>NW_012142746.1:791876-819518 GCF_000956105.1 Propithecus coquereli
TTTGGTTTTTCTTAATATAAGATTATGCTATCTGCAAAGAGGGACAATTTGACTTCTTCTTTTCCAATTTGGATGCCTTTTATTTCTTTTCCTTGCCCGATTGCTCTGGCTAGGACTTCTAGTACTATGTATTATACTATGTTGAATAGGAGTGGTGAAAGTGGGCATCCTCATCTTATTCCAGTTCTTAGAGGAAAGACTTTCAACATTTCCCCATTTAGTATGATGTTAGCTGTGGGTTTATCATATATGGCCATAGTTATTTTGAGGTATGCTCCTTCTATGCCTTGTTTTCTAAGAGTTTTTGTTATGAGGGGATGGTGTATTTTATCAAATGCTTTTTCTGCATCTATTGAGATGATCATATGATTATTGTCCTTCATTCTGTTGCTGTGATGTATCACATTTATTGATGATATATGTTGAACTATCTTTGAGTCCTGGGGTAAATCCCACTTGATTATGGTGTATTAACTTTTTGACATGCTATTGGATTCAGTTTGCTCGTGTTTTGCTGAGGATTTTTGCATCTAGATTTGTCAGGGATAAATCTGTAGTTTTGCGTTGTTGCTGTGTCATTCTCTAGTTTTGGTATCAGGGTAAAGCTGTTCTCATAGAATGAGTTGGGGAGAATTTGGTCATCATGATTTGGTGGCTTTCTATAGTTCTACCACTTGAGTCCTTTCTCTTCCTCATTTGTATGTTTGCTTTACCAGTGAGTTTTATACTTTCATATGTTTTTATGATGATAAATATTGTCCTTCCACTTCTAGGTTTAGGACTCCCTTGAGCATTTCTTGTAGGGCTAGTCTAGTGGTAATGAATTCTCTCAGCTTTTGCTCACCTAGAAATGACTTTATTTCTCTTTCGTTTATGAAGGATAATTTTGCTGGATATAGTATCCTTGACTAGCAGGCTTTTTTCTTTCAGCATTTTGAATATATCATCCTGTTCTCTCCTGCCCTGTAAGGTTTCTGCTGAGAAATCTTCTGTTAGTCTGATGAGGCTTCCTTTATTGGTGACTAGACACTTTTCTCTTGTTGTTTTTAGAATTCTATCTTTGTCATTGACTTTAGACAGCTTGACTATAATGTACCATGGAAAAGACATTTTTGCATTGTATCTGTTTGGGGATCACTGAGTCTCTTGGATCTGAATATCTAAATCTCTTGCTAGACTTGGGAGGTTTTCATCAATTATTCTGTTAAATAGCTGTTCTAACCCTTTTGTTTTCTCTTCACCTTCTGGGATCCCAATAATTCAAATATTTGGTTGCCTTATGGTGTCCCATATGTCATGCAGGCTTTGCTCATTCTTTTTTATTCTTTCTTCTTTATTTTTGTCTGACTCGGTTATTTCAAAAGACCTGTCTTCAAGTTCTGAGAGTATTTCTTCTGCTTGATCTAGTCTATTGTCGAAGCTTTCAAATGTATTTTGTATTTCATTCAATGAATTCTTCAGTTCCAGAATTTCTGTTTGATTCTTTTTTATGATATCTGTCTGTCTGGTAAATTTCTCATTTGTATCCTGAATTGTTTTTCTGATTTATTTGTATTGTTTTTTGGAATTCTCTTGTATCTCACTGAGTTTCCTTAGTATTTAAATTTTGAATTCTTTTTCTGGGATTTTGTGAATTTCTTTTTGCTTTGAATCTTTTGCTGGAGAATTAATGTGTTCCTTTGAAGGTGTCATATTTCCTTGCTTTTCCATGTCTCCTGTGTCTTTATGTTGATATCTATATATCTGGTGTAACAGTTGCTTTTTAAAATTTTTTGAATTTGCTTTTGTATAATGGAGAGAATTTTTTCCTGAAGGTGTATCTATGCTCTTGGTTGAGTAGAGCACTTTGACTTTGATTCTGGGTACATTCAGTTGTGTAATCTCTGTATGATTTCTTCAGCTGTAAACAGCTTCAGTTGTGTCTGTGATTTCCTTGGTAGCCTAGGGTGAAGTTGTTAGTGGAGACTGTGGTGAAGTTTTCTGGGGGCTGGAATATCAGGAAGGCCAGTCTTTGGACCCCAGTGGTAGCAGTCGTGGGCTGAGCATGCCTGTCATTGGGCCCCAGAGTGGTATATGCTGGTGCTGGTGTTAGCAGGTCTGGGCAGGCCTATTCTTGGGCCTCCAGGTGGCTTGACCAGGTGCTGAGAATGGCAGTGATGGGCTGGGTGTGTGGGTGGGTTTTCAAGCCCCTAGGCAGTCAGAGTGGTGTGGGTGATGGCAGTAGCAGTGATGGAACAACCCTCTGGGACCCAAGTGGTCTGTGCTGGTGTTGGTGGTGGCTACAATGGGTTAGGCAGGCCAGTCCTCTGACCCCAGACCCACAGGTGGCACGTGGGGGTGGGTGCCAGCTGTGGTGGTAGCAGCAGGTTGAATGAGCTTCACCTCAGACCTCAGGAGGAATGGTCAGGTGCCACTGGTAGTGGACTGGGCTGGGAGATCCCTAGGACACAAGATAGTGTGCTCAGGTACTGGGGGTGGTGATGAAGCCTGGCCAAGCTGTGCCCTTACGCTCCCCAGTGGTGCATATAGTGATATGCAGGGTCGGGTGAGCCCCAGGCCTCTGGTAGGATGCTTAGGTGGAGGCAGCAGTGGCTGTACCGCAGCCCTGCTACTGAGGAGGGCAGAGTTGCTTTCTCTGGGAGGAGCCATGGGCAGGCAGCTTCGCCTGCACCTTGGCCCACAGCAGTCCACAGCCGCAGTGGTTGCAGGCAGTGGAACTTGTTGTTGGATGCATGAAAATGTGCAATCACCTCTCAGCGGGGTGGAGGCCGGGAGGGAAGAATTGTGCTTGTGGCTGTTGCCTGGGCAGCAGTTGCAGGCAGGTCACATACTAGAGGGGTGGGGACTCTGCTGCCAAAATGGCACTGTGCTGCCCACTGCCCAGGACTTGGGGGCTTGGGTGTCCCAAGGCGAGCTCTGTCTGGGGAGCAATGCCTTCACACGGTTTCCAGGGAGCTCCCTATAGTAGTCTCAGGAGGGTAGAGGGCTTCTCCCATGGCTAGAACCGTAGGAGTCTGCAGCGGAAATGTGGACTTCCAGGGGTGTCTTACTTACCCTTTCCCGCACATTGGAGAGTCTCTGCTGGCTGCCAGCCAATCCCGGCTGAGCAGGCTGCCTCACTTCCTTCTCCTTCCTAATTTTTAATACGATATGAATCTACTGTACTCCCCCCAGTCTCTGCTGCACTTAATGTTACCAATGTTGATTTTTGGGTTTTTGGCCCATCTGTATAGTGAAAATATCACATTGTTTTGTGCATTTCTTTAATATTAGTAAGATTGAGCACCTGTGCACATTTGTTGCTAAATGTGTTTCTTCTGTAAATGCCTGCCCATATCACATATCTTTTGTTTGTTTACTCTTTCTCATGAGTAAATATTGAGCTCCTGCCATTGGTCACATAACATATATTCTCTTATAGAGCTTCCAGTGCAGCAGGGAAGAGAAACCTTGAACAATGGTAAGAAGAACCGGGATGCATCCTACAAAAGTGTTGCATCAGGTTCTATTGGAGCACAGAACAGTCTTGGGTGGGGGTGAGCAGGAAAGGCTTCCTGGTAAAGGAGATGTAGGAGGAATTGGCCACATGAGGGTAGAGAAAGAAATTAAATTCCAGGATAAGGAAGCAGCAAGTATGAAGGCAATTAGGAGTTTCTGGTTTGGCTTTATTACTTTACCTATTTATATAAATTATTTATCTAAATATAGTTGCCACAGACTGATGAGAAACAGGTGATATTAAGTTTATAATAGTAATTGATACTTAATAACATTAATAGTAGTAATAATAGCTAACATTATTGAATATTTGATATGTTCCAGATAATCCAATGAGTAATTTACATATATTATCTCATTTAATCCTCCCCCAATCCCTGTACTAGATGCTATTTTGTTATTCCCATTTTACTGATCAGAAAATCGAGGCACAGCTAGGAAGTAGTGGGGCCCATCTGCATTTGTATAGTGAGTATTCGTATATTCCCTGTGGTTAGGAAATCTCTATTTCTACTATTTCTCCTTGGTGTTTGCTTAAGACCAGGGCCCTCATTATGATTCCATCACATAATTGCTGCGTGGTGTTGGGACCATTACTCTGAGCTTTAGATTCTTCTGTAAAATAAAAATAATGACTATAATGATGCTTAACATTGATAGGCAACTTTTTGCCATCAGTCAGGGTAAGTTGGATTAGATTTCAGTTGAGAAAAAAACAATGTCCAGCAACAAAGTGTTATTTATTTCTCACTTGTGTTGCATCATGAGTGGACTGGGAGCTTTGTTCCATGTCTCCTTTCTCTGGGACCTCAGCTGTCAGGAGCTGCAGCATGGCATGCACTTCTACAATCCCGGAAGCAGGGGGAAGGGGGCCACTGGTTTCTATTCAGCAGTGATGCGTATTTTTCCACTTTTATTGACCAAAGAGAGTCACATGGCCACAGCTGAGCTCCAGCAGGCAGGGAAGTGCAGTCCCGCCATGTTCATGGAAGAAGAAGAACAGGACTGGTAACTAACTGCCATAATCCATGGGACAGCCTCTGTTCTAAGTGGTTTACTACAACAACTCACTCACCAGTCACCCCATGTAGTAGCTATGATTGCAATCCCCATTTTAAAGATGAGGTATCTGCACCCCGATGTTTATTGTAGCACTATTAACAATAGCCAAGGTATGGAATCAAATTAAATATCCATCGACAGATCAACGGTAAAGAAAATGTGGTATATAAACACAACGGAATGCTACTGAGCCATAAAAAAGAATGCAATCCTGTCATTTGCAGCAACATAGTTGGAACTGGAGGGCATTATGTTACGTGAAATAAGGCAGGCACAGAAAGACAAACATCGCATGTTCTCACTCGTATGTGGGAGCTAAGAAAGAGGATCTCATTGAGGTAAAGAGTTACCAGGGGCTGGGAAGGGGAGGGGAGGATGAAGAGAAGTTGGTTAATGAATGTAAAAATAAAGTTAGATAGAAGGAATAAGTTCTAGTATTTTATAGTACAATAGGAAAACTACAGTTAATAATTTATTGTTTATTCCAAAACAGCTGGAAGAATAGTAATGTTCCCAACACAAAGAGAAGATAAATGTTTGAAGTGGTAGATATCCCAATGACCCTGATTTGATCATTACACATTGTACACACCTATCAAAATATCACATGCACCCCCAAAACATGTACAACTAATAATATTATATATCAATAAAAAAAGAAGACTAAGCAATTTAGGCAAAGAAAGATTGAGTTACTTGCCCAAGGTCACTTGGCTAGAAAGTGGTGGATCACGTTGCTACCCAGCAGTGGGTCTCCAGGTCCTGTACTCTCAAACCACCCCACTGTGTTTACCTTACTGGGTTACCATGGGAATGATACATCAGGCGGGACTTGAAAAGTGTAACTTACCATAAGGGAGCATCAGCATATTGCTGTTGCTGTTGGCACTGCTGCTCCCTTGGTGCATTGGTCTGAGGGAGTGTTCAGGTGAGGCAATGGATTTGACTCAGCCCCTCCAGTGGCCTCTCCTCTCCACTACTCTGCTAGAAAGACACAGGTTTTTCAGGAGGTGTCACTGCCTTTGCCATCAGTGATTCCCGCACAAACAGTGCAGCCCACGATGCTTTTCCAGTTCAGATCCTATTAACTTAAAAGTCTTAGGTGAGTGTGGTGATTAGGATGAATCAACGCCGGTCACCAAAGGGCCAGCACTGTGAATAAGTCGTGTAGCACCATGTAAAGGCGGGTAACGTTGTAAATTAGTGTTGTTAAAATGAATACTTGATAGTAATCCCAAGGAAGGCTATTTGCCGTCCACACTTGAAGCGACAGAAGTCAGAGCAATTTGCATTGCATGCGAACACTCAGGTTTGCCACTGCTGATGAATTATCAAGCACTTTGGCTGCTCTCCATGTGCAGTGTGCAGGAATGGGCTCTGTGTGTCTTGGAAATGATGAGTGATAGAGGACAGTAGGGTGCATGAAGCAAAACAAAGAAAATATGCTTTAGTAGCCATTCCCCTCCCTGGGCTAACACACCTGGCTTTTACCCTCTCTTGAATTTTGATGGACCATCCTGTCCTGGAGCTGGGTGAAAAGAGACACCATCAAGACGTAAGCACTCACCTGTTCTTGCTGTCCCAGGCTCACCTTCCTGGTCTGGGTCCTCTGATGTCAGCCTCCACTTTTTTTAGGTATTGGGGTTTCTATATGCCTGATCAGACAGCTAATGTATGGCACTTTCCATGAGTGCAAGTCTTGGGCAAAAATGATCTTTGTCTCTCTTTTTAAAAAGATCCACCTCAGAGCCCCAGGATCCTCAATCTTACCTTGAATGCTTTGGGTGCCACATAGAAAATAACACCGAATTTTTGGACCTCCTCTCCACCATCAAAACTTGACATCCCCTGTACCATATCCTCAGAGTTCTGCTGCTTATATGCATGGTTTATTTACATGATAGGCCCATTTATCTTGGAATTCAACTATAAAGCAGGCAATAAAAAGAAGGAAGAGAAGAAAAAAGGTAAAGGATGCCGATGAGTTCACCCACAGCTCTATTCCATGTGAGGAGGGGAGCGGGAGTCGGATGGTCTTCATAGCTGCTGCCTCTGACTACCATGAACAGCTCTCTCCACTGAGAGCCAGGTTTAGGGTTTAGAGACACATAGTTTCCAAAGAGCATAGCCCTTGATTCCAAGCCAACTATTTCATTAGGAACCAGATCCAAGAATCTACATTCATTCATTCCAGTGTTAGAGGGAGAACTTGCTGTGTTGAACTAATTGAGCTTGTTCCTATGGGATGGTGAGGGTAATAACTTGTTTTTTATTTTAAGAGGTAGAAACTATACCCCGCTGTCATGGCAGAGTCCAATAATAAGTTAACACCATTTAAACTCATTGTTTTAAACTTAACTGTTAGCAGATTTTGCACCTTCTGGGAATTGTACTAGAAAGAACAAATGATTCTTCTTCCTGGTGCTCCTTCTCCCCCAACTACCACCAATTAAAAACAACAACAAAAATTCACGTTGTCTAGAATAGAGCAGTCCATTGCTTGATTTTTATCTGGTTCAGACCAGAGTTTCTCAAACATGAGTGATATATAGACCCTTTCAAGAGGAAAACAATCATCTTGGGCCCCAATGAGGATATAAAAGGTTCTTATTAAAATGTTAGTGTATATATGTAAACATAAAATCAGATATAAACTCCTTGTGCTTATTGTTTTAGTCAATTATGAAACCAAAACAAATTAGAAATTAAATACAACACCACTGCAGAGCCAATAAAATTCAAATTAACAATATTAAATAAATATGATGAATGGTGTTCTTTGGCTGAAATGGAATCCCCTCTTTAAACATGACTCTTATACTTGGGGCCTTGGTGCAGGTTCTCTTGGGGTAGGAAACCTAGGCACTCATGTACCAGTGATGCTCCTATCCCTCTTGTCTAGTTCATTGCTTGGCATGAATTTATCATTTCCTATGAATTTATGCACTATTCTTTTCTGCAGAGAACAAAGTTAATAGTATTGGGAGCTTGCAGGATGGCAAATTTAAAAAGCAAGGTGTTTTCTTAAAATAGTGTGGCTGAACTTCATGAGAAAGTGGTCATCCAAATAGTCCATAATATGTTCCTATTGATTCCTTTTTGCTTGTCATTGAAATTTCATGTGACAATAAAAGTGGCTTTTGGTGAAAATAACGTGTGCAGACCCTCGGGGCTGTGGACTCTGGAGTGCAGGATTCTAGAGGTATTATTCTCTTAATGACTTTCCCATTTCCCCACCAGTCACCTCCCTCTGTCCTGTGCACCATCAGAGCTTGGTCAGTTAAAGGACCCAGTTGTACAATTGGGTGACCTAGGCTCTGGTTCTGGTCAAAACCTTAACTAGCTCTCTGACTCCAGCCAATCCTCCCCTCAGGTGTCTACATGTCCAAGACAGCCCGCCATCATCTCTTGCCCCAACTGGAATGGCCTCCCAACTCACCAACCAGCTTCTACTCTTGGCTCTTTCTCCAACCCTATTTCACCCTGTAGCAGAGGGTAACCTTCTTAAATTGTAAATTAATCATGTCACTTCCTTGTTCAACACCCCCCTGTTGGGGTTCCAATCATACTTGCAACAAAATTCATGACCTACCAAGCTGTGTGTGATCCAATCCCACCTACCTCTCCAGCTCCATTCCCCACCTTGTTTCCTTTCATCTCCCAAGGTCCAGCCCTGGAGTTTCATGTTAGTTCTTCAAACCAGTCCACCTCTTCTCTGAATGATGGACTTTTGCTCTCCCTGGAGCACTCTCTCCACTTCTACCAGTCACCTCTTCTCTCTCTCCCTGGTTACTAATCATCCTTTAGGGCTCCACTTAAATCCCACATTTTCATATGGAGCTCTTCCGATTACCCTACCTTGGTTACATTTACCCTCAAACATTGTTCTCTGTATCCGTCTTTTGTTGGATTCATCGTGCCTCAATTTACTTGTGTGATGTGGGCTCACACTCCTCTTTGGGTCTGTCTTCCTCCACTGGGACGTCAGCTCCTGGAGGGCAAGGACAGTGTCCACCCTGTTTGTCATGGTGTCTCCCACACTTAGGACAGGCTGGCATGGAGTCGGTATTTAGTCATTGAAGTAATATTTTTGAAGGAACGCAGGCCTTCCACTGGGCTCATTTTCTGGGCTTCATTTTCCTTAGCTAGAAAGTGGAGCTAATAATATCTGCTTTACTTGTTCTCATTCATTTAGCACAGAAAAGCAGAATTTGCAGTCAGGCCTTGCATTAGGTTCCAAATGTGTTGAATAAAGTTTAAGGGGTCTTGAAGAGAGCCAAGGACTGGAAGTTCGCTATTGGTAGCTGGGCAGAGGGTGTGGGGAGTCAGGGCTGAGTGCCTGGGGAGCTCCAGCCCTTGGGCAATAATAGCCCAATGTCCAGGAGCCTTCTTTCCCCTGCTAACGATGGCCTGGCTGCCTTGGATTCAGAACAGAGTGTGTTTTATACACATTCACTGAACGATCGTGTCTTTCTCCCATCTTCCCACTGTGCCTCGTATTTATCACAGCTTCTTGTGCATCTTCTTCCACTTTTATTCTGGAGATACTGATGGAGTGAATTTAGCTTGGGTCACCAGTACATTCATTCAGAGGACACATGGTGAGTGCGTTCTATGTGTCGAGCACTATTCTAGGTGTTTCTAAGTAATTGAGAGCTTTGTTGCTGCTGCCTCTGGCCTAACATTGGGGCGTAGAGTGCTGGTTCCTTTCCCAAAGTCGTGTCCCTTACAGGACTCCGTGGCATAATAGTCACGTGGGGAGCTGCAGTAGGACTTAGCAGCTCAGCCCACTTACTTCATTCCACATCAGTGGTGTGACATTGGGTGGATTTCCCAACCTTTCTAAATCAAAGATTTCCTAACATGTAAGGCAGGGCTATAAATTTCTGCTCCACCTACTGCTTTGGGTTCTTTTCAGACTTGAAAAAGATAATGAACAATGAACATGAGGGAGCTTAGATGAAGCATACAGCAAAATGAAAGCATAATTAATCGAATGACTATAAAATGCCAAGCAGAGGGAAAGATAAACTAATGCCAATTACATCTTCACTATATGCCTGAGGCTTTGCTGGACGCTGAATGGGCAACACTCAAACTTTCACAAAAAGCCATTTTTTACCAAAAGAAAACTGGGATTGAGAATGCTAGGTCACTTTTTCAAGACCCTGCAGCCAGTAAGCAACAAGGTCGGTTTTCAAACCAGCTCTGGGTGACTTTTAAGGCTAATATCCCCACTGCTCCAGGCTGTCCCAAACAACCAAACATTGTGCACCATTTAGAGGGTCATTCAGCCTCTACTTAAATGCTTCCATATGTCCGTGGTCTTATTTCTTTGAGGTCTTGACTCCAGGGACAGGTAGGATGGACCTAAGGTCAGAGCATCTCTGTATTGGTAATGCTGAGTCTTTTGTCTTTCCTCAACCCCTGTAGAAGTCATGGGTTTGCTGGAAATCTAGGGGAACATCTTGAATAATCAGTTTCTCTTTTCAGACAATCCAAGTTGCTCCAAGTCACCGTTGTGGGCCGTCAGCCTCACAATTCTGGGAATGCCTCCCCTTCTGCTTTCTGAATTCTCAGGCCAGCTCTCCATCCCTTTGGTAATGGGATAACGGGGTCTAGGCTGCATCGAGAGAGATGAAGCCTGCAACAATTCGGCGGCAGCTAACACCCCAACCACCCCGAGCTTCGTTTGTGTTCATTCTCCCCCAGTGCCGTGGATGGCTCTTGAGGACTCCGGTTTATCTCAGCCTCAAAGCTAATAGAGTTAAACCAGCCGGTCAATTTAAACAGGAGCAGAAGCAGTGAGATGTTACTGTATTCTGAGATGGTGCTAATAAACTTTAATAGATTTCAGCTAACAATTTGGTATAAATTAGACATCTCACTGCTGCTGAGGTAATAACTTTTGGCACTAAATAACAGGAAATCAAGGTCTGTGATGTGCTTCAAAAGCACCTTCATTGAGCCTCTGAGATTCAGGCAGATTTCACTATTGATTATTGCTTACTCTTCCCCAAGCTTTAAGAAAACAGCAAACTGCTCCAAGATACACCCCCAACAGAGCCCAGACTTTTTCTCCCACCTGCTCAATAATTCATTTACATACAAAGGCCTTTGGGCTCAAAATGGGGACAACGAGGCTGGGGGTCCTTTGATGGACAAGTCAGGAGCCAAGAGGTTAGACGATGCTCTCAAGAGCACATGAGCACTTGTTCATACTTTTCTGGA
This sequence comes from Propithecus coquereli, assembly GCF_000956105.1. Lineage (NCBI taxonomy): Eukaryota > Metazoa > Chordata > Mammalia > Primates > Indriidae > Propithecus > Propithecus coquereli. Next base: position 802,668 of record NW_012142746.1, read on the forward strand.
ATCTTTCAGAATGTTCACCAGCTGAAGTCACTTCAACTAGATTCTGTTTAACCATTGTTTACAGAATTCTGTAATCCCATCATGAGCTTGGAGTAGGCACTCGAGTCAATTGGGTATGTGGCAAGAGGTCTGGACATGGCGTTAGGAGAACTTGCTCACGTCTTGGCTGTGGCATTAATTATTGTGTGACCATGCGCAAGTCATTTAATGTCCCTGAACCTCAGTTCCCTCACCTGCTGGGAAATGCTACCCAAACATAAGTTGTGAAATTCAATAGGACACGCAACTTTTTGGTGGTCTAGCTTATGCTGGGGTTGTGAAGTTCAGTGATATCATGAACTTCAGAAATGGCCAGAATGTTCCTTGTTACAGACACATTGGCCCCACCCACAGGTCCTCCCTGACACCCACGCTGCTCTCTCCACTCCATAAGCATGAGATCTTCACAGTCTTAGGGCCATGCTTGGGGTCAACACTACAGCTCCCGTGGTCTTCACGGGAGTTGTGGGATTTCTTCAGGAACAGAACTCTGTGCAAAGGTAATTATTATGCAACATTTACTATTTTTTATTGCATCTAACCCATTTTTTTTCCCAGAGTTTAATGTCTCTGGAGTTGGGTTGTGTCTCTGTCATTGTCAGGTCAGAGTTTAATTAGCAGCATCTTTTTATTCTTCGTGTCACACACAGTAATGGTGCATCTTTACAATTGAGATCGCCTTAGATGTGATGGAATATGGTATTATGTACCTGTTATAAGACAGGCTCGTCTCTGGGAGCTGGAGACCAAGTGAGGCCCAGACCACAATCCTCTCTAGTGGTGTTCATGTCCCTCCACAGTGGAATTGGGTGAGCCAAACAGGGAGCAGGTCAACAAGAGAATGTCACACAGTGTTGTGTTTTGGAACACTACAGGGAAATAGGATAAAGATTATCTAGAGTTTTGGGCTACTATTGAGAGGACAGTCCATTAGAGCCTCTCCTAGGAGACGGAATCTACACAAGAAGCTGGATGCAGGAAGGGAGGTCACATGGTAAGACCTAGGACAAGGGCTTTCCAGCATGAGGAGTCAGCCACGTGGTCCCTGAAATTGGAACAACGTTAGTGGGATGTTGGTGGCTTAGTCCTTGTGTGCATAATTCTCTAAATATGTGCAAATAAGAACAGTCATGTATTTTCCCAAAGACCTTGTCTGTCTTTGATCTTTTTTTTAATCAAACTCCCAATTTACCTTCATCAGGATTCTCTTAGTTTCCTAGGTCTGTTGTAATAAAGTACTGCAAATTTGAGTCACTTAAAACAAGAGAAATTTATTTTCTCCTAGTTCTAGAGGCTAGAAATCTGAAATCAGGGTGTCATCTGTAAGGCCATATAATCTCTGAAGGATGGAGGGAAAAATATGTTCTATGTTTTCTCTTAGCTTCTGGTGTTTGCTGGAAATCTTTGGCATTCCTTGGCTTGGAGTAGACACATTACTCCAATCTCTGTTTCCGTCATCACATGGTGTTCTCCCCCCATGACTCTGTCTCTTCTCCTCTTCTTATAAAGGCACCAATCAATTGGTTAGGACCCACCCTAATTCAGTATGACCTCGTCTTAGCTTGCTTGTATCTACAGAGACCCTGTTTATAAGAGCATATTCACAGGTACCGGTGGTTAGGACTTCAACATATCTTTTTGGGGGACAAAATTCAACTCATAACAGATACCCTAGTGACACATCTGGGGAAGATGTCTTAATGGAGATCTGATGCCATTTGGATAACATGGGAAGTACACCCTCTACCACCAAATGGATCTTCCACATTTTGTCTACCAAGAACAAAAGTCATGACCCCATTTTCCTTCAGTGTGCAGGATCCAAATGCCTGGCTACCCTATGAGCATATTCTTATTTCTCTATTGGCCTAAGTGATTTTGGTGTTAAAGTGAAAGTTTATTTGGTAGAAGAAGGTTAATGTTTCCAACTCTAATTATTGATTGCAACAATTAAGAGTACCATCTTTGGAGTGCATGGGTGGTAGCCACAGCCAACTGAGAAATTTCAAGTAACTTGGTAGCCAGTTGTCATCAGTAGTATTGGTATTAAAATAGGTAGTTAGTTCCTCTGTCTATTCCCTTTACTATCTAATGCCACCTTTAAAAGTCATCGTAAAATAATAACAGCTAACATTTATTGAGTGCTTACCATGTGTTAGGCATTATGCCACAGAGTTTAAATGTATTGTGAGTCCATTTAATTCTAGCAATAACCCCATGAGGTATGTAATATTATTATCCCCACTTTAGGTAGGGAGAAACGAAAGTTAGGAAAGCTTACGTGTCTTGCATGGGGTCACAAGACTGGTGGGTGATGGAGGTTAGATTCAAACCTAGCAGGCCTGGCTGGAAAGCCCATGAGTGTAACCACTTTCTGCCTACTGCTCTTCATCAGCGCAGCCCGAAAAGGGAAATGATGTTCCTGGGGTCACAGAGCTAAGAGATACCAGAACTAAATAAGGAACCCAGATTCTTCCAGTTCCCAGGCCAAGTGCTTGCTCTTCTGCTCCTTGCTTTCCCAAGGCTTCCTCAACATTCACAACCCAGTGAAATTTTCCAGCTGGGTATCTGACGCTAATCCCAACAACAGGCCTGAGATAGTCCATGGAAAGGTCTTGTCAGCAAAGGCTAAAGCTCCAGTGGTGCTGACCCTGCTCCGTGGACATCAGCCCCTGTGAAGCCCAGATGTTACTCAGGAATGTCCAGGTCATGGTGGGCAAAGAGGTGCCCATCTGTGTAAAATTGTTTTCGTGGGTCTACCTCATTGCTACAGAGCTAAGTCTGCTCCGTCCCAGCTGACTCAATAGTCAGCAGTGGGGAAATGCCATCAGGCCACTTTCCTGAAATTGAGAGACTAGATTTTGGATCTGACCAGTTTCATCTCTTGTACCATGTCCTATCAGAGTTATTGGTTGCCTAAAATATTGTCTCACAAAAGATCCTGAGACTGAGTACCTTGGTTTCAGTTAGGGGACAGGAACTTGATGTCTGGGGGTCAAAGGTGGGAAGGAGATTTCTCAAGAATATCTATCCTTTTGTATTTTTTGAACTTTGTACCCTGTGAGCGTACTAGCTATGGAGAAGAAGGTCTGAAGCCTGATCTTGGCTTCATGAGAAAATACTATTAATAAATACGTTGTAATCAATTAGCAATGTCTGCCCTGGACACAGGATAAAGCAGTGGCAGCACACAGGCCGACATTTGTTACCTCTGGACACTTGTCATGAGATTCATAATTTATACCTCATGAAGATAGAGCTTCTTACTTCCCAGGGAGAAGATCTCAGAGCCATTGTCAATGTTTTGCACATTTCCTGTTCTTCCTCAAAGCTCATCATGGCTACATGAGTGTCACAACCTCACAATTCAACAGACCTGTAGGGATCTAAACTTACTCCCTCCAGTTGCCTTCATTGAAAACAGGGGTGGCATCTTTTGTTTCTCCCTAGGGGCGTCCTTCCCCTGTGCTCCTTGGTGCCACCCTTCCTCCCTTCTGCAGGATAGATAACACTTGTCCCTCCCCCATATCTGGGACTGCTACAGCTGCCAGCAGAGGAGCACAGGTGTGAAGACTTAGGATGAGCCTGATTTGACACTCCTGCTTGGGAAAACTGCCCTCGACAAACACAGTTGTTGCTCAGACATTATCTGTTGGCTATCTACCCACGTGCCCATCTGTCGGGATGGCAGTGTGCCTGATCCCAGGCCCCTGAGCCAGCCCCATTAAACCTAGGTGCCAATCACCAGTGAGTCAGCTGCAGGAGATCAGAGCCCTCTGAGGATCCTTCTCCGCACCTCCCCCTTAAGAAGACTGAGATGTCCAGCACGCTCTGACTTTCTAACCTGACTCCTGGCTGGAGGCACAGGCCCCTTGGGGGATCCCCAGCTTGGGATGAGACCCAGTCTAAGCTGAGACTCTGTGTTCGGGGGAGGGAAGAAGTGGTGAAATTGAGACGTGTGCATGAGTTGGGTGGGACTCTGCCTGTCACGCTGGGGACAGAGGGGGACATAAATGTAGAGTGACTGGAACCTCATCCTTTCCACTGAATCCCACGTGTGTGAGTGTATGTGTGTGTGAGGGACTAAATTCATCTACATTGTCATTCATAAATCAAATGTCTTTAGTTCCCTCCCTTGTTCCAAAATGGATTTGAAGGGACAGATAAAATGCCACGTGCTACCTGCTAACAAGGGCACATTCCCATCTTTGGTGCTACAATTGGGCCCCCAAAGGCACCTGGCAGGATGGAGGTAGACGACTGACTATGGCTTGAGGCTGGCCCCAGAAAAGCTTAAGTGAATGAATAACAGAGGTTCCCTCGCAGACTGGCTGCATGAATGAAATGTGATAACCTACTTGTTTACATTATTTTTTGAGCACCTGTTATATGCCAGCACCCTCTAAGCTATTGGAAGGGAGGACCAAGCCAGATAGACAAGATTCCTGCTCCCATAGAGGTTATCATCCATCAGGCAACAGAAAAAAAAAAACAAAAAGCAAGTAAGTACACAATGAAAACCACAGAGCTCAGAAACTTTTGCTCCCTTTCTCCTTTCTCTCTCTCCTGTGTAAAATAGCAGAATAGAGAGACATGCATGTTAGATGAGGCCAGTTTGCCTGTATTTGCTAGATGGTTTCCAAAGAACCCTGCTACCACCACCACTGCACATATACTGATGTATATGCACACATATACACACACTATCCTCTTGGACTTAGAATGCTCCTGAAATAGACATTATTTTTTCTTGCCAAATCTGCAAGAGACAGACTCATGTAACTTGACTGGGGAGCTTGTCACAAATCCAGAGAGATCCCAGTTTGTTTGGAGCAGTTCTTGGTTCCTGTACCTCAAATCAGAACATCTGGGCAGCTTTTTGTAGCCATAAAACCTGTGGTGCTAACTCTGGCTATATCTGGGAAAGGATGGTGGCTTCTGGGTCATGTCCCCCTGTGTAACCCTGGAGAGCTGCAAAGATGGAAGGTGGCTACCCTAGAATCACGGCAGGCGAAAGGTGGACTTGGGAGAGATTCCTAAACAGGAAAGCGATTATACTCCGCTCCGTCTAAGATCCCATCTACCTTAGAGACGCTGTGATTCCTGAAACATTCCAGAGCTCTGACATCCTTGGGATGGTTAGATGCTCTGGAGTTGATGGGTAGTGGGACTTATGGCTTTGTCATATGGTTGTGGTCATTTGAGTGTCAGGGAGAGAATACCATCTAGATGTGAGCGACAATACTCAGGAAAACTTACTCTTCTGTGGGATAAAGATCGACTCTCCTCTGTGGCATACTAGGACCACTCCGCTATGTCTGATAACCAAATTGTTCATAAGGAGCCTGTTGCAGTGCTCAGCCTGCCATGGTGGCCATCCCCAATTACAACCAGCAGGATTAAGCAGACAATGCCCATAGAACGCTCCATGGCTGGCGAGTGCCTGCCTGTGGGAGAAGGAGGAGGTCTGGGATGGGAACTGCTACAAATGTGCTGAGATGGGAGCAGCCCTTGAGCCCCAGGCAGCTTCCTATGTGGATGGTGGCAGGGCCTTTTGCTCGGTGAAGACAGAGGTCTAGTCAGTTTTGTCCATCACTATATATATCATCAATACCTACAACATTGCTGGTACCAAGTAAGTACTCAATAATGTTGGTGGAATCAATGGTTGTGACTTTTCTTTTCCCCCAAATGAAGTAAATGTAGTAGGAATATTATTGCTGCTGGTATCTCCAATGCAGAGAAATTGATAGGGCTGGTGGTGGGGATGGGGAGAGAGAAGTCATTATTAGGCTAAGAGATAACACAGTATACCTTGGTGCTGGCTGCAAAATCCCACACAAATCAAATTGTCAAATGTAAAACATAATGATTGCCTGTGTGGTGGGAGTATGGATGAGCAGGTAACCCCCTGCAAGTTTTGTAGAAGCGTAATATGGTACCACCTCTCTGGAGAAGAGTGTTGGCAATAAGTTTCAAAAAATTTAAATATGTGTGATAGTTTAGCTGGGCCCAGCTATACTAGAATACATAAACTGGTTTAGGCACTTATCCTAAGGAGATATCTGAGGATGTGCGTGAAGGTTTAGCTACTAGGGTGTTCATCAATATCTTGTTTAACATCACAAAATATTGGAAATAGCTGAAACACCCTCCAACAGTGGGCTGGTTAAGTAAATTGCGGCACTTCCCTATCTTGGAATGCCATGCCACCATTCAAACAGCATTATAGGCATATATTTTTCAACACAGAAGTGTGTGTGTTCACTAGGATTAGATTAGGCTGGAGGTAACACAGAAGAAAGAAAGTGTTGCTCTAACAAAAGAAGAGTTTGTTTCTGCTTTGGTCAGAATGTTTGTCCCCTCCCAAACTCATGCTGACATTTAATTGCTATTGTAACAGTATTAGGAGGTGGGACCTTTAAGAGGTGATTATGTCATGAGGGCTCTGTCCCCGTGAATGGATTAACATCATTATTGAGGAAGTGTGTTCCTTATAAAAGGATGAGTTCACTCTGTTTTGCCTCTCTCTCTCACCCTCTCCTCCTCTTCCACCATGGAATGAATGACACAGCAAGAAGGCCCTCGTCAGTTGCTGACCCCGTGATCTTGGACTTGCCAGCCTCCAGGACTGGGAGAAAACACATTTCTCTTCACTATGAATTATGCAGCCTGTGGTATTCTGTTGTAGCAGCATAAAACAGACTAGGACAGTTTTTCTCTTATGTGAGTTCAGGGCTATGATGGGATTCAGTCTTCTAGAATTGAGGCTCCAGACTTCTTCTCTGTCAGGACTGGTTAAAGAAAAAACTCTTGGCACTAGGTAGACATCCAAGAGTTGTAAGGAGCACCTGGATTTCCTTTGCATGGCTTCTTCTTTGCAAAGATGCCCTTGTTGTTCTTAATGAGGTTCGGAGTCATTCTAGTTTGTGGGACTTGTGCAAACTTAGTGCTCATAAGGACTCCAGACAAAGGGGAAAAGAATATGAGACTTCAGGTAGTCGTGACTCTGTCTCCCTGATTAGGCTGTTTTTAATTTTTGTTGGCTATTTCACTTCTGTTGTATTCTCAATTAATAAACAAAATTTGGAGAAACACAATTTTTTTTGAACTTTGATGCCACAATAGTAAATGAAAGGCATATGTGAGGGGCGAATCAGGTTTATTTCAGTATTTCCCAGCATATCCCCCTGTGTAATTGTGTTGGGTGATGTCTCAGACACCAAGAAGTGTTTGTAAAGATTTTCTTTACAAGCCCACATTTGCAGCCTTCTATGAAAGTGAGGCAGCCTTTGCTCATTAGGATGGACCCTGAAGCAAGGAAAACATCACCAGTCTTACTGGAACACTCAATTCAATCAAATTAGACAGGAGAGCATCACTTCAATATCAGCTTTGCAAGACCATGGCCTCAAGCCAAAATAACTGGCACTAAATGTTGACTATGATTACTTCTGGGAGGCAATGGAGTTCTGGGAAGCTGGGTGGGATATGAGAATTACCGGGTCCCAAAGGACTGAAGTTAGTAGGGGAAACTGACATATTGATGGTGGGCAACAGAGCCTCTATTTACTGGGTTGGAAACAGTTAGACACAGCACTGATCCTGATGGAGGCCAGAGAAGTTGAGCAGTTTCTACTTTATTTGATAGCAACTCCCACTCTACTGTTTTTTTATAGGTCCCTTAAATTTGCATGCTCACCAGAGGTATTTAAAACTAAAATAGGGAGAAGTCAACAATGAGAGTGCTTTACTATGTAAGGACTCTTTGGGTTGCCAAAAACGGCAACTAACTTGAGTGAGCTAAGGTACAGGGAAACTTGTGTAAAATAATCAGAGGTATTCTATAAACTCTAGGGTAAGAAGTCTGGCTAGAGGATTTTAAGGTCATTGGGCATCTGGTGAACTCAACTGACCATTTCTCCCTGGTTGGGTAGGAGTACAAGGTCCAAGGTGGCTGCCACAAAATGGCTGCCTTGGCCACCCTCCAAAGTTAACTGATACTGTTTTTTCATGCTCCAATTCTGAAAAAATAGAATGTGATTGGCCCTGCTTGGGTAGAGTACTCAGCCAATCAGCTATGGCTAAGGGGGCGGGGCCATGTGAGGGTTATGAGAGCAGACTCTGAGAAAATGAGAAGGGCAGATCCTCTAAGAAGGAAGGTGAGGATGGATAGAAATGATTAGTAGAGATTATTTGTGACTCTAACAGATTTTCCCAAAAAGAGAAGCAAAAGTGCTAACTCCAAGCCTAAATGGGAGATGCCTGGGAGACAGCAATCTGTGCTCTGCCTCCCCTTCTGTGGCTTCTCCATTACTTCTTCACCACTTTTCTAATTACTATGAGCAGAGCAATCAATACAAGGTTATCAACAATAGGGACAAGTTAATTAAGATGAGCAAATGAATCAGGTAATTAATGGCCTTCCCTCAGAAGGTGAACCTGTCGAGGTGTAAGTGACATTAGGTCACATCAAGTTGTCTTTTTGCAGGCGTGCAGGAATCGTGGTAACCGTGGATCGTGCCAGCCTTAACCCAAAGCTGCTTACAATTCTCATTAGTGTACACAGGATTTCTCTGATCTTATCCATAGTAAGCTCATATTCCAATTCCCAGAGCCTTGATATCATTCGCACTGTGAGTCAGTGGCAGGCTTGGGTTGTTAATAACCCAATACCTACTCTTTCCTTTGATCCAGTAAACAAAACTCCATTCTGTCACTACTGTTCCGGCTAAAGACTGCATTTCCCAGCCTCCCTTGCAGCTAGGAAGTAGCCAAGGAGATGAAGTGGCAATCTTCAAGTGGTTCTTTTGTGATTCTTTGAAGGGGCTAACCCAGCTGGGAGACACGCCATTTCTGTTTCTGTTACATATTTTACAGTTCTGTAGTTTCCATTTAGTTCTTTGGTTTTTTGTTTTTTTACTTCTATTTCTTTGCCAACATATTCTATTTTTTTCATTTGTTTCAAGAGAATTTGATTGTCGAAGCATTTTTTTTCTGATGTCTGCTTTAAAACCCTTGTTAGACAATTCTAACATCTGATTCTTCTCAGCATCAGTCTCATTTGATTGTCTTTTCTCATTCAGGTGTGATTTTCTTGGTTCTTGGTATGATGGGTTTTTATTGTATACTGGGCATTTTTGCTATTGTGTTAGGAGACTCTGGGTCCTATTTTAATCTTTTATTTTAACAGGTAGTCACCCTGTTTAGGTTTAAGCGCAGAGGTCCTGGCATACTTTCATGGACTGTGGTTCCAAAGACAGTTTAATTTTCAGAGCCTTTGTGGTGCTGTTTTGCTCTGCTTGGTGTATCTGCTGGAGCTCCCAGTGGTCCCTAGTGGGACTGCCTGAGGAGACAGAGGAGTTTAGTTTCCCTAGGCCAGCAGAAAGATGATACTTGGTAGGGGAGTAGAGTCTGGGGTCCTGTCAGGAAGAAAAGCATTCCTCTTGCCTGCTTGTTTTGGGCAGGTACAAAAGTAAAAGAGACCTGCTCCTGTGGATTGGAACCCACCATCCCAGCTTTAGGCTAAATGAGCTTTAGGCTGTTCTTTTCTTATGTAACAGAAAAAAATATCCATCTTGCTTCAGCCACTGATATTTATGTTTCCTGCAATAGGCTACAGAACTTAATCCTAATTGATGCTGGGGGAAGGGACAGAAATGGTCGTTCTCAGTGTTAGTTGACTCCTGTTTTTCCAGGCTAGACAATTTGCCAACCTCACGTCTGTGGTCTATGCTACCCTCCTTGGCTACAGGTGTCCTCTCCTCTGAATCAGAGAAACCTTCCTGTGTGAAGGGACAGAGTGCCTATGTGTAGAGAGCTTGGAGTCGGGTAAGCTTGAGTTTGAATCCGAGTTTTATCACGTACTAGCTTCGTGACCTCATGTATGTTACTTCAGTTACAAATAAAACAAGGGTAATAATAACTGTGATTCGAGGTTGTCATGAAGATTAAAAAATACAATGCACAGAAGGTGACTAGGGTGATAGTTATTTTTGTCATTATCATCACTATCACCACCATCTTGTACCCATAGAAAACACTATTTTATAAGAAATGAGTCACAAAAGTACAGCATCTAAATAATCAGAGCTAATGTGTATAGAGCAGTTATGTGAGCCAGGCACTGGCTTGAACTCCTGGTGTTAACTCATTTAATCCACACAAACCGATGGGATAGTTATTAGAATCGCAACCATCATTCCCCTTTAGTCAGCCACAGGGCTCAAACGAGGCTGAGAACTTTGTCCGAATAACACAGCTGGTAAGAGCTGGAGCTGAGGTGTGATCTCAGGTCTGTCCAACTCCAGAGCAAAAGCTTCAACAAAATAGAGTACAGAGCAGAAAGAGGTATCTCAGATTTTGGGCTATGAACAATTAATTCACTTCATCCATTCATTCATTTATTCAGCCATTCAGGTAATATGCATTAAGCTCTCATTCTGTGCCATTTCTATGTCAGGCACCACTGTGGTTTGAATATTTGTGTCCCTCAACATTCATATTGAAACTCAATCGCCAATGCAATGGTATTAAGAAGCAGGGCCTTTAGGATGTGCTTAGATCATGAGTTCTCTGCCCTCATGAATGGAATTAGTGCCCTTATATGAGGGCTTAAGGGAGCCTGTTTGGTCCTTTTTGCCTTTCTGTCCTTCTGCCATATGGGAACACAACAAGAAGGGGTCACATTAGAAGCAGAGAGTTAGCCCTTCCCAGACACCAGATCTGCTGGTGCCTTGATCTTGGACTTCCCAGTCTCCAAGACTGTGAGAAATAAATTTCTATTATTTATAATTTACCCAGTTTAAGGCATTTTGTTATAGCAGCAGGAATGGACTAAGACAGGCGCTAAACATTCAATGACATACAAAACATGGTCATGTCTTCAAGGGGTTTCCAGTGTAATTGCAGGAGGCAGACATGTAAAAAAATACCAGCCCTAAAAATTTAGAGACATAATGAGGTATATGTGCATGGAGTTCAGTTGGGCTCTACAGCAGAAAGCAGTCAATTCTGGGGAGATGGAGATATTTAGCCCCATATCCCAGAAAGCCCAATGCTGCAACGTTTCCTGAAAGGTCTATTTTCTAACAGAATTTTGAAGAATCCCTATTTTCTTGTTTTGCTTGTGGCAAAGAAGCGTGACAGCACCTGCCAAGTGTACCTGAACCAGAGTTTTTGTTAGTTGTGAATGAAAAGATTTGTGCTTAGTTTAAAGCCAGAAAGTGCTAGAAGGTACTTCAGGAGACATGGCACTTCCTTTATTGGAGCTTATGGGGAACTCTGGGGCAGGTCAGGCGTTTTGGGTTCTGTTTCTACTATTGCTTCCCTGACACCTCATTTTCCTCTGTCTGTTCACAGCTTCCTTGGGTAGGCACCCGTTGGTTGGGTTAAGCAAAAGTCCACATGGCTAGAGAGATGGAGACCAAGTAGAAAAACCAGAGGTTGAGTCGGGGTTGAAAGGCAGATGTTCTTAAATCTTCTCACTAAGCACCACTGGCCATTTCTTTTTCCCCAAAGCAAAAGAAGTTCAAAACTTTTGCTCTTTGAAAGATGCTATGAAGAAAGTGAAAATGAAAACTACAAGCTGGGAGGAAATATTTGCAAAACATCTAACCAACAAAAGCTTGTATCCACAATATATAAATAACTCCTACAACTCAATAATAAGAAGACAAATTACCTAATAAAAATGGACGAAAGATTTGAATAGATAATTCACAAAATAAAATATACAACTAAACAATAAGTACATGAAAAGATGCTCACATTATTAGTTATTAAGGAAACATAAATTAAAACTATAAGGAGATATCACTATCTACCTGATGGAATGACTAAATTAAAATGGGAAATCAAGTGCTGAGAAGATGGAGCAACTAGAATTTTCATATATTGCTGCAGGGTTGTAAAATGGTATAACAACTTTGAAAACAAGCTTAGCATCTCCTTATAAAGTTAAACATCCATTTCCCATATGATCCAATAATTCTATTTATGGATATGTACCCCAAACAAATGAAAAGATATATTTATTTTTTTTTAAATCTTATAAAAGTATTTAACAGTAGCTTTATTCATAATAGCCCCAAACTGGAAACAACCTAAATGTCCTAAATGTTTTGAATTATATTTAATATAAATGTTCTAAATATTTTGAACAAGTATATAAATTGTGGACCATCATTTAATTAGCTGGTCTCTATTGTTTGACACTTAGGTCATTTGTGATATTTTTTTTTTCATCATAAGTGAGGCTATCCACTTTCATAGTTAAATTTGTACACAAATCCACAATTATTTTCTTCAGATGCATTCTAGAAGTAGAATTTCTTGGTCAAACGTCAGAAAAATTTTAAAGCTTTTGACATATATATTTCATACATATATAGTTATTTTATATATCGCCTATAAGTAGGGAAACCTGGACTATCTTTATCTGGGCTATGAAGTGTTTGTCAATTGAGAGGAAGAAAACGATATCTCCTTGCTGTCTTAGTTTGCATTTCTCCAGTTGCTTCTACCACCCTACGTTTCCTATCTTGTCTGTGACAAGATTGGACCCAGAAGTTTAACATGTCTAAGTTCAAAGGATGGAGCAGGAGCAAACATGGGTGACTTCTGACTCTCTAAGTCACCCAACCCCAGGGTCAACCAGCTAATATTGGTCCTGACACTGAGCAGATCCTCAGGCAAAGGGAGTTTCTGAACCAAATCCTTAGCTCAATTATAGCCCTAGCCAGTGCGTAGGAAAAATACCTCAGTGCCCAGCAATCGCAGTCCAATTTCAGACAGTTAAGCCCTGGGGAAAGTGAACTAATTCACACTAAAGGAATAAACGCTCTTGCGGCCAGCACCCGTCCCGTCATTGTCTCCTTCAGAACCAGACAGATCCAAATCTGTTAAGACCTTGATCTAGTTAGTTACTGAGCTCTCCCTTGGAGAGTCAACAACAACAACAAAAAGTGATGCAGAAGGAGCATAATTATTTCTATTTTCTCCTACTAAAATTATGAGAGATCAAATAAACACCTTTTGGTAATTACGGAGAAACAAAGCCTTACTGGTGAGAAGTGGATTTTTTCTTTTCTATAACATTCCAAGCTCTGGTACATGCCCCTGACTTCTGCTCGACTTTTCCTGGGGAGGGAGAAAGTCAGGCAGAGAAATTCGGGAGTGGAGTTCTCCACAAAGGCAGACTCACTGCTGGTAGAAGAACAATGTCGTGTATTGTGAACACGAAAATCGATGAGGTCAGAACCACCCCAGGGACACGAAAATATATATTTATGTAACAGGCAGTGAAATTTGTCTGCAATTAAGTTTTACCAAAACTCTCAAATCTGTTGTTTGGTTTTAAGCAGATGTTGAAAAGGTTTATCCTGGAGTCTGTCTTTATCGATAGGATGTCTTTTGATCTGCAGCCAAATAAGAAATCTGGATGTTATTTTGGATTTGGAAATTTCCTTTAAATAAACATATTAGTTAAGTATGTAAATCTGCTTATCATCACTTCGGGCACATTGCCAGAGCGGGAAACATCTGGGACCTGGTGTCAGCCGACTTATTAATTCACACTTAGAGCATGTTTCACCCAGGTTATTGCTGAATATTGTTATCTTGATTGCCGAAGTCAGCTGTGTCTTGACAACAGTTAGTTACAAGTTTGGAGGTTTAAATTTTGACTCATGAGAAATTCATGGAGGAAGGTCTGTCTGGGCCTAGCGATTTAGGCTTCCAGCCCCCCTTCAGGATTGATTTCGGAAATTAATTGTTAACATTTTGGATTATGAATGGCAGAGATCTGTGTTATTTATCTGAACTGGCCGGCATGTAATTCCGGGAAGGGATTATATGGCCTGCTCCTGATAAGCACTGAATTGGGGTCATTAATACAACTTTCTGCCATAAAGCTCTCACCACTTTATAGAAGTGCCTCTCCCTCCAGTTAAAACGACACACAATCGACTTCAGCCTTTAAGTCTAGGGTGAATCATTTTGTCTGGTGAGCTGGTAGATGACGGATGGATACAGCCCAGCGTTCTCACTAATACAGGTAATACAGCGTATAAATCCAGGGAGTGCTGTGCTCCTCACACGCTGCTGTGCCAAGAAACTCACGCCAGGGAATGAATGTGTTTGGAGAGTACCCGAATGAATGAAGAGTTTGCACTCAGCTGCGAAAATGGTTCTAGACGTTGGTTGACAGGGCAGCTGGAATTCATGTTCCAAGGCCCAGGAGAAGTGACTTATGGCAAACAGGAAGTTCAGAGGAGCCGTATTTGTGTGTCTTTTGGTTAGTCCTTACGAAATGTCTGAAAAACTTCCTTAGCGCATTAGCTAGGGTAAGTAACACTAGCTGCTATAACAAAGAGTCCTCAAATTTGAGCAACATGAGAGAAATGAACGTGTATTTCTACCCTGAATTCCTATGCAGTATGGGCCAGCAGGGGGGAGTCGGGGCTCAGCTCCACACAGTCATTCAGGCACCAGGCTCTTGCTATCTAGGAGCTCTGCCATACCCTAGGACTTTGGAATCCTCCACTGGATCTGGCTGGCAGGTGAGGGAAGTGAGAGAGTATGGTGAGATATTTTGTAAGCCAGGCCTGGAAGTGAGTGGTCCTTGTCCAGAACACAGTCACATGGCCGTGTGTGACTCTAAAGTAAGCTGTGAGATACAGCCAAGCTGCGTGCCTGGGAGAAAACATTTGATCCATACTTAGTCTTGCAATAGGCATCTGACATGGTTTGGGTGTTTGTCCCCTCCAAATCTCATGTTGAAATTTTATCCCCAGTGTTGAACATGGGGCCTGGTGGGAGGTGTTTGGGTCATGGGGGTAGATCCCTGATGAATGGCTTGGGGCCCTCCCTGCGATAATGGGTGAGTTCTCACTGTATTAGTTCACACGAGAGCCGGTTGTTTAAAGGAGGCTAACGCCACCTCCTCCCTCTCTTCTTCCCTGTTCCATGTGACAACCCTGCTCCCTCTTCACCTTCTACCTTGACTGGAAGCTCCCTGAAGCCCTCACCAGAAGCAGATGCTGGCGTGATGCTTGTACAGCCCGCAGAACCATGAGCCAAATAAACCTCTTTTCCTTATAAATTACCCACCCTCAGTTATTTCCTTGATAGCAGCGCAAAACAGGCTAATACAGCATCTTAACCGTAATAATAACGGCAGCAAACATCACAGTAACAATAGCTAACAGTTATGGTTTGTTTAACACGTGCTGAGCCCTGAGCTAGATGTCTTGCGCACATTATCTTATTTAGCATTGTTGACCCATTCTGTAGATGAGCAGTAAACTGAGGCTCGGGGAGCTGAAATGACTTCCTCAGTCACGTGAGTAGGAAAGTATTGCCCTGAGACCCAAACCCAGAGGACACCTGACTTGAGGCCCCGTGACCTCCGTTCTCCTTTTCTCCCATCCACATCTTCAGCCTCCTCTGGCCAGCGTCCGGCCAGCCCTGTCTCCATCCTTCCTCTCGCCCTGGGCTGACACGGTGCCTCCTTCTGACTGAGGCCTAGAAACTTCCATTTCAATCCCCTCTCATTCCTATGAACAAGTAGTAAATCCTAGCAGGGGAAAGACTCCGCTGGATATTCATCGTAAACAACGCAGAGTTCCTGCTCTGGGATGACAAACGGGGAAAGCTGGCACCACAGACGTTTTTGTCCCAACTGTCACTCTAGTTTTAATTTTCTCCTTTACAAGTCATAATGTTCAACAATTATTTAAACGAATCCTCAAAACCCCAATGATTCTACAAATAGGGGCCATTTCATTTTTGTTTTATCTCAAACTTATTTTTTCTTCATAAGAAACACCTTTTTCCACAACCTTTTATATTCTCTTTACTCCCAGTAACAATCCTAACGGTTGACTTTCGGAATCAGCGTAAGTTTTTCCCTTCCTCCCTCCCCACTGCTCTCTCTCCCCTCCCTCCCTTCGTCCTTCCCCCCTGCATTCCTAATCCTTCCCTCCCTCCATCTCTCTGTCTTCCTTTCATTTAATACATATTTTCAAGCATTTATTTGGTACTAGATTTATAATAATAACTAGCTAATGTTTCTCCCTTCACGGGGCTTACATCTAGTTTTCTGCAATCAAATAAAGCTTCTAATTTCTGTAAGAGTATCGTCCAGGCAAAGAGGGATGAGGATCACGGAGTAGTTCTGCAATGTGAGTATGAGGATTCCACGAACCTCGCCAGCAAAGTGACTTGTTTCCAGATACCAAATGTGTGGGATTCAAATCCAAACCATGCAAATATGGAAAATTGCTACATGTTTTGAAACATTTGGAAATCCTCCCTGATATCTGAATCCATGAATTTTAAATCCGTGAATGTTCAGGGTTTACTGCAGGGGTGACAAATACAGCAGACAATGGTTGTCCTTCTCCTGTACTGAGCCTATGGCAGACATTGCTAATTGATCACGGCTCTCTTTGCCACCGAACTCAGATGCAACCTCAGAATCTTTCTCAACACAATGCTGTAGGCAGCCCCTTCTAATCAATTAGAATTAGCATAGGAGATGAACCCTTACAATGCTGTATACCAATTGTCTATCAACATGGTATTTGTAAAATATACAGAGGTATTTGACATGCTTGTCTCTGGATGGCATTTTTTGTGCACAAAGAAATATATATTTTTGAACTAAATGAAAAGTAATAATACAAAATTGCTAAGTGGGATAGAAGGAGAATAGAGAGCAAGGAAGAAACCAGGTGAAGGCAGCACATGGGGTAGAACTTGTTGTGACAAGGGCACCCTACTGGGGTTGGAATGTAAGTGTCCAATGGC
>NW_012142746.1:820813-832067 GCF_000956105.1 Propithecus coquereli
GTGACAGAGCGAGTTTCTGTCTCAAAAAAAAAGAAAAAGGTATTTATTGAGTTCCTACTATGTGCCAGGCCAGGTGCTGGGCACGGGTGGTACCACACAGTAGACTAGACTGACAGTGACAGAGAACTGACCTTCTAGAGCCGGAGACAGACAGGAGGCAAGTAGACAAATACATACACAGGATGGTTTTAGCTAGTGTGAAGTGCCACGAAGAGGGACCGTGCGGAGCGGAGATAGAAGGTAATGGGCAGGGGCGAGCTGTATTGCATAAACATGATCAAGGATGACTTCTTGGAGGAGGTGTTCTTTGGGCTGAGATTTGAAGGCCGGAAAGGAGGCTGACCCAGCAGAAAAGAACAGCAAATGTCAAGACCCAGAAGCGGGGACAAGTCTGGCCTGTTGGAGGAAGTGAAAGAAGGCTTGTCCAGCTGGGAATAAGGGGGGTTTTGGGGGGAAGAGACTGAAGGGATGCGGGGGAGGGGTGAAGGCCAGTCCATTGCATGGAGTCGTTAAGACTGTGTCATGGAGTGTGCATTTCATAACACAAGCAAAAGGGTGAAGGATGAGAATCAAATACCCTTTTGACCACTTCGTCCTTACCCCCCTGATGTGCACGACTGCTTCCTTTTCTCTGCCAGGTTCACGATCACGCCTGGCTTCCACCGACTCTCCTCCCCCACACTCGGGTTTCCTCCCTCCCCAGAGCTTCCCTGCATGGCCTTCACTCTGCTCACCCAGCCCCCGAGTGTCTGCTCGTTGGCACCTGCTTCCCCAGTGTGGCATCCCCTCCGCTCTGCAGACTCGTCATCTGAGGAGGAAGGGAGGGTTAATGCTTCCAGGCCCCAGTCTGACCACAGGCAGTTGTGGGGACCCATCTGTTGTCTAGGTTGGAGGAAATAGACCAAATTAACCTGTGTCTTCCTTTTCCCACGAGTGGAATCTATTACCCTAGACTTTTCCTCGAGCCATTCTTGGGTGAAGACATGAGCCTGTGAATGAGGAGGAGGGAGCACGAAGGAGCATTCAGAGAGAGGAGTGAATGTCAGCCAGCGATTCCTTCGCCTGACCTCCGTCCACCAAGTCTGTTTCTCTTTCGGTCTTCAACAAGGTCTTCTTCCTTCTGACCTTTGTCTGTGGATCTGAGAGGAAAAAGACCACTTAAGACCTTAAAATATAAACTCACTTGGGGTGGAGAAAGCCTGGTTATCCTCTGATTTAAGAATAAAAACAATGATGAGTGTGTTCTCACTCTCTCTCTCCCTCTAGTTGGTGAGAATTGGTTTCCGGATTCCACTCAGACACACAGAATAGGTCAGATGGACTCTACCTTTTTACTGGAGTAGAGAAAGGTGCCTATGGAATCCTTGCTTTCTTTCTTTCTTTCTTTCTTTCTTTCTTTCTTTCTTTCTTTCTTTCTTTCTTTCAATTATAGGAATAATGCAAGAAGTTATAGCGATAAATCGGTGGTGTCTTAGGATGCTCTAGGTGTCCTAGAATGCCCAGGATGGGCAAATGGATCTTGGACCTCGCCCTAGAAGCAGTGTATGCCTTTATTTTATTTTGGAAAGAAAAAGATGATACAATTTCAGGTTTCTATAGAAGGAGGGGAGAATTAAGGTCTGGATTTTTCTGGATTCGCTCCAGGGAGATGGCTGAGTTTGGTTCTTAGATGGCGTGTTTCAGATGTACCTGTTTTCATCTGTGGTGGTGGTTGGAGAAGCCCCCTGTATCTTCCAAATTTCTGTTGAGGAGATAGAGACAAATTTGGAGGCTCAAGGGCAAATACATCCTTTGCTCCTCAAAATGTGGTTTGTGCATCTGTCAGTATTACACTGTCAATCCCTGAATATTTATTGATCCATGACTCAGCTTTGGGTCCAGATAGAATAAGTGCTCTGGACCCAGATAAGACAGGCCCCCTGACAATGCTATCCGGTTGGGGAATGAAGGCACATCTTTGATATATTAGGAATCTTTTTATTTCAAATCACAGAAAACGCAATCCTAACTGACTAAAATAAAAAAGATAAATTGTTGGTTCAAATAAATGAAAAAATCCAGGGGTGGGTTGTGTATCAGTTAGTTATTGATGAATAATAAATCACCTCAACAGGGTAGCTTAAAACAACTATTCGTTTAGATCAAAGTCTGCAAGTCAGCAATTGAAACTGGGCTCAGCCGGATGGTTCTTACAGTCTCAGCTGGGCTCCCTCATTCACCTGCAGTCAGTTGTGGATCAGCGAGGCAGCACTGCTTCTGTGTTAGCGGGCTGCTGCCTGGGCTGCCTGGGTTCTCCTCCACCTCGCCTCTCATCCTCTAGGAGGCTAGCCTGGGCTTTTCTGCATGGTGGTGGGATTTCGTACACACCATCACTTCCACTGCATTGCCTTGACCAAAGTGAGATACAAGACCAGTCCATGTTCAAGGGATAGAAAATAGTTTCCATCTCTTAACATTCTCAATGAGAGGATTTGCAAAGTCACATTACAAAGGGTTTGGACACAGGAAAAGTGTGACAACTTGTCTATATTTTTTCCCAACCAATGCCTTTAAGGCTGGCTTTAGGCAAGGCTGTATTTGGGGATTGAACAATGTCATCCTTCTACTCTGTTGACTTCAGCTTCAGGCTCCTCATGTTGACACAATGGCTGCAGCAGTTCCAGCTCCCACATTCAAGTCTAGTGGGAAAGGAGAGCCCATCTGTCACTTTCCCAGAAAACCTCATTGGCTCTGACTAGCTCATTTGCTTATAATTAAACCAATCTCTGTGGCCAGGGGGATGCAGTATATTAATTTGTCTGAGCATGGTCATATGTTCCATCCTTGCACAGGGAAAGGTGCACCCCTGGAAGTATAAAGGCTTTACTAAGCATGACAGTGAAGGAACCTCTCAAATAAACATGGGTAGCCCTTGCCAGAAGGGGTAATGGATACTGCTGGCGATAGTCAGAGCAGTGAATGACACCAGACACCCATAACACAATCATAAGAGAACTCAACGCATTTGTTGCAGCTTCATTTGCTGGTTATGTGGGATAAAAAAATAGGTTAGAGGAAGAGCTATGAATCCAGATTTGAATCCAGATCTCTAGATACCAAATCCTGCATTGTGGCCTGAATTATTTTTCTCAACACAAAGCATAATTCTACATGATATGAGGAATATATGGTCCTGCCTGGAGGGGCTTTCACTTTGTAATAGAAATATCACCCTGATTGATGGTAGCTTTGGCTTTTTGCGATCATCTTCTATGTGTTGTGGGATCAATACACTTTCAAATACTCGCCCATTCACCAAAGCATTATCTCCCCAAACTTCTTTGTCCCTGCTTATATTTGTCAACTTTACAATCCTTTTATTACCAGCAAAAGCTTTGGGAAGCTACAAATAAAAGCAGGGATTATAAAAGGATTCTTATTAAAGCATGCTTTCTTTGAGGCACAGAGTACAATGCCCTCCGTTCTCCCCTTGTGAAAAGCTGTGTTTTCTTGTTTAATTAGAATAGACCTCCATTCCATTAGAAGAGGACAAGTAGGGCAGCGGGATTGAGACTGCAGGCCCCACAGAAAAAAAGGTTTATTTATTTCAGAGCGTATTGCACCTTTGTGAAATATTCTGTCATGTTTGGGAATGGATGAAAACATGAACTACCATGTCCCTGCCACATAGTGATTGGTTATAGTTTCCTCTTTGTTGTTGTTTTCGTTGTTACTTTGCAATTAAAGCCTGTGTTGGAGAAATGCAAAGCCAAGTGCATCAATTAGGGTCCTAGCAAGAAACAGATGGCACACTCAATTTGGATAATTCGCGGGGAGCTTAGTAAAGGGACTTTTTGCAAAGATGTGAGCATGATTAAAGGAAACCACAAAGGAAAGTACTACACCCCAGAGTCAGCAACTGTGGGGAACTGTCTCACTTAGAGCAGGGGTTGGCAAACTGTGGTCCATTGGCCCAATCTGGCCTGCTACCCATTTATGAAAATAAAGTTTTATTGAAACACAGACATGCCCATTTGTTCACACACTGTCCATGACTGCCTCCACGTGTCAAAGGCAGAGTTGAACAGTGGCTGGTAAGGATGATGGCAATCAATTAGCCCAAAGAAACTGCATTAAAACTAGGATCCAAGGAAGAAAGTTGCTGGCTCATTTATTCAAACACTCATTTTACCATCCAGAAGTAGAAAATCTATCCCAGGTCTGAGTTATAGAAAGACAGGGTGAACCCTGTCCTTCTCCATAACACACATCACAATTATTATTAAGGATGACTCCATGATTATTTATTTAATGTGTGTTTTCCCCACCATCAGCTCTGCAGTTCATCGATCTATCCCCAGCACCCAGCCCGATGCTTGGCACGCAGTAATTGTTCAAGAAATATTTATTGAATGAACTAATTTAATAAGGAATATTTGAGAGACTTTGCTCTTAAAAGTAGCACAGTATGTCTGTGGGATGAAGGAGAAATGGGAAAATGGCAAACAGGAAAAATAGATGGGTGAAAGTCCTTTTATCAGAGGCGATTGGGACAAAAAGGTAGGGTTGAAATTAGGAATGGTTAAAAATGATACATACATTAAAATTTTTTTTTTGAGACTGGATCTAACTCTGTCACCTGGGCTAGAGACCAGCGGCATCGTCATAGCTCACAGCAACCTCAAACTCCTGGGCTCAAGTGATCCTCTTGCCTCAGCCTCCCGAGTAGCTGGGACTGCAGGTGCTCACCACCACATCCAGTTAATTTTATTTTGTTTTTTTGTAGAGACGGGGTCTTGATGTGCTGCTCAGGCTGATCTTGAACTCCTAGCCTCAAGTTATCCTCCCATCTCGGCCTCCCACAAAACATATACATCATTTTATAATCATGTTATGTAGGACTTAACGCTTTGTTTAAAGAAAATATGGTTACATTACATTGCTAAGACTTCTAGATTATCTTTCTTGTGTATGTCATACTCACAATATATTATCTACAAGTTTCAACTTCTTTAAAACAGAATGTGAATGCTTAGGAAACTAAACGCATATTCTGAGGGCAGTTTCCATTATAGATCTTCACAATTTTCCTCATTTTTTACATATTTGCTAACACCCTTTTTAGTGACTTCCCTTTGTCAAATCTTTCCAAAGCATTCTATCTAGTTTTCACAGAATCATTTCCATTTGCTTTCTCACTCACATTACATTAGTTTATATAATTATAATAACAAATACAGTGGAAATAACCAGGCTTCAGACTGAATCTAGGAGACTCTTAGTAAACAGCATTCACCTGATGGGTGAGCAGGATCCAGAACGTTGGAAAGTAGCCTACCTGCCATGAGTCTCCAACCTGCTGGGAGCATTGGAAATGTGTTTCATAGATAGGAAGAAGGGACAGCTTTGGTTAATTTGGTGAATTGGTTGAATGGAGGTTATTTAAGAGAGATTCTTCTGTACACAAATTATCATTCAATATTTTTGAAGTCATACTACAAAGGCCAATACCTTAATCACTGACTTTTGCCTTTTTGTCCTGCACACAACCCAAAACCATCATAATGAAGACAAACTAAAACTGGGCAGTAGAGCTCCTTGCAGTTGTCTTCAATGAGGGTCATCATTTTGGACTTTGGTGTTTTCTGCCCCCAACAAAGATCCAATACAGTCATCTGCTGGTGACTGCATGTATCTGTTTTCCCTTGTCCTGATTTTTACCCAATAATTTGGATTCCTCCTGAGTCGTGGGGAAAGGGAAGCATATGTATAAAACCAGGTGCATCAATTTGGGACTTGAGTTGAACTGAAGGGCAGCAAATGGGGCTCCAGTCCTTTCTTGGAGGAAGTGTTCTGTGTGGAGAAATGATCAGGCATCAGGAGATTTGTGCTCCAAACTAGCCCTGCCACTTATAACCTTTGGGACCTGCAGCAGGACACGTACACTTCTATGTCTTTAAGTTATCTGTAAAGTAAGTAATAATTTATAAATGTGTAATAAATAATAGCCATTCCCTACCTCTCTCATAGGAATGCTGTGAGCCTCAAGTGAAAAAAAAAAATGCAGTGTACAAGTGTTAAATATTTCCCTTTCCTACTTCTTCTTCCAGATTAGTCTCTGGAAGAGTCAGGACCAGGCTCAGTTATGCTGCAGTAACAAGCAACCTCAAACTTCAGTGGCTCAAAATAGCCCAAAGGTTTATTTTTTTCTCGTTCACATCATGTATCTGTCAGTAGGTTGGCAGGAGGTCTCTGCTCAGCACACACACCCTCATTCCAGGATACAGGATGATGGCACTGCCACCCTCTGGAATATTACCAATTGCCATGGCAGAGAGAAGAGAGAAAGCTCTATACAGTGTCCATAAACAATGAAATATTTGACCTGAAAATGAAACATGAAACTGCTGTTGGCAATTCATTGGCCAAAGCTATTCACATGGCCTCTGTCTACTTCTAAGGAGGGCAGAAAGTGTAATTCTCACATGGCTTGAACAATAAGAACTGGACATGTTTGGTGACAAGCACTAATGACAACCACACCACCCTTTCACCTCATCTTGTTTTCCTTCTTTTTTTCTTTCTTTTTGTAGAGAAAATATAGCAGAGTGAAGGGTAAACTTTGAAGCCAAGCAAAATCTCATTTCTGTTACTTTTACCAGCCGTGTGAGTGACTCCGGGCATATCACTTAAACCTGTTGTCAGCCACCTTACCCACAAATAGGTTTTTGATGTGAAGATTAAATGAAGTAATACATGGAAAATCTCTAGGAACAGCGTAGAAACTTAACAAATGTCTGTTTCCTTCCTCAAGTCATCAGTTTCTCCTCTCTCCTTTCTCCCTGTTTTTCAAATTCTCCTGGAAGCAAGAATTTTGGGTCAGGTGTGGAATGAGAAAGAGAAACCATTTCTGCTTTTACTGTATCCTCTACCTCCAGCCTTGTCTTCAGATGATATGCAAATGGAGCCGGAGTG
Source organism: Propithecus coquereli (assembly GCF_000956105.1). Taxonomy (NCBI): domain Eukaryota; kingdom Metazoa; phylum Chordata; class Mammalia; order Primates; family Indriidae; genus Propithecus; species Propithecus coquereli. The sequence continues at coordinate 827,768 of NW_012142746.1, forward strand.
AGCCCTGGCCACCTGAGATCATTTCACAGTCATCTCAAGGTGTTACAAGTTGCCTCGCCAAGCAGTTGCTACGAGAGTGCCAGGAAATCATCTCCCTAGGAGACTTGTCTGAGTCACCACTGTCTCCATAAAAGGCAGTATAGTGTCCAGTAGTGCCCGCGCTTCTCAAACTCCAATGGGCATAAGAATCACCGGGGGATCTTGTAAAACGCAGATTCTCGTTCCGCTGGTCCAAGATTCTAACAAGCTTCCGGTAGATGCCAATGCTGTTGGTCCCCAGATCACACTTTGAGTAGCAAGGTTCTAGGGGACAGAAATGAGAATTTAGGGGCTATAAACCTAAATTAGAAACCCAAATCTGCTACTTGTGCATAGCAAGGTGTGGACAAAAACTTCTCTGCTCCAGAACTGTTTCTTCATCTGCAAAGCAGGCCACCACACAGTGGTGTCGTAAGGCTTAAATGAAATCATACATGTGGAAAACTTTGTCAACTGGAAAGCACTGTGAAGTGTTAGCTATTCTTAGTATCTCTTCAGGCTTTAAAGCACTGGGCTCTTTCTAAACCAGAAATGATTCTGGGTCCTCTCCCCTGCTTTGCACTGCCTTACACACCAGATGTTGGAGGATGCCTCTCTCCCATATGCTGTGGCAAACACATCTCCCTTCCAGAGAGATTTACCTGGTGCAACTGATGAGTGTCAGTGAAATGTAGGAGACGGGTGCTAAATCCAGACCGAATACATGTACATGGGGGCAGGGAGCGTGACGGGAAGGTGGGGGGTGGCCCCGAAGCTAAGGAAATTTGGTATGAATGGTGGCCGCGAAGGCATCTTAACCAAATAGAACCTGTTAAACCAGGCCATGAGCAATGAGACCCTACTTTTTCTTATGGGATGCAGTGATAAAGAAATTACATAGTTATTTGAGAGGAACATAAATAAAGATTAATAGGTTAATGAGTTATTTTCCTTTCATTACTACACTATTGTACTTTATTATAATTGCTTTGCACTCATTTAATTAAATTTGAACTGGGGCCAACACAAGATAATTTGTTTTCCCTGTACTGAACAATGAGTATGCAGATTGGATGTACTGAAGCAGTAATCAGCCCTCTGTTTGCAACACTTTTCTACTCTGAGTAGACATTATAATTGATAATTTGATTGTTGCAGCACTCTGTGCAATATATTTTAAAGCAACATTAACATAATGGAAATTATGTTGTGAGCTTAATCTCGGCTCTTCACTGAGAGGCTATCTGGCTCCTCAGTGTAAACCAGCCAAGGTCTGACAACAGCAGGTCTCTCTCTGTCTCTTTTACTCTTTCTCTCTTTCTTTCTCTGTCTCTCTGCCTCTCTCCCTCCCTCCTTTCTTCTTTCTTCCCCTTTTCTGTCCCTTCCTTTCTGTTCCTTCTTCCCTCAGTTGCTCCCTTTCTTCTCTTTTCCCCATTCTCCCTTCCCTTCCTTTCTTCCCTCCATCCATCCATAACTGCATTCGCTTTCTTATCTATTCTCTAGCACCATTGAAGAAAGAAAATGGTCGAAAGAGGAAGTGTCCACAGCAACCACCCCCAGCTGTGTTTCCTAATTTTGAGACCTGTTCCCGTGTGGGATGTTGGGAAAACACAAACAAGAGGCTTTCCTGCAAACGGCCAAATGAAATGTGATCCAAGGTGGTCAGCATGGCAGTCGGCACCACACTTCGTGCTGTTGGTAAACCCAATGGATCGATTCACAAGGTGGTCATGTGCTCTTCAAGGGCATTTCTGCAAATTTTAGCAGAGGAGGAAAAAGGCAACGGTGTTTCCTTTGTGTACAGCCAATTGTTCCTTGGAGCTACAAAGACTTTTGTGAAAAGATGTGGCCTTTATTCTTATGAATACATTCTGGGAACTAATTGTCTTTGGCCCAAATGTTTCCTGTCCCACAATGGAAACTAGGAGTGACATTCTATTTAATAATCCCCGGCCAGAGATCTTGGGCACAGGTGAGGAAAGTTTGTGCCCAGGTGACTTCTGTTGAATTTTCATAACTCTGTAAATATTTGTTTCTGTGTTTGTTTTAGGAAGAAAAACACCTGTGAGTGGTTGGAAATGACTTTGTTTTGGAAGAGCTGAAGGAGGGGGGCGGTGCTCACTGTTCTTTGTTCTCCACTAAACTGTCCAGGCTCTGAATTTGTTGCAAAAATCTAATTTCTTTGAAGAAAAGCCTATTCCTTAATCTCTTTGCTCTTTCTAAGGCCTGGCCACCCGAACTCTAGTCAAACTATCTGTCAGTGTGGAGGAAAAAATGCCACAACAAAAAGCATATTTTTTGCAGGGAGCAAGATTTTGGAGAAGGCAAATTTGTCTCTGGAGCATATTAATTTTCTTCAGCAAACACTTGGATGTCACAGCTTGGCTCTGAGTGCCCGTTTTTCTTTTCTCTTTTTACATTTTTATTTTTCATAGGAAATTAGGCTAGAACTTATTCACACACCAATTACCCAGTTCAAAAGCAGCACCTCTAAGTTTTACTTTTTAATTCACTGTTTTCTTATTTATTTAGGGGAGAGGGTGTTTTAGTCTCTCTCATGAGATGGACTTCTCTCAACTGTGTCTACTGTTCTAATTATTATTATTTTTTACAAGAACAGGGTCCAGAGAGTTAAGCATTTTTACATTTTAGTCTCTGGTAAAAAAAAGAAAGAAAACTTCAATTTGTCTGGATGGAGTGTGCTTCTTCTTGTTCACAGATGTTGTGTTTAAATTAAGAAGCCCATAGCTGGGATGTGGTCACAGCCTGGAGACACAGCTCGAGCTTCTTGCATCAGCCCCCCGTGGCTCCCTGCCTCCAGGGACAGTGCTAAGGAAGCCTGTTCCCAAACAAGGATCTGAGGGTGGATGAGAAGAGCACAGGTATCAGGTATTCAGACTTACAGCAGTTTCCCAGTGGGGGAAACCAAGGCGGAGAAAGGGCCTCTCTCCCTGTGATCCCAACCATTGGATTCCTGGCACTTGCAGCCTGACCAGACATCATAGCACTTTGGGGTACTCAGCTTGGCACTTCAGTTTGTATCTGTCATAATTTGCTTCCCCCCAAAGCAGATCCTAAGGCAAGGATTCAAGTACAAGTAACTTTTTGCAGAAATACCAGGAAAAGAATGAAGGGTTGGGACAAGGCAGGAAGACGGCCAGTAAATGGTGCATTATCAAGGCAGCAACAGCACAACCGGGGCTCTAGCCCTGCAGGGGAACTCCAGGAGCCAGTGTAGAACACACTCCCAGAATTATCTCACCTTGCACAAGGGAGCTGGGGTATTTAAACTGCAGCTCCCATCAATCACTGGTTGAGGGCTGCTCCTGGTGGGGCATTAATTCTCTGGGATTTCTGTCCTGCTGAACACATGGGCAGAGCAGGCTCTGGATGCCAGGGAGGGCTGTCAGATGAGACGCAGAGATACCAGCAATTGGAAGATGGGTCTCTACAACGCACACGAGCTAAGATGCTGAGACGATATGGGTGGGCATTGGCAGCCTCTGCTACGACTTCCCTGTGAAACATCTCATGTGCATCTATTCAATCTCTTTTCCTAGACTGCAAGCTCCATAAGGGCAAGAGCTGAGCTTAAGGACCAGTCTGTGTTCCCTGGTGCCCACCTGGATAATGATATTTATCACCAGTCAGCATTGATCTGGCCTAGGCGTTGTGCTAAGCGTATTGTAGGAGTTACCTCTGTCAACCTTCACCACAGCCCTGTGAGGTAGGAGCTATGACAATCTCCATTTTACAGAGGAGGAAAGAAGCACAGAGAGTTCTATCACTTGCTGACATGGTAGAGTCAGGGTATTCCAATCCAGGCAGCCTGGAGCCCACATGGGGGGCACTGTGCTAGACCATCTCTCACAGCTTCTGGTTAGAATGTGAGTCTGGAAGCTCTAGAGACCGCCACCACCTCTGCTCTGCTAGAGCCGTCCTTTGTTAAATACTTCTCATGTGCCTGCTCTTGGGTTAAGTGCTTTACACTCATCGTTTTCTTCTAATTTTCCCATTGAGGCTGAGATGTACATATTGTTAGCCCCATTTTAGAGCTAAAGACAATGAGGTTCAGAGAGATTAACCCACACAGCTTTTGAGTGGCTCTATACAAACCTGGACTCCTCCCTGACACCAGATGCCAAAGCCATGACTTCAAGGTGCTGCATTGTCTACCTGGGGCTTTGCAGCAGGGAGCAGGCTGTGCTGGAGGAAATGGAGAAAGCTGCATCTCCTGACTCACCCCAGAGACAGCAGGTGGGCCAAGGGCCAGTCTCAAAAC
>NW_012142746.1:839877-840332 GCF_000956105.1 Propithecus coquereli
CTACTCAAGCAAATCAGCAAGGAAAAAACAAACAACCCCATTAAAAATGGGCAAAAAACATGAACAGAAACTTTTCAAAAGAAGAAAGACAAATGACCAATAAACATATAAAAAAATGCTCAACATCACTAATTATCAGGGAAATGCAAATTAAAACTACAGTGAGATGTCACCTTATTCCAGTTAAAATGGTTTTTATTAAAAAGTCCAAAAACAATATATGCTGGCATGGATGCAGAGAGAAAGGAGCACTTATACAATCTTGGTTGGAATGCAAATTAGTACAACCTCTATGAAAAATAATATGCAGATTCCTCAAAGAACTAAAAGTAGACCTATCATCTGATCCAACAATCCCACTACTGGGTATTTACCCAAAGAAAAAGAAGTCATTTTATTAAAAAAGACATCTACACTTGTATGTTTATCACAGCACAATTCACAATTGCAAAGAT
>NW_012142746.1:840382-871635 GCF_000956105.1 Propithecus coquereli
ATTTTGGAGAAGGCAAATTTGTCTCTGGAGCATATTAATTTTCTTCAGCAAACACTTGGATGTCACAGCTTGGCTCTGAGTGCCCGTTTTTCTTTTCTCTTTTTACATTTTTATTTTTCATAGGAAATTAGGCTAGAACTTATTCACACACCAATTACCCAGTTCAAAAGCAGCACCTCTAAGTTTTACTGTTTAATTCACTGTTTTCTTATTTATTTAGGGGAGAGGGTGTTTTAGTCTCTCTCATGAGATGGACTTCTCTCAACTGTGTCTACTGTTCTAATTATTATTATTTTTTACAAGAACAGGGTCCAGAGAGTTAAGCATTTTTACATTTTAGTCTCTGGTAAAAAAAAGAAAGAAAACTTCAATTTGTCTGGATGGAGTGTGCTTCTTCTTGTTCACAGATGTTGTGTTTAAATTAAGAAGCCCACAGCTGGGATGTGGTCACAGCCTGGAGACACAGCTCGAGCTTCTTGCATCAGCCCCCCGTGGCTCCCTGCCTCCAGGGACAGTGCTAAGGAAGCCTGTTCCCAAACAAGGATCTGAGGGTGGATGAGAAGAGCACAGGTATCAGGTATTCAGACTTACAGCAGTTTCCCAGTGGGGGAAACCAAGGCGGAGAAAGGGCCTCTCTCCCTGTGATCCCAACCATTGGATTCCTGGCACTTGCAGCCTGACCAGACATCATAGCACTTTGGGGTACTCAGCTTGGCACTTCAGTTTGTATCTGTCATAATTTGCTTCCCCCCAAAGCAGATCCTAAGGCAAGGATTCAAGTACAAGTAACTTTTTGCAGAAATACCAGGAAAAGAATGAAGGGTTGGGACAAGGCAGGAAGACGGCCAGTAAATGGTGCATTATCAAGGCAGCAACAGCACAACCGGGGCTCTAGCCCTGCAGGGGAACTCCAGGAGCCAGTGTAGAACACACTCCCAGAATTATCTCACCTTGCACAAGGGAGCTGGGGTATTTAAACTGCAGCTCCCATCAATCACTGGTTGAGGGCTGCTCCTGGTGGGGCATTAATTCTCTGGGATTTCTGTCCTGCTGAACACATGGGCAGAGCAGGCTCTGGATGCCAGGGAGGGCTGTCAGATGAGACGCAGAGATACCAGCAAGTGGAAGATGGGTCTCTACAACGCACACGAGCTAAGATGCTGAGACGATATGGGTGGGCATTGGCAGCCTCTGCTACGACTTCCCTGTGAAACAGCTCATGTGCATCTATTCAATCTCTTTTCCTAGACTGCAAGCTCCATAAGGGCAAGAGCTGAGCTTAAGGACCAGTCTGTGTTCCCTGGTGCCCACCTGGATAATGATATTTATCACCAGTCAGCATTGATCTGGCCTAGGCGTTGTGCTAAGCGTATTGTAGGAGTTACCTCTGTCAACCTTCACCACAGCCCTGTGAGGTAGGAGCTATGACAATCTCCATTTTACAGAGGAGGAAAGAAGCACAGAGAGTTCTATCACTTGCTGACATGGTAGAGTCAGGGTATTCCAATCCAGGCAGCCTGGAGCCCACATGGGGGGCACTGTGCTAGACCATCTCTCACAGCTTCTGGTTAGAATGTGAGTCTGGAAGCTCTAGAGACCGCCACCACCTCTGCTCTGCTAGAGCCGTCCTTTGTTAAATACTTCTCATGTGCCTGCTCTTGGGTTAAGTGCTTTACACTCATCGTTTTCTTCTAATTTTCCCATTGAGGCTGAGATGTACATATTGTTAGCCCCATTTTAGAGCTAAAGACAATGAGGTTCAGAGAGATTAACCCACACAGCTTTTGAGTGGCTCTATACAAACCTGGACTCCTCCCTGACACCAGATGCCAAAGCCATGACTTCAAGGTGCTGCATTGTCTACCTGGGGCTTTGCAGCAGGGAGCAGGCTGTGCTGGAGGAAATGGAGAAAGCTGCATCTCCTGACTCACCCCAGAGACAGCAGGTGGGCCAAGGGCCAGTCTCAAAACGTGGGTCATTAGGGACATTAGGACTCCCCCTCAACATCCTATCACAAACCTGGCACAATCAGGTAAGGTGGTTGCTGTTCTTTTTTTTTTTTTTTTAAATAACCTTTGATAATATCCAAAGTGCTTTACAATCTACTTCCCCTTCACCTGGCATAGTGGCGGGAATACCAGAATGGAGCCGGCCCTGCCAGGCTTTCAGAAGCCACTCCTCCGACTTTCTTTTGAAAACTCTTCCCTCTGCACCTCTGTTCCATGCACCGGGGCAACAGCCAAACCCAGGGTGCACCATCATTATTGGGGCCTGGAGTAGGCAGGAGAAAGGGGCACACACCTATGTTCCTCTGACAGGCATGCTAGGCACTCACGAGGAAGTACCAGTTGCGGATCTTCCTTTCTCTTCTCCTCTTTCCTTCACTGCCTCCTTCTCCCCTTTTCTTTTTTGCTCTCCTTCCATTTTCTTTCTAGAAAAGGAAGCCTGGTATGGTAGAACAAGCACTGCCTAGGAAATCAGGAGACTTGGTTGTAGTTAGCAAAGAATGATGCATGCTGTATGCAGTCTAGATGGTCCCAGCTCTGTGCTCACATTGCTGACTAGCCAAACAGCCTTCTTCTACTCTCTGGACTTATGCTGCCGATCTGCAACACTAGAGTATGGTTTTCAGCCCTCTCAGAAAGACATTAGTACTTGTTCTATGCAGTATTTACAATTGCTTTTGTGCCTGTATTTTTTAAATGGTAGACTTTATATTTGAAAAAATCAAGATCACTGGCATTCCTTGAAAAAGGACACCTTGGACTCATACTCCTTCATGGCACCTGTGTATAGTATAGGTGCTGAGCTCTGGCTTCCCCTTCCCTTTGAGGCACGCATTCCCCACCTGGTGCCCACACTTGGTTTGTCCTATGCTCACCTTGCTTTGGGATATGTAAGAGGCTAGGGAAAGTTATAACCCCTAAGAGACTTTAGAAGCTCCTAAAAATGCATGTGGATAGGGAATTTACATGTCTGTGTGTTTACTGTGTGAGCAAAATGAAAAATATAACAAAAGAAAAGGCCAGCAATAACCTTGGATTGACTTTGGATGATGGCAGAAATGATGTGTCCTGCACGTGCAATGTCAAGGTGCCATCTTACTTGGGATCTCACAGGACCCTCCAACCTGGAGAGGCACAGCCACCAGGTTCTGCTTTCCTCAGTGCAGGATGAGGAACCTGCAGTGCAGAGAGGTTAAGTGACTTGCCCAAAGTCACAAAGTTGCTGATTAACTAAGCTCAACTTCAAACTCAGATTTGTTCACAACTTGCCAGGTGCTTCTTAACCTCTCCACCTTGATTTAAAGATTACTTTATGTTTCCCCATTGCATTATCCATTTGGCTCCTCTAATAACTTGGTTGAACGTGTAGGGAAGCTGTCCCTAAACACAATTCAACAGATGAGGAAACGGAGGCAGTAAAGTCACAGATATAAAAGTGGAGCAACATTGAGGAAAGATATCGCAGATGACAAACAAATGCAAAAACATACCATGCTCATGGATTGGTAGAATAAACATTGTTAAAATGTCCATACTACCCAAAATCATTTACAGATTCAGTGCAATCCCCATTAAAATACCAATGTCATATTTCACAGATCTAAGCAAAATAATTCTATGCTTTGTCTGGAACCAGGAAAGAGACCAAATGGCCAAAGCAATCCTAAGCAAAAAGAACAAAGCTGGAGGCATCACATTACCAGACTTCAAGCTATACTTCAAGGCTATAGTAACCAAAACAGCATGGTACTGGCACAAAAATAGAGACACAGACCAATGGAACAGAAAAGAGAACCCAGGTATAAAACCATCCACATATAGCCAACTGATCTTTGACAAAGCAGACAACAGTATACACTGGGGAAAAGAAGCCCCATTCGATACATGGTGCTGGGAAAATTGGATAGCCACATGCAGAAGATTGAAACAGAGTCCATATCTCTCACCAATCACAAAAACTAATTCAAGAGGGATAAAAGACTTAAATGTAAGGCATGAAACCACAAGAATTCTAGAAGAAAATGTTGGAAAAACTCTTCTAGAGATTGGCCTAGACAAAGAATTTTTGAAGACCCCAATGGCAATCACAGCAACAACAACAACAAAATAAAGGAGACTCGATTAAATTAAAAAGCTTCTGCACAGCTAAGGACATAATCAACAGAGCAAATAGACAACCTACAGAATGGGAGAAAATATTCATAGGCTATACATCTGATAAAGGGCTAATAACCAGAATCTACTCAAGCAAATCAGCAAGGAAAAAACAAACAACCCCATTAAAAATGGGCAAAAAACATGAACAGAAACTTTTCAAAAGAAGAAAGACAAATGACCAATAAACATATGAAAAAATGCTCAACATCACTAATTATCAGGGAAATGCAAATTAAAACTACAGTGAGATGTCACCTTATTCCAGTTAAAATGGTTTTTATTAAAAAGTCCAAAAACAATATATGCTGGCATGGATGCAGAGAGAAAGGAGCACTTATACAATCTTGGTTGGAATGCAAATTAGTACAACCTCTATGAAAAATAATATGCAGATTCCTCAAAGAACTAAAAGTAGACCTATCATCTGATCCAGCAATCCCACTACTGGGTATTTACCCAAAGAAAAAGAAGTCATTTTATTAAAAAGACATCTGCACTTGTATGTTTATCACAGCACAATTCACAATTGCAAAGATGTGGAATCAACCCAAGTGTCCACCAATTCATGAGTGAATTAACAAAATGTGGTGTATATATATATACACACACACACACACACACACACACAAGCACACACTATGGAATACTACTCAGCCATGAAGAAGGATAAATTAAGACCTTTTGCAACAATTTGGATGGAACTAGAGACCATTATCCTAAGTGAAGTATCTAAAGAACAGAAAAACAAACACCACATGTACTCGCTATTAAACTGGAACTAACCAACGAGCACACGTGTGCACAGAGAGAAGTAAAACTCAGTGGAAATCAAGCAGGGGTGCAAGGAGGGGATGGACAAAAACATACCTAACGGCTACAATGAACACTATCTGGGTGACGGACACTCTTACAACACTGACTCAGGCATAGCAAGATTGATACATGTAACCAAAGACATTTGTACCCCCATAATATTTTGAAGTAAAAAAAATGGAACAAGCAGTTTTCTCTGTGGCATAATTTGAGGGATAATTGGAGGGATGTGCCTCATTCTCTCTCTTTCTCAAGACTGGATGGGGTGGGACTCCACACACTCCCCCACCCCTGCTTTTATTAAGAGGGCCAAGAAAAGGAGAGATCAAAGACAATGAAACATCCATCTTGTTCACTTTGCAAATTTGAAAACATCAGTTCTGGATTCGTTTCTCTTTTTCCTCCCCTCCCTTCCTTCTTCCTTTCTTTTTTTACTATGAAAACAAAACAAAAAAAGATCTAGCAGTATTTTAGCCTTGTGAAATGCTATGTGGACTTCTCAGTTATTCTTATCAAAACACATAAAAGGCAGATTGGAGTGATGAGTTCTCCTTCCCAAGTTAGGATACTGAAGTCAACAGTGGAGCTAACAAGTCCAATTTCATTCAGTGGCTTAGAAATTGTGCTGCAAGAGAACCCCAGACCACCTGACATTGCAGTGCAAGCCAAGCTAAATCTCTCAGAAGACTTGTTGCTTTGGTTTTGGGGGCACCTACAGTGCCAGGCATCTGCTGAACACTTTATATACAAAATCTCATATGTTGATGAAATATTTCTAGGATGGCATATTGCTGTCTCCATTTTACCACTGAGGATGCTGAGGTGGGACAAACATGCCCAAAACACTTCCCCAGCTTATCCCACAAGCCTGGGTTTGACTTCAGAGCCCACAGCCAAAAAAAAATTGTCTACAATCCCTCCCAGCCAATAATCCTGTGAATCAGGGTGTTTCCTTAATCCATTTATTTTCAGTAACCGCCCCCCCCCCCACCTCCTGGGTGCTTGGGGGTTTCCTACAATTCCTCCGGAATTGTCTGAAAGTCAGGTAATATAATATATTACATATTTAGACCACTTTGCCATCCAGGAATCTTCAACAGTACAAAAGGGAAGACAAAATCCTACATATTAGTCAATCGCATACTGGAATCAGTTCTTGCTTCTCCGTGAGCTTAGGGCTGTCACTTTTAGTGTCCCTTTGGAAGGCTGTGAAGCTGGTTTAAACTAAGTAAGGAACATTCAGGAAGTGAAAAGCCCATGCCACACCCTTGATGTGGAGTACTAGGAAGGAGAGAGTAAACATTAACCAGAAGGCAAATACGGAAACATCAGAGAGGTCGTGCGTGGAACAAAAAGCCAGTGGAGCTGGGTAACAGCAGCTAAGCTCATGGACTTGGAGATCAGCCAATGCCTGGGTTCAAATCTCTTCTCTGCTACTTACTAGCGACATGGTATTAGGCAAATTATTTAACCTTTCTTAGCCTTAATTTTCTCTGTAAGTCTGGGATGATAATATATTCCCCTGAGTCTTGTATAGATTAAATGATATTAATATAACGTATAGAACATGTTTAGGAGAATTACTGGCATTACTATGGGCTTAATCAATGATAGCTCTTACGATTAAACTACAGTTGACCCATTTGGGGGCTCTTCTCTTAAATTTCTTTGCTATGCTCATGTTTCAAGAGAAGGTCACATAAGGGCTTTGATTATATTATGATTTTTAAACTCCTAGAATATGTTCTGTGGCTACTATAGATTCAGACTAAATCACTTGCAATGTGAATCTATCAGCCTTAACAATAAGAATGGCTCCTTTAGTAGGTGAAGCCATGCAATCGCTGAAGAGAGAGTAGCATGTACACTGGACTCTACTCATGGAGGAAAGAAGGAAGGTAGGAAACCAACAGGTTTTCAGAAACATACGCAAAACAGGCTTTGGGGAATGCCAGCCCTTGGTTAACCCACATCCCTGTCCTGGGTAGGGGATCCCAGTCAACTGATGTCCCACAGAAATGGAAACTGGCAGAAGTTGAAAAACAACAGCCACAAGTCTTAGGGAAAACAAGCTCCTGGTTCCTAAGAGGCAGGATGAAAGCTGACACCAGTCCTTCCTGAAAAGAGAAAACGAGGCTATCCGATAGACAGCGTGCGGTATCTGCGATGAATGCTGCGATTCTGGCCAGGCACAAAAGTCTACTGTGCCATGTGGGATTCCTTATTATGAAAAGGATATTGTGCCATTAGCAGGGCCCGGCACAATGCAGCCAAAATGGTGGGGGTGGGGGGCACAAAGATCTGTGGATATTTTAAAAGGGAAGTGAGAGCAGACTGGTATTCTCCAGGAAAAGGGAGATGCCGAGGGGGATTCACCGGTGACACAGCATTCTGCGGCGAAAACACAGGATGAAAGAAGAAAAGGCTATGTGAGTTCATCGGTCCTTCTTTCTCCCTGCCCTACCTCTGCTTCCCCAATCAAGGCAGGACAGTCCTAAAGAATGATATATTAACAAAGATTTGTAAGGTACGGCCATTTTTTTTTTTTTTTTTTGAGACAGAGTCTCACTTTGTTGCCCGGGCTAGAGTGCCGTGGCATCAGCCTAGCTCACAGCAACCTCAAACTCCTGGGCTCAAGCGATCCTCCTGCCTCAGCCTCCCGAGTAGCTGAGACTATAGGCATGCGCCACCATGCCCGGCTAATTTTTTCTATATATTTTTAGTTGTCCAATTAATTTCTTTCTAATTTTAGTAGAGACGGGGTCTCGCTCTTGCTCAGGCTGGTTTCGAACTCCTGAGCTCAAACAATCCTCCCACCTCGGCCTCCCAGAGTGCTAGGATTACAGGCGTGAGCCACCGCGCCCGGCCGGTACGGGCATTTTTAAGAAGACTAAAAATTTACCTGGGGACCAAACATAGGAAAGAGAGAAAGAGAATGACACATTATGTAATTTAAAAAAGGAGTGCCTACAGGAACCATTCTGATGATTTTGGAATAGCACCAAATAATTGCAGAAAAGGAAAAAGGAAACCAAGAAACACCCAGCAACTGATATGCTCCAGAGCTAGCTTTAGCGTCAAACCTGTGGGTTCAACCCTCACCCACTAGCTATGTGACTTTGTCAAGTCATTTAACTACTCGAGCCCCGGGAGCGATGCAAGCCCCCACCTCATCACATTCTGGTGAAGATTAAAAAAGATAATGTAAATAAGATGTCTAGAATTGGGCCTGCCGTGGAATGGGCACCCACAAAGTGGTAACAATTACTAGCGTAGTTACTATCAGTGTTGGTCCACATATCCCTGAGAGAGGGTTCATATTTTACATGTGGGGAAACCAAGGCACCAAGGCTCAGAGAGTTTAAGGAATTTGCCCAAGGTCACACAGCAGTAAATGTTGACACCAGCATTTGATCCCTGGCTTGTCTAACACATTCACTCCCCACCCTGCCTCATGAGAGGTGAAAAAAGGAAAGAGAAAATCCTACATACTAGCTGTGCTTAATCCACACCTCCTTCGTAGACACACATTTTTCTAGGAACCTAAATCATCAGCATATGTTCAGATGATTTCTACACCCGTGAGGGCTCTGAGGTAAAAACCTGACATATTTGGAGATGCTGGGGAAATGAACATCCTCAAAGCACAAACTAAGTGGGGCACTGGAACTGCATGTGTTATAATGGGGTAAAAAACAGCTCAAGACAATGGCTTGGAGAGAGAGGCTTTAGTGATTCAGAAGGGACTACAGAGAACCTCTGAAGACTCATAGAGCTTCTGTGTGCATGGACATGTCTTTGCCCTCAGTGAGCTTGCTGTCCTGTAGAGGTCTCTATTAATACTTACATAAGCTGCTTTTTACATTCACCACGCAGGGGAAGTTGCCCCCGTTCCCTCGTTTTTCCTGCTTGAAGTCCAGAGCTTGCATTTTGTTCAGGACAGTCTAGCTCCAACAATGGCTCATGCCTGGAATCCATTCTTCTTTGTCACTGAAAGGTCACAGGTGGACATGTGGCCCAGTTCTAGCCAATGACATGTGAGGAAATGTCTACAGGAAGAGAGATGTGTGAGAAGAACACTTCTCCCATGCCTGTTTTGTTCCTACTTCATATGCTGGCATGAGGGTGTGCTGCTTGGAGCCATAGCAACCATATCGCAACCACGAGGAAAAACATTGCTGATACAATGAAAATGGTAGATCAGGAAGAAAGAGCCTAGGTTCTTGGTGACATCAGTGAACTGCCATGGTAAGTCTGGAACCACTTACTTCCATGCAACTTGCTATGTGAGCTATTGCTTTATTGCTTAAACCACTCTTACTTGGAGCTTCTGTTACCAGACCAATAACATGAGACTATCTTGAGTTGGGACCTGGGCATATGTATGTTTTAAGAATTCTCAAGTCATCCTAATAGGATCAGGGTTGAGGACCACTTTTCCACACCATGAAAATCCTAAATACCATGGGAAATGTTAAGACTGTTCTGAAGAAGAGGAGAGATTTCTTTTGGAATGGTGTATAAGTGAAAACATCTTGGAGAAGGTAGCATTTTGTTTGCGCTGGGTGGGATGTGGTCTGGGCCCTTGAGGATGAGGAGAAATAGTATATGTGTAAGTAAAGCCCTGAAAAGCAGACGTTGTATGTGGGGAAGAGCAAGTAGCTCAGTTTGACTGGTCCACAGGGTGGGAACGGTCAGAGGTGAGGCTGGAAAGATGTTTTGGGGCTGGACTGGGTGTTGGGTGATGCCAAGGACTCGGTGCCTGACACTGAGCTAGTGGCTGTAGGCAACATAAGAGAAGTTTGAGACCCAGCCTGTACCACGGAAATGCTCCCAGAGCAACTGGGAAGGCAATAAATACAGAAACTCTCAGGGACACAAAAAGCCATATATAATGAGGCTCCTCAAAGGATGGCACAGAGAGAAAAAGCCTCTGGATGTTAGAGTCAGGAGAAAAAAGGGTGGGCTAGAGCAGGACTGTGGAATTGTGGGCTCTTAGAGCAGGAAGGATACTGATGAGCTCAGTGTCTGACTTCCCAAATGACACCGGAATTCCATCTCAGATGCTCTTGGGAAAGGAGCCACTGGACTCTGTCTAACCCCTTCTGGGACAAGGATTTCACTAGTTTGCATTCATTCTTGGACAGTTCCAATGATCAATCAGTTTTTTATTACATTATACCAAAATCTGTATTTCTGTAACTTTAGATCACTGACCCTAGTTTTGTCCTATTAGTCTGGAGTGGAGTAAATTGAATTATCGGTTCCACTACTTTGTAATGGAAATGCATACAATTCCTTCCCCATACTCCGTAATGGGAATACACTCGATTCCCTTCCTATGGCCTCATAACGGGTGAAGTCGACATCCTTGCCCCTTAGCTTTGGCATAGCTTGATTTGGGTAATGGGTGTTGGCCAGCGTGATATCAGCATAGGCTTTTAATGTGTGCACCCTCTCGTGCTTCTTCCACCGCCATAAGGAAGATATTCCCAGGGACATCTACTGATTCCTAAAGAAAAAGAAACACATAGAACAGACCTGAAGCCCGATCATGGCCCGGAGCCAGGCCCAGCCAAGCCCACAGTAGATCAGACAAACTCCAGCTCACCTGCAGATGCACAAGAGATAAATAGATGTTGTTACAAGCCAATGCAGTATCCATGTGACGATAACTGACTCAAACACAGAGCAAAAATAATAGGTCTACTCCCTTTTACACCTGAATGCTCGCCAAATAGATGGAGGTCACTATTATTCCTGTAAAATATTATCATTCATCCCTGGTGCTGATAACCAGTCCTTGTGTGACATGCATTCTAAATCCCTCTTGTCTGTAATTGTTTACTCTTTCACCCAGAACTGAGCACACAGTACTCCAGATGCAGTATGCCCCTCACGGAATCTGTTAGGATCATCACTGCCCTTCAACTGAGAACAAGACTTTTATTATTGCAACCTAAAATTGCTTTGAAAACATAAGCTCTTCCGTTGTTGGATCCTACTGAGCTTTGGGCTAATGAAAACACCCAGGTCTTTTCCAACCCAATTGCTGTAAGTCTAGCTCCCCCCAACCCTGTACTGACACAGTTGACTTTTCTGTGGTTAAATACAGATTCTATTACTCTTAAATTGTATATGCCTGGTTCTGACCTAACATTCTGGCCTGTCAATACAATTTGAATCCTGATTCTGCCATCAAAAACATACCAACTATTCCTTCCCTATGTATGCCATCCCCAAATTTGGCAAGTATGCCTGCTGTGTCTTCTTCCAAATCATGGAAGAAAGAATACTGAACCCAACAGGGGTAAAGGTAAGCATTTTGTGGCATATCTGTAGAGACCTGAGTGGAATTGGTTGAACTCAGCCGACTGTGCAGTCATTCGATGTATGTTTTGGCTTGTTTGTTGTCTACAAGAATATTGCCAGTGACATGGCCAGATGCCTTGCTTAGATCAGTGTTTATCAGTAAGGTATCTCTACAGAAAAAGATAATTAGTTGGTACAATATGGTCTACTCCTGGAGAGCCAATATTGGGTCTTAGTAATTACCTCTTTTCTATCTGCTTGTCAATATCGTTTAACAGTCTCTACCTTATAGTTGTCAGGTAGCAATATTGAAATAATGTCTTTAGTTTCAGAGAATCTACCTTTAAAAATATTTATGAAACTTTTCATTGATGAACTGCAAGGTACTCTAAAACGATGTGAGTTATCAGGGCACTCCGCTTGGACTTGACGCGGTCTCCTCGGTTGTCTCCTGGGCCAGGTTCCGTTTATGCACCACCGGAGGTCATCCTGGCATCGAGTTCAGCTGGGAGACCCTCACCTGGGCGTGTCACTACAGCTCCTGCTGGTGCTACAGGTGGACGGGCTCACTGCGGCAGCAGCGCGCAGCCTCTCACTCACCTCCTGCCCTAGGACTTACCCGTCTACTCAGGACTCACTTCCTCTACACACTGACAACTTCCTACCACCAGCACTGTCTCTGGTATCTCGGCCTGCGAGTGGGGCAGACTGGAAATGTTGGGGGATCGATGCCCCTGGGAGCAGAGGATAAATTTCTCAGATTCCTTCCACTTTGGGTGGAAAAACTCTGAAGCATGTTCTACACTGTCTCCCAGCGGTCCCAGTGGGTCTGACTCCCGCTGCCCACAAGGGTAACTCATTGACACTCCCTTTACTGACTTCCTTCCTTCTGTCTCCCTTTCCCACCTCTGTGCTGGTGCTTCCTGGGATCACTTCCCAAATAAATTTCTTTTATTAAAATCCTTGATGTGCTTCTTAGAGAACCCAACCTCAGGCACTAGGAAACCGGAGACCTTTTCCATCATAAGGGCCCCTTCCCTGCCACTATCTCCCCTTCTGACAGGGTGGTTGACAAGGGTCTGCATTAACCAGATGGGTTTTTAATCTTTCCTGTATTCTATTCTGAGTAAAGTTTAGTTAAAAACCTAAATTGTCAAGTCCAATATAATAATGTGTTACCATAGTGTCGTAGCCAGTTGTCTGCAACATTATGTTAGCAGAACTCATTTTTTTGTTTGTTTTGGTTCTGTTAAAATGTTATTTCTATGATTTGAATAAGTAATACATGCAAACAAGGTAAAAAAGATGTACAAAAGGATATATAGTGAGTCTCTCCCCTCTTTTTCAAGTCTGCTAGTCTGTTAGTAATTTCTTATGTATCTTTCCAGAAATATTTAATGCATTTACAGTTACACACACATACACATGCGCACATGCGTATCTTCCCTTTTTTATGAAATGATAGAATCCTGTACTATACCCTACAGACTCTCCTGAATGTTGTTTTCTCATGTGACAGTAAATCTTGGTGATTTTTTTCGTGTCGGTAAATATAGATTTGCTTTCTTCTTCTAATAGCTGTGCAGGTCTGTGTTGTATGAATCGATTTTGAGCTGATGATTATTTAGGTAATCTCACTTCTTTAACAATCTAAATCTTAACATAATCTAAAACCTTAAAACAACTGTTCTATTTGCTTACAATCTGCAACCTGAACTGGGCTCGGCTGGGCAGTTCTACTGGTCTTGCTGGTGGTTCCTACCATGGATGAGTGCAGCTGGCAGGTTGATTCGGGGCTAGGCTCAGCTGGGACACTGGGCTGGCTGGGTCTTGCTCTCTTGTCTCATGTGGTCTCAGGGTCTCTTTTGCTATGAGTTCTCCCTGGACTCTCTGTGTGGCCTCTCCAGCAGGGTAGCTGAACTTCTTGGGTTCTATGGGTTGAATCAGGTCATAGTCCCAGCCCAGATTCAAAGGGGAGGATCTTCACAAGGGTGTAGATGTAGGAGGACAATGCGATTCATTTAGGGGGGAGGGCGGTCATCAATCTAATAGACTAGTTACAGGATCAGGGCTCCCAACAGAAGTACATTTCCTTTTATTCGATTTATCTGTGGTATTTTGTTTGGAAAGATAATTACACTTTCTAATAATGATTGAAAATCACTAATTTACATTATGGAGTTATAAGAGGATTTAGAGAGATCATCTAATCCTTCCCCTTCATATGACCGATGAGGGATCTGAAAATCTGAAAGGTTAATGGTCAAAAGAATTATAACAGCCACTAACTTAGGGGCCTGGGGTGAGCACCTTGAATTTTTTTGTTCTCCTTCTTACCCTGTCCTGATTTCCACTGATTTCCCCATCTGTTAGCTTCAACCCATTCAGTTCTTGGCTAAATAAACATTTATTGAGCACCTGCTATGTTCCAGGCACTGTTCCAGAAGGTCATTATTCCAGTAATTTGGTAATTCTAGCCTCACATATAACAGCAGTGTGCCGGAGCCGGCTTGCGCCATCTCGCGAGATCTGATTACGATTGTTCATCTCTTTCCAACTCCAACTTCAGGGACAGCATGTTGGGAGCTTGAAATTGGTCATGGTGGGAGTATTTACATCACGGTTATCAGCAAACACTACAAATCTGGACTTTTTTTTTCCTCCCCAAGGAGTGGATTGTTAAACATTTACCGTCACACCCTGGACTTAATCTTATATCACATTCTCTTTCGGGCTGAGGAGGGTTCCTTTACACAGTTCATCCTGACCTATAGGTCTCTGACTTTTCATTTATTTATTCATTCATTCAGTAAATATTTATCGATCATCTCCCATGTTATTTATGCCATGTCTAAAGTGGGGCAGCTTCTACTCTTTTCCAGCTAATTATTTTAAGGCAGGAATGTGGGCCTACTCTTGCTAGAGCTTAGTTTTTAAGAGAAGGTAGTAATTCAGATTTTTATGTAGAATTGCCGGGTTTTCAAACATGAACAACAAATTCAAAATGTTTTAAACTACTGCCTGGGCCAAAATAAACATATCTTTAAGTTCCATTTGGCAGGGGGGCCACCAGTTTGTGACCTCTGTTCTCACCCTAACAGAAGCATATGCCACCACGGCCCTAGCCCCTCCGCTCCTCTGTTCACACCAGTCTTGCTACAGCTGAACCACCGGAAATCCAGGCACACACGTGGTACTCCATCCCTGGCCCTACGTCTCTTGGGGTACATTTTAGATGTGTGTTTAAAACAATGTCCTCTAGTTGAGGGCCTCATAGAACTCCCTAGTAATGCCCACTTCTCATCCCACATTCTTCTCTCTCCTACACCCTCTCCACTAAGCTGTGCAGGCCATCATTTAGTTTCTTGAGCATCCCATGCTGCCTTCTGCCACAGGGCCTTTGTACATGCTGTTCACACTTCCTGGAACATTGCACTTTTCCTTTATTAATGTAACACAGAGGTTATTTTCTCGGAGAATCTCCATTCTTCTAGACCAGATCGATCCATCTAATTTAGGCTCTGCTATTACTGTGTTTTGCTCTTTAGTGGCATTGCGATGGCCATGAACGTGTCCTTTTTAAATCTCCTACTGAGGAGTTTGTCATGGACGGACAGCCCCAGCTGCTGTACTCTAAATCCAACACCACGTCTCTGCTGAGGCCACACTGCCCGAGGGCTGCTCCCAGCCCATGGCTGAGCACAGCAGGAATACTAAGGCAGGGCCATCCTGGGGAAAGTCAGACTCTTCTGATGGGCAACTTTGGCCTTGTCAGAATTTCCTGAGAACTACACAGCAATCTAAGACTACCCGCCCGTCCTTCCTTTCCTCTCCCCCTCACAGAACTGCTTTGCCGTCTGACGGCTCTCCTGGCCTGCCCCAGTCCCTCCCTCATTTCACTCACAGGCGTTTTCCCAGTAAATCTCTTGTATGTTTAGTCTCTCTTGGTATGCTTGTTGGAAGACCCAAACTAACACAAGTATCTATTATGAAGTTCAATTTATATTTATAGGTGCCATTATGTTTTTAACAGACTCGTTTTTATTTCTTGCTCTAATTTCTCAATGCAAACCTTTAAAAAAATTTTTTTCGTAAAAAATCTCATAAAACATTTAGTTTTACATACACGTCCACAGTCATATGTGTGCAATTGTTTGACGATTGCTTACCTCCCAGATAGACTATGAGAGCAAAGACCAGATTGGGGATATATGTGTCTTTGGTTTACCATTAAATCCCAGGACCTCCTCCAGGGCCTGGCACACAGCGAGTACTCATGAACACTTGCTCTCTCTCTTTTTTTATTTAAATCACATTTTTTTTTTAATTTCAGCATATCATGGGGGTACAGATGTTTAGACTACGTATGTTGCCCTTGCCCCCCTCTCCTCCCCTAAGTCCGAGTTTCAAATATGTCCATCCTTTGGGTGGTGCCCACTGCACTCTTTGTGTATGCAAATACCCGTCCCCTCCTCCCCCCTCCCCCCTGCCCAACATCCAATAGATGCTATTCTTATATGTGCACTTATAACACTTGCTCTCTTGACAGTGAATGAAACAATTACAAATACAGGGCATTATAAAAAATGGAAGGTAGGGTCAAATGTAATGTATGTTTGTCCTAACTATAGGCTTTATAGTTATTTTTCAACTTGGGAAACTGAAATTGGGGAGGGTCCCCTGCAGAATGTCAATAAACATAAGACAAATTCGGTCAGTCCGAGTAGTCCCCACAGTAATTTAGGGACTCAGAATTGGATTACATTTCAGCGTACTTGCAGGAGGAAACTCTGGTTTCTCTTCCCTAAGCCATAATAGTTTGGTCGTGGAAAGCACTCCAAGAAGTCAATCCAAATACTGTCCAAGATTGCCGACCTCGGAAGCTGTAGGCAACGAAAGCAGTTGACAAAGGAGTTTGAGACCTGAGTTGCTTTAAATCCGCAATGACCTTGCTCCAGATTTTGGGCAAGTCACTTTGCCTCTTTAGGTTTTGATATTCCCGTCTGTACCCTGAGAGGGGTGGCCTGGGGACTCTGAGGCACTTCTAGCTTGGACATCCCTGAAGTGGAGAGAGAGGTCAGGGGAGGAGCGACCTCTTTCTTGTGCAGTGCTGTAAGCCCACTACCTACCTCAGCACCCGCATTGAGGAGGCACTCAGTGAATCGTGCTTGAATGAATGAATGGAACCTGAATGGAGTATAGATACCTCCTCTTTCGCCTGGGTACACACTGTTTCGGGGCCCCAATCTGTTCTAGCAGGAAAGGCAGGAAGCAGCTGTTTACCTTTGAGGGAGCGGCTGGGTGATCTGCCTGTGTAAACAGCCATTTACCCAAGTGTCAAGAGGAGCAACTGAGAGAGAACGCACATTTATTCCCTTCCTCACGGTAGTGATCCAGAAATCCCGGCTTCTCTCTCTGCATTTTTCCGGGCACTGCCGGCCGGGGAGACTGATCTTTTTCTAAGCCAGCCTGGGACCAAGCAAGAACCTCACTATCACTCTCCCACTCCTACCCTAAGTCACCCCTCTCTAGTCATCCTTCAGGACAAAAATCAGTATCTGGAGTTATCTTATTATTGAATGTTTTTGCCTGCTTGTTACCTGTATCCTTCCCCTAGAATAAACGCCTTGAGAATAAATAGTCTCGTTCAAGGCCCTCTCCCTGCACCTGGAAGAAGAGTGTCTGGCACTTGGTGGGGCCACTCAGTAAGTGGACATTGACCGATGAATGAGTGAGATTTGCTCCAAACCTGGTGTAGTGCAGTTGCCACCCTGAAGGGTGCCTGAAATTCCCACCACTAAAGTCACCTCTTTGGGTTAAGTCAGAACTCTTCACTCAACCATGGCGCACCACTTTTAGTTTTCGTTATAGCTCCTACTCTATCTTACATAATATATTTCCTTAATTCATCTCTCCTTTTTCACTTAAATAAATGTATTTAAAGTGCAAACTATATGCCATGACTATAAATGGAAACCAATGTCGCTTTCCATAAATAGAAAGTACCCGTGAAAATAAATACAATGATCACAAACTTTAGGGCCAAGGGGACAGAGGATGGAACTTTATTTCAATGTATTTTTTCCCTTTGTAATACTAGGCATTTTACCGAATGTATTTACAAACATTATTCTGATGCAGGATCCACACTTCACCAGACTTCCAAAGGAGCTTATAGCATCTTCCTTAAGAATCTAGAGTACAGATACCACGAAACTATCTGCCAATGGCCCACGCTTGAGGGCTGTTCTTTCTTTGTTAAAAAGGAAAATCAGATAGTGTTAGGGGAGTGTAAAAGACATGTTAGCACCAAGCTGAGACGACCTCTATGACATAACCAGAAGGACTGAAAAGGAATAGAAAAGAGAATGACTTTCTCCATGTAATTTAGTGTCTGTGGGTTCCATTAAATCACGTCAGGTACCTTGGGTTAAGGTAGAGTCTTCAGAAATCCCAATTAAATTGCCCATACACTCTTTAGCGCTAAATTGCAGATATGCTCGTACCATTATTTTAGATTAATTTATCAGCTCATATCACTAAATATTTGTTGAAAGACTATTATGTACAAAGCTTATGTTAAGCCCATGTACTAAGTATCTCTTGAATAATGCAAGTAGAGAAGGCTATGTAATCACGTTATTTTGTAGTAACTCCTAATAAGTCCAATATCTGGGCACTCTTTAGGTATGCTCCACCATCTATTTCTTCCGTCATGTGCTCTTGTCTCCTGAAATGACTGGGAGTTTGAAATTAGATGCCAAATGTATATCAAAAATTAAGATGATTTGAGATTCTGAGTAATTTTATCTTCTAACAAAGATTTGCTTTTATTCTTAGTAAACTGTTAAGGCACAGGCAGATCACTTAATCCAATCAGGGATTAAGTTTATTCAAAGATGGACTTCATTCCTTGTGAGGGTCGGTCTATTTCTGGTTCACCCTACTTCCAGGGTACAGCCCTTTGTGAAGGTCAACTAAAAACCTGGGATACTTATCAGGGCCCCTTTTCCTTATTGGGTTCTGAATTCCCACTTTCCTCCTTAGTACGGTAAGACTGCCAGAAGTCATGTCGGCCACTGCTTATGAATCAGATACAGGACTTGAAGGGGAAAGCAGACCGAATGTCAAGATCATCTCTTTGCACGTGCCTTTTCTCAAGGAGCTCAGTCCCTCAAGTCCTTGCTGCTTTGATAGCTCGCTGATGCCTTCAAACCAAATCAGTCAAATGTTTTGTCTGGATTTTCTAATTGTCCTTGGGTGGTGGATTGATCTGCAAAAAATGAGTCTATCATTACAGCCTACAGGTCATATTGTTACATGGGAAAAGCAAGTTACCAAAGAATATGTATAGCATGATCCTAGATTCATTAAAATAAAAATATTGATAATTTGTTAGAATATGCACAGAAACATAATCTGAACAAAGAGTCACTTAAACATTTACCTTGGTTACCCATTATGCAATATTACATTTTCCACACTGCATATTTTTTTTGTAATGTTTAGACATCAGTTTCCAATAAGGATACATTTTATATGTAAGAGGAAAATAATAAGGTTATTTTCAAGAAATTAAAGAAATAAAAATGACGTAACAAAATAGTTGGAAAGTAAGATTGTCTTTATCTGTTTCCTAATTTGGGAAAGCCAAGCTTATAGATGATCTAGCTATATAGGAAAAAATATGGTATCATGATTAGACTCATGCTGTTTATTACAGTAGCTTCCCCTTGCTAAGCTACAGTATGAAGGGGCCTCTTGGTTAAGGGATTTTCCAGGTTGGTGAGTTACCTGTAAGGATTCAAACTTACTTACTGAATCTTTTAATCTACTTGATCTCAAATAAAAGAGAAACTAAAATTATAGACATCTTTCAACTCTAGGAAACCATTTACTTAGCCAAACTAACTTTAGCATGCAACTAATTAAAAAGGACTTTCTTCTTGGAAAGAGAGACACATATCCATAGAGTGCTATAATTTATATAAGGGCTCCATCTGAAAACTCCATTCCATCATTTTCCAAGTGAATACTGAAGTCCAAATTTGGAAGTTAATACTTATCTGAGCTAATTTTCATCTTATTGATTCTACCCTTTAGAAAGGTTTCTAGCCCTCGAAGATGATTTTGAGTCTGAATTTTGTCTCCAACTATCTTAACTAATGCTTTGGTCATTTTGTTGACTAAGAATTCAGTAGGTATGTCTTCTATGTCCTGTTCTAAGATATTTATGAAAATATTGAGAAAATTTTAAAAAATATAAATCAAGTGCAGAATAAAGTGAGACTTTACTAAAGACTTCTCTCCAGGTTGTCAGTAATCAATTAACACCTTTTGCATGATTATTCAATCCTCTTCAAATCCACTGCAGTATAATCTTGTCCACGTTTCCCTATTCCACTAGAGCCGCCACGTATGTTATTCACATTCAAATCTTCTTGGTGAACCAGTTTAGCCATAGACCATAAGAACCACCTGTTGTGGACCTCCTGCTGCATCTCCTGGCCACAGTAGATTGGCCCAAGGGTGAACAATGAATGCAAAGTGGGCCAATCAGATTCTCTATCTCCGGAATTTGGCAAAGAGGGACAGAGCCTGAGTCTGTTAGCTGTAGAGAGCCAAACATAGGATCATGTGACTTAGGAGCTGAGGCCACCATCGTGGGGCACTCATGGTGGGCTTTTTACAAGCAGAAGGGTGGGGACTGGTTTATGGGGACTGATTTGTAAGGAGAAAGAAAAAAACCCAAAGTATACATGCTGCGAGAAATATTAATAGAAATTTGAGAGATCTGATGTTATAACCTACACTTTGATTCTGTGAAGTTTTTCTGTAGTTTTAAAATAAATTCCCCTTTTGGTCTGAGCAAATGTTTTGGGCTGAATTGTGTCCCCTCGAAATTCCTGTGCTGAAGACCTAAACCCCACTACCTCAGAATGTGACCAATTTGGAGATAGGGCCTTTAAAGAGGTGATTAAGTTAAAATGAGGCACTCTCAGGGTGGGCCCTAATCCAATCTGACCAGTGTCCTCATAAGAAGAGAAAATTAGGACGCACAGAGGGACGCCAGAGGCACCTGTGCACAGAGGGATGACCATGTAAAGACGCAGCAAGACATGGCTTCCGCAAGCCAGGAAGAGAGGCCAAAGGGGAAACCAAACCTGCCAACACCCTAATCTGGGTCTTCCAGCCTCCAGAACTGGGAGAAAATGAATTGCCCGGCCGTGGTATTTTGTTATGGCTGCCCTCGCAGACTAATACAGCAAGTTCAAGTGGGTTTCAGTGCTGTCAGTCACACGTAGTAGAAAACTTGGAATCAATTGGATCAAATATAAGAATATATATCATTTCACATAGCTAGAAATCGGGACAAAAAGAGCTCCAGGGTTGGTTAATCAGTGACTCATGACATCATCGAGGACCTATGTTCTTCCCATGTTTCTGCTTTACCATTCTCATCTTAGCATGTCAGCTTTGACCTCAGGCTGGATCCCTTTATGTTGGCAAGCTGGCTGCAACATTTCAGGACATGACATTGTTCTGAATAATATAATATAAGAAATTATTATGTTTTCTTTAGTGTTTCTTTTTAAAAGCAACAGAATCCTTCTTAGAAGCCCTCCTGTACTCTTTTGCATATGTCTTATTGACCAGAGATGCATCATAACCAACAGCTATACTAATCACTGGCAATGAAAATAAGGCCATCATGAAAGATCCACCCTGGGTGCGTAGGTTTCAAGGGTTTCAAAGGCAGGATCCAAATACAATGGAGGGAGGGTTAAGGACAAAGAAGGAATGAATTTGGAGTAGGTAACCAACAGTGTCCCCCGGTTCCTTTCCCCAGTGCTCCCTAGACAGCAATTTTATGTACAAGATTACCATGGGAGATTTTGGCAAATGTATTACTGAAATAGTGACACCTTTAATACCCCTCTTCTGCTATATCAGTTTAATTAATATACATGGACAAAAACACATACAAAATAAGTTTGGATTTTCATATTTTTATAACCCTGCATAATTTAAACTTTTAGTATGCTTTCTGTCATTTGCTGCAATAACAATTTTACAGAATGAGAAACTGAGCCTCAGAGACTTGAAATGATTTGCACAAGAACACACGATGTTTGCTCCTAGAACAGTGAAAAAATGACTAGGGGGCATATGTCAATAAGTAGTCATAGATTAGATTAGAGTAGATTAGAGAGATAAAGTAGTAAAATCATAGAAATCTAAGTAAGATTATGAGGATTTTGAATGTCAGAGGAAGGAGTTTAAAATTGATTAAATATATGGTAACATCTTAATCTGAGGAGTGATCTGATGAAGTATTCCTGGAAGATTCATCAACCAGTGGTTTCTAAAAGCAGTTCATAAGTAGTTTAACAAAATAGCATACAGAGGCCAGACTCAATTTAAGAATCACTCATTTTCCTTCCATCAAAATTGATTGAGCATATAGTAGGTGGGAGGTTCTGTGTTTAGCAGTAGGGGTAAGATAATGAGCAAGACAGGTTTGGCCACTTTCCTTATATCAATTAAAGTCAGAAGGAGCTGTATTAATCAGGATAGGCCGAGCTATGCTGCTATAACAAATAAACACTGATATCTTGTAGCTCTAGATCATTGAGACATATTTCTGTTTATGTGAATTCTGAGACGTGAATGGTTATCTTCTGTCTTGTGCCTATGCCTTCTAGAACACCTGGCCTCAAGGACACCACAGTAGGTCGAGAGAGATATGGAGGATGCCTGTCAATTCTTACTTGTCTCAGCCCGGACGTGACATGCGTTACTTCCACTTACAGTCCACTGGCCCAGACTGGTCATGTGACCCCTCATCTAACAGCGAGGAAGGTTGGGGAATACATGTCAGGGAGCATGTGAACATTTGGTAAGTGGTAACCGTCTCTGCCACAAGATTTTATAATAAATATCTTAGGTAAAGATCTGTTTCTTCTTTATTCACTTACAAAGTTATATGCGTAAGGAGTGGTTATATAAACATCACTTTAATGACAACTTCTGCTTGAGGAGAAAAAGCTTTCAGATTGTGTGTATAAGGAGAAGAGAAAGAATAACAAGTCAATACTAAAGAAAGGTGACATTTTAATTTCTTTGCCCTGCAGTGATGCAGTAGAAAGAAAAGACCTCAATTTGCATCACAGTTCTCCTATGTGCTACTCTTGTATCCTTAAGCAAGTCATTTAACCTCCATGAACCTCCTTCTTCAACTTACAAAAGAGAGTAATACTTTTCTACCCCAGAGAGATGTCATGAGGATTAAAAGTTAAATATATATATATATGCAAATGTCTATGTGGCACCACAACTGGCACACAGTAAAAGCTAATTAAATGTTAGATGAGTCTACTGCATATGGATCAAAACAAACTGTAGATCAGAACTCCCAGGCATGTTTCTTAGGCCACCATTCATGTAGCTTCTTGCATCAAATCTAACTCAGCTACCTGGTTTTCAAAACTCCATTATGTTTCACTTATCCTGTCTCCTCCCCCTACAACTTCCCAGCATCGTATCTCCCCAAGCTCTTCCCTTCAACACTCACTCACTGCTCCTGCTAAACAATTTTACTTGCTGTCTGAAAATTTTGATAGGTCTCTGAAAAACTCTTCCCATGTCACCGATTACGTTAAATACTGGGGGCTCCTCCCTACCAGACCAGTCCCTCTAGTCCCCCATTGACATTTGGGTTGGCCATCTGATTTGCTTTGACCAGTAAAAAGTGAATGGAAATGATGTGAGCAGAAGCTTTGAGAGGCATAGTATGTTCCCGCCATCTTTCTTTTTGCTTTGCACAAGACCAACATGCTCCAAATAGAACCTTCCCTTTCAACTTTGGTCCTGAAATGAAGATGTGCAAAAGAGCAGCAGCTTATCAGTGGACAGGAATGAGGTCGAGAAATAGTCCTCTGTGCTGGTAACCCACTAAAATATTAGAGGTTATTCGTTACTGAAGCATAACCTATCCAAGAGATGGCTGGGACAACCCCAAATCCCTGCCACACATACACCCTCTTCTGTTTAAGTAACTGGGTTCAAAACCTCCCTTCCCTAGCACATTTTTTCAACCCTCTTGCCTTCTCCAAGTAGTATCTACTTTCAAATGCCTTCTCTGTGAAACTTCCTCTGATTATCCTGATCATAACTGATCTACCTTTGTTAAGCAACCCCCCCCATCCCATTATCTGTAATGATACTTGTAAATAAATGTTTGTTGACTACATTAGCAGAGGAATGCTTCTCCTGTGGCACTGATTATAATATTTCATTATTATAATACTTCCCCTATGCCTTATAATATTTAGTGTGGACAGGGATCATGCTTTTTCCATTTCTGGAATCTTAGTACCATATACTTAGGCACAGCAAACATTTGTTGAAAAATAAATGACAGAGCTTTAGGCTCTGGGTAAGATGGAGGAGTCACATTCTACTCTCTCTCTCTCTCTCTCTCTCTCTCTCTCTCTGGCACTGAATGCAGCTATATAACCGGTACTTAAAGCACACAGTGGAAATTCAGGTGGTGATGGCTCCAGACTAAGAGAGCTCAGTCTTTCAGTAAAACAACAGCTGACATGTGGCTTTGGACTGCAGAATGGGTTTCTTTAGACCAATGAAATGCAAGAACTTCCTTAAGCTCCTTCTTCTGGGCCTGAGAATTGGCCAGTTCCACGAAGGTTAACCAGAAGGGTGACTCTTCAATGACTACAATTTTATTGTTGTTATTGTTGCTGTAGGTATGTGAGATACCAGCCAGGGCTTCTAGTGATCTCTCCAGATTTATGACTGCAGTGTCCCTGATGAAGGATGGGGGAAGGCACAAGGCGAAATACCCTTTTGGGATCAGAAATAATAGGGAAGGTGAGGAGGGATGGTCTATAATGCCCAGGATGGTATTTGCATGACGATCTGCTTGCCTTAAGAAATTCTTACTTTATTTTATACTGAAGAAGATATTTTGAGGAAGAGTAGAGGGTCCTTCTTAATAATAAGTTATTTCCTCTTGAGGAAAAATAAGACAGTTAAAGATATGGTAGCACTGGGCAGATGGGCCAATAAACAAGGAACTTGGATGGAAAATAACAAATGTGGATTTTAACTGAAGGTCTAGAAGAATCCACGACACTCATGGCATTTGTTGTGGGTGGATGAGGGAGGGGACCCAAAGGGGAGAAAGAGGCAATAGGTAGTAGCAGAAGCCAGTCTTGGAATCAGCCATTCAAGTTATGGGAGCGTCATTTGTAACAAACAGCCTCTACCTCAAGATGTTCCAACCACACACTAGTTCTGGAGTCTTCGGAACTCCATTGTGATCTTCATTTCCTGCCTGGCCTGGGCTTCTGGGATGTGTTCAGTGACAGAAGGGAAAACAGTGGTGCTATTTCATTGCACAATTCTAGGGGGCATCATGCACACTACGTTTAGGTAACAGAAGGAAGTTGTGTCCTCCTTTCTCACCAGTAGCCTTGACGGGGAGGAAACACAATGTTTTCCCTGAACTCCTTACAAAGATCACCTTTCTGATTGATTTCTATTATATATTTAACCATTCTTCAATTCCCAGAGCACTAGTTCAAAATTTTAAAATATTTCCCTTTTCTTCCACATGTTGTTGAAGGACAGACAGAGTAGAAAAAGCTAAATGCTTTTACCTGCTCTTCTTAGAAAAAGGAAATCTCTTGTGCCAACTAGCCTCACATTTTTAAACAGGCCTTTAAAAAAGTGCAAATCCTCTAATCTGACTTGTAAAACATTTAATATTTTGGACATGCAGCCTTAATGACCATCCAGAAGTCACGGCGGCTGGATAATGGGAGATGCTGGACTATTGTGCATTGGCCACAAAGCCATGAGGTGGCTCTTTCTCTGGGGTCAGGAGGTCAAGCTCCACAGCATTAATTTTGCTGAGTTTCTTTGTTATAAATAACAAACAAGGTCATTTATTTTCATTTTCTTGTTTCTAATTGCATGCATCTTCTCCCAAGGATGAACTCCATAAACAGGTGGCTGGAATGCTGGGGAGAAAACTTGAAACTCTTCCAGAAAAAGAGGGCATGTCCCACTCTGGTGAAACAGTTTGATGAGTTAGAGATTTAGTCACTGCAGGATATGCACCTGCACTATTACTTGAAAAGCAAACACTCATCTGTTTGGCACACACAGATCTATGTAAATGAGGGGAGATTATTTCGCTGCTAGTCCTTGGCTGTTCTGTGATCAAATGCAATTGTTTCCCATTTCTTAAGAAACGGAATCTTTATTAGACTCAGTTCTTTTCTCAGTTATTTTTACAATTTTATTGTTCTATGGTTATTAAAAATAACATGCCATATAAATGAAGCCTAGAAACACGGATGTTTACCAGAGAAAGGATGTCATGAGAGGCTCCAACTGCGAGAGATATTTACGTGCAATGGTATACAGATCTGTCATGGAAGGGTTTAATTAATATCTGCCTAGTGATTTGCTTTTTTTCTTACTGCCCCTATAGCTGTCCCTCGGTGAAGAATAAAATATGGACTGACCCCCACCCATTTGCTGAAAAAGTACTGGGTCTTCAGCTTTCATTGTTCAGCCAGTGGGCTTTGTGGGCAACACAGTGGGGCCCCTCCTGCTGTAAACTGCCTGGGCTTCCTGATTTTCACTCCTGCATAACCCCCCTCCCCCATCACTACCTTTGTCTCTTTGGGGGAAAAAAAAAATCTTTCTTTACTTGAGCAAAATAAAAACTACCCAGTATTTGTTTCTGGAGTGTAATTATAAACTTCATTGTACATTCTTCCTGGCTTTGATGCTTATCTTGAAGAGTTCAGTGAAAATAAATTGTTTTTATGAAAGCAGAGAAACCATTTGATAAACACACTGTCTCTGAAAATTGTTCCTGCAGAAGAGGTCATTCTTTCACTTTAAAAGAAATAGAATATATTCCAGAAAACAGGCAGGACAACAGTTTAGGATTTCTGTGAATACAAGAATTTTTTTTTTTTTTAAGGCAGGGTGTAAACACACTGAAAATTGCACAGCTCCTGATTGCGTTGGGTGTATTGGTTTCTAAAACAGCTTTATTGAAGAGTTACTTAGGTCACAAGCAAATATTTGCTGCATTTCATATTTCTCGGCATGAATTCTCAGCTCAGTACTATTTTGCTACTAGGGTTTTGGGGGTTACAGTTCCATAATTACTATATATCTGTCAGAGGCTATGGGTCTATCTACTCTTAGTAAAAGTAATAGTCAACTGGGAAAATGATTAGTTTTTGTAGAGCTCTTCTTATGTCTGGTTGTACAGAGACCAATATGACCAAAATTGGTTGTAGTAATATGAGAAGCAACCTGATGTACGTAACTGAATATATATTTATTACCATGGAGGAAAAGTTTGCTTATTTTTCTCCCCATTTGCCCATGTGTCTGTATTTTTTGGTCAAAGTAAAAATATCAAAATAGCTCACATTTTCAGACCAGAAATGTTTGGATTTATTGAAAACTGAAACTAACAATGACTATACTTGGGGATTTTTTTCACACTGTAATTCCTGCGTGGAACTTTCTCCTGGTGATCGATTTTAGATCCTGCACTGGAGACAGGTAATGAGGGCCCATGGTCACAATTTTTCCTCTAAACCATGTATAGGGTCAGTTTTGTGAGAACCTTGGTAGGTTTTGTACGGAAAGTGTTGATTCTCTGACATGGAACTCTTTTAAATTTCATGGAGATGGTTAAATACATATTAAGAATCCAGGCTGGAGAGGAATGCTATGCTTTGTGACATGAAGCCAAATTCAGATATGTTTTACCAGTATAATACATTAGCTGTTACTATGGGAATAGATGAGAAGAAACCTGAGTAGCTCTGGCCTTGTTAATTTCCATTTGGAGCTACTGTTAATTTGTCTGCATTACAAATTGCAAACAAGGATCATAATATTTGGATAGGAGTTTTCATCACCTAAACCCAAGAGAATTAAACCGTATATATTGTTTAACGGTATCGTCATCTCGTCTGGGCAAGCGGAACGTACGGGGGTTAAATTACAGATTCCTAAAAGTGGGGGTTACAGCAAGATTTTTGGTCATAAAACTCAGCGGGTTTAATGCCCTCCTCAAGGAGGCTTTCTTGCGTAATTTGGAACCAGACAGTGAAAGTTTTCAGAGTTCTGTCCAGATACAATTTTTCCACTATGTGAAGTTTGTGTATTTTTCCCCCATTTTTTAGAGATTCTTGGATGACACCAACTATTCAATTACAAACATCAAGGTAAGAAGACAGTTTTGACCCAAATCATCTAAAAACTTTAAAGGAGTTTTCTTATTCTCAGAAGTTGCATTTTGGCCGCACAACTGATTATTCCTGTGCTGGCCTTCGAAATCAGTAACTGTTAGCCCTGTTACGCATAAATTCAAAGCATATTTAAGATACGTTCTTGGAGAAGTTTCTTCGAATTCAAGATTAACGTAGTATAAAGAAAACCTTTGTCTACGGCATTTTCAGAAAGAAGACTGCTGACAGACTGAAAAAGGTGACACCCCTAAGATAACAAATAGCATGACAGTTAAAATTGTATTAAGTTTTTTAAAGCATCATTCTAAAGTTTTAAATGGATGGGCTTCAAATCCACTGGAACTCTTAAAATTAGATGGTACTTGGAATGCAATGGGGAGTTTAATCAGATCCACTGTATTAATAAATGAAGCAACACACAATCCTAGTTTTAATGTATACAAAAGGCCCAAAACAGCAGTGCAAAAGGCTCGCCCCTACCCTCCTTCCCCCAAGGTAGAGTGTTCGCCAAATCAGAGGTCCTGGACATACTCTTCTGAAATCTTACCTTAACCAGGTTCTCTGCAAATAATATCCCACTATTGAAACATTATCTTCTTTCCCTTTCCCCTCCCTCTCTTCTTTCCTTTCTTCCTTCCCATTTTCCTTCTAAACTTCCTTTCTTAAATGAGTATTTGTTTATTGCAAACTAACTATGTACCAGGCATGGTCCGAAGTCCTTGGGATACAGCAGTGATCTGGCAGTGTGCACTGCCCCCTCCCTTGAGCCTTCTTCTACAAATACCATGGAGGCATGGAGCCTGGCATCCTCCCACTATATGTGAATTTGTTTTTCAGATTGCTTCTCGCAAAAGCAGCAGTGGCTGTGGCATAACAGGATCTCCAGGCGACTGAATGGTTCAGGGCATGTGTACATTTGTGCACGAGAGTGTGCATGTAAGTGTGTGTGTGTGTGTGTGTGTGTGTGTGTGTGTGTGAAGAGTCCAATTTACAGTCTTCCATATGTGGAGGATTTCCGTATGTGACATGTTGGGATCGTTTTTCTCATTCACAGTGTCTAAAACGGTGTCTGGCACATAGTAGGTACTCAAAAAATAGCTGCTGAAAGCATGGAGACTGGGCAAAATCATCAAGTCTGCAGCCTTCCCAAATGACCTGTTTCTGTCCCAGTGATCTTCTCATTCTAAATGTCTCCACATACCCATCTTCAGTCTCAACACCAGGTTTCCTCTAACTCCTCCCCCGCATTGAAATCTAAACTCATAACGTTTGCTTAGCGTACATCCTAAAACAAAATAATAAAATGCAGACTGATGAATATGGTTCCCGGCTCAAAGGCATTTGCATCCCAACAGGGAAGGGAACTCTAAGGGAAAGACTTTTCCAAAACAACCGCTAAGAGGTGGTGTGGAATGTGACTGGGCATTCCAGAGACTTGAGAGAGAGGGGGTGGGGGTAGGGGGAAGGTCCTCACTTCAGTTTCGGGCTGGGCTCCGCAGCCCAGGGCTTGACGGAACGCATCGGCCCACGTGCAATCCCCCCCTCGTAGCTAGCAGAGTTTCCACTGCGAAGCGTATTTGTATTCCTGATCCTCGAGGTCTGATTACAACTTCAGGTTTAGTCTCTCTGTAACTTTGATTATACTTTCCTTCATCCTCTGTAATCAAGCTCAGATTGCTCCAGATGCACGACGGAACGAGCAGAAGGTGAGGAGTGCGAGCGTGCAACGAAAAACTCGGCTTCCCAGCCGTTTGGCTCCTTGTAAGAGCTATCTGGAAAGAAAAAAAATATTCTCTTTTGGTACCCCAGATCAGCAGGCTGCTCCTCTCCCGTGGCCAGATCCTGCACCATAAGCCATTGTTAAGTACTAATAGTGAAACTTAAAAGATGTTCTCTTGCGAGACAACAGGTGGCCACTGCAACCTCCAGCTCTGATTGGTGGAAAGGCCACAGGCGCCCAGTGGCCCCGAGAAAGGGCCTCCACTTCTGCGTTTCAAGAACTTACTCAATGGGGTGTTGTCCTGATAATATCTCAGCTCACTGCCAATTTGTGCAACCCGCTGGGCCATTAGGGAGCGCCGCTGGGTTGTCAATGTTAAATGGAGACGAGGGAGAGGAGACCAAAGCTTTTTCGGGAGGGGGGATCGGAGTCAATCCAGGGACAATGTGAGCAGTTGTTGCTTTCCTGAAAACACACCGCTCTCTCACGCAGGCTCCTGACACGAGTTTTTACCAGGAGAAGAGCAAATACACAAACTCTCACCTAATCGAAATTTATTTTTTTCTGCTCGTTCCAGAAAGATAACATTGAGTGAAGGGAGACACACAAGGTGTCACAAGCCTGAGTGTCTACTTTGGAGGACAGAAGAAATGAAAAGAAACTCATGTACTACTTCTCTGAAAAAGTTCAGGCCCCGGGCCAGCCACGTGTGACCCGGGGACGAAACTGTTAGTGAGTGTCCTATGAAATATTTCAGAATTTCTGCATGCCTGTTCAAGTAGCTCGCAGATAAGTAAACGGGGGAGAGGAAGATCCCACGGCCTCTCATAACGCTTCCACCCAGTATAAAACCCCTTCCCTTCGCCAAGGCTGAAGGCCAAACTCTCAAATTAAAGCAATAAAGTCGCTGAGAAAAAAATAAATAGGATAATGTAGCTTAAAGAAAGAGAAAGAAATAAAGAGGGGGTGGGCGAGTGCAGAGTGAGGAAGTTAATCACCCAGAACCTTTTAGGAAAATAGGGACATTTTCTCTGCGAGAGCAGCGAATGATCCGCCTAGATCCAGTTACTCAAACGCCTTTCGAATGTAAACAAGAGCAAAGGAAATATGAAGAGAACCCACACCAGGCTTAACCTGGGAAGCTCGGAGTCCGCCTACCTGTGAAAGGTCAGGCCCCAACACCCCTTCTGGAAAATACCACAGGTGTACAAGGGGCCCCGGCTCCCGGCTGCGGGGAAGCACTCGAGCAGGTTAGCTGCTGGGTTAGGTGTGTCCGCGCAGGGAACATTCGAGGGGCAAGGCGGGGAGGGGAGCGGGGCTCGGGGACAGGCACCCAGGAGGGAGGAGTGGGGACGGGGAGAGGCAAGGACGGGACAGGGGCGCGGAGGGAGCGCGCGGCGCAGGGATGCCGGGCCGAGGAAGGCGGCGGTCGGGAAGGAGGCGGGTGGGACCCACGGGGCACAGGGCTGCGGCGGGCCGGCCGCTTCGGCCGAGGAAAGGAGGGGAGCGAGGAGCGCTCCGAGGCGGCGGGGACAAAGAGGACCGGAGAGGGGAGGGGGGCGAGGTGGGCAGCAGAGGGGCCCGGAGAGGGGGCGGTCGAGGCGCGGGTGATGGGGACGGCGAGGCCCGGGCGAGGCGCGGCGTGAGCCCGAGGGCCCGCGCGGGGCAGGGGCCGGGCCGGGGCGGGGCCGGCGCGCCCGGAGGCGGTCCGGGCCGAGGAGCGCACCGGCGGGGCGGGCGGCGCGCCAGCTGCCCGCGGTGGGAGGGGCGGAGCGGCGGCGGCGCGGGGAGGGGACCCGCGGCGGAGGCAGGAGGGGGAGAAGCAGGGGAGGGGCCGGGCCCCTTGTCTCCGCGGCTCCTCTTCTCAGTCCGCCCGGGGAGGAGGAGGAGGAGCGGGGCCAGCCGCCGCCGCCGTCCCAGCCTCGCCCAGCG
>NW_012142746.1:871854-908906 GCF_000956105.1 Propithecus coquereli
GGGCGCCCCCGACGGTGGATCTAGCAGCTTCGAGGAGGCGGGCCCAGGCCCCGGCGAACCCCAGCCCCGGCCCCCGGCCCCGGGCCCGGCTCCGGCATGGATGTGAGGTTCTACCCCGCGGCGGCCGGGGACCCCGCCGGCCTGGACTTCGCGCAGTGCCTGGGCTACTATGGCTACAGCAAGGTGACCGGGCCGGGCCGGGGCCGGGGGGCGGCGGGCCGGGGGCCCCCTTCCCATCCCGGGCGCGCCCCGCGCTACAGCTCACCGCCCGCTGCACTTTTCTTTCGCCCCTTTCCTCCCTATCCACTCCTTTCCCTTTGCGCCTTCGCCTCTGTCCAACTCTGCCCGTCTTCCCTTTCTGCTCCCATCCCGCTCCCCTTTTTGTCCCTCCACCGGCGCTCTCCTCTGTCCCTCCGCCTCTCCTCCCACCTCCCCGCCAGACTCTCCTTTGCTGCCCCAAAGAAGCGGAGAGCAGCCCGAGGACTGAAAGAGGGGGTTTGCGTGATTCTTTGTTGCTGCTATTAGTAAACACAATCGGAGCCCCCCCTAATTGGAAGGGGAAGTAGGGGTCCCTGATCTCTTGGTCCGATGATCTCGCCCCCTCCCCCCAAGTCCATTTTACCTCCTCCACCCACTCGAGGGCTGTCCTCGAGGCCACTTAGGGAAGGAAAGGCACAAACTTTTCAGCATACCTTGGACGAGGGGTAGGGGTACCCGCGAAGTGTCGGGACCCCCGCAGGTGGCCCTTGCTGCCCTCTCTCTAGGGCGCTTTGGACCACGGAACCGAGGTGCCCGAGCCTCCCTGGTTAGCGCTAGTAGTTTCTCATCTTTCATTGTTTTTTTTTTTTTCGGGGAGGGGGTAAGTTTTGTATTTCGGGGAGATCGGGGTTGGAGACCTCCACATCACACCCGGGGGTCACCCAACCTTGCCCGCCTCCCCCTGTGCCAACTTGGAGACCGAGCGTTTCAGGTGGCCGAAGGTGGATCTCAGAAGGGCAGCCGGCGGGGCTCGGACAGCGAGCGAGTGCGGGGCCGCAGCCCGGTGCCGGGGCGCGCGGACTCCGGTTCCCTGCCCTTCCCGGAGCCCCCCGGGCCGAATCGGGCGAAAACGTCACCCGGAGGGCGAAACGCAGAGAAAGCCCGGCTTTGGATGGCCTCTGCCTTTCGAATGTGGTTTTCTTTCCCCTTCCCCCTGCTCCTCCCTCCTCCCCCACCCTTCTCTTTCAATTCGTAGTTTGTTTATGATTGCTTGGATAACAGGAGGAAATAAGGAGCCTGCTGAAAGAAAGGTGCTATATAAAGCTAATGAATACATAACAGGAAGAGGAGGAATGGTATCTGGAGTGAGGAACAGTTTGCTGCGCCCCGTGGCTGCTGGAGGCTCGTGTTCCTTTCTATTTGTTTATACTCCGCTCCCAACTCCGGTGCTGAAGTTTGTAAAAGACCATTAGGGTCTCTCTTCCTTCTGTGCCATCATCACCCAGCTTCGCGTCTGGCACAGAGGGGCCTCCCAGCAAGTACAGAAGGAAGGGACTTTATTCAGTGTGTTTTAACCCTTTGGTAGTGGGAGCGTTCATGCTCTTACAATTCCAAGAGGGACACACACCTTAAGCATTTAAAGAGAAGCAAGGAAAGGCCGATCGCCGTAGCCGGAGTTAAGGAACAGTTTGTGTGCTCTGATTCTGGATTTACTCAGGTTATTAAATGCTTTAAAAAGTCCCCCATGTATGCTCAGTCAGGGACTTAGGCGGCCTAATTAAGTATGTAGTGTTTCTGAGAAGCCACCTAATTGTTCCAGTGGGGTATTATTTATCTCCTTACAACTTAGCCCATGTATGCAAGCCGTGTGTAAACTGGGCATGCTCTTATTTTTGGAAGCTATTACCTTGCCTAATGCAACTACTTCTTTCTCTGATTTAAGATCAGCAACACTCGAATGACACCAAAATAGAACCCTATTGTAGGAATTCAGTCGCTGCAATGCGTGGCAAATCCCTGTTCACTGGGATCCCAAGGGTACTTCAAGGGACAGGAGGAAATTGTGGGTGTTTTGTGTATGTCTCTTTATTTTCTGAGAAAGGCTATTTTGAGTCAATTTAAACTCAGAACACTTATTTCAGGGAAGGTATATAAAGCTTGAAAAGAGATATTATTTATTGAGATGCTTGTTCAACTGCAGGAGTGTGGCTGCAACTTGGTTTGCTGTCATATTTTCTTAATGCAACTATTTGCCTGATATAACTTGCTTTCTTAGTAATTTAGCAATCTGATCATCATAAGTGCTGTGTGTACCCAACTTAGGAAAGTTAGATACAGCGCTTCATATCGGTAGGAATCAAATTGTACTTATTCTAAGGGATGTTTGCATTTATTTCCCTGCAGGTGAAAATATAACAGTCTTTAAACTGAGCCACAATACTATGTTTTCCTACTCTTACTAATTTCAGAGTGAAAAGCCCAATTTTATTTCCTATAATTTTTATTCATAAAGAGAATGTAGTAGAAGAGGAAGAATTAATTTTATGGATATAAAACAGCAAGTGCCAATTAAAGGTTTATAGCATTTTGTTTCACAGCTAACTTGTGTGTCTGAGGTGGTGCTGTTCAGCATAGGTTTATATTGAAAATGTAAAAACTAGCATACAAAGACATGCATTTATTGTATTTGAAGGTACCTAAATTATTATTTTCTTAAGACGTAACTTTTGATGATATATATTATCTTTCTGGATGGGAAATGATGGATTTCAAAGAAAGTATATTTCTGCCCTTTCTTGTTTTAATGACCATCTGGGAAACTTTAGAAGAAACACAAGAACTCTTGGCTCCAGGCTTAACAAGTGAAAAGTTAGCGCTTATCTTTAAATTTATTTACAAACCGTGAATAATAGGGTTTCATTCATTTCTCTCTTTAACAAATGTCCAGAGTCCTTTGTATAAATAATATGCATGTGTATTATCTTTACATTCCGTGAGTATATGGATCCTTTTCAAATGTCAGCGCTCATGAAAGTGTACTCTGTCTATGGAGAATGGATGAAAGAGTTTTGAGGGTTCAAAAGTCATTGCAAGTAGGAGAATAACTTCAAATAAAATATAGCCAGGATCATTAAAATTAGTTAATAATTCATGAACTAGCCACTGATGTATAAACTTAAAGTTATCTCTATTTTCTAAGGGCTAATTTCCATTTTAATTTCAAGTGGAAAATCTACTGTTTGAACATTTCTTTTTCTGATGTGGCTAACAAATTAAACTAAAACCTATATATTAAAAAAACAAAATGTCCTTATGTTACTCAAGTGAATTGGTGACTCCTTTGACAATACTTCTGGAATTTTTCTTTTTCTGGGTTCAGTTTTTCTTTTCACTAGCAACAAAATAATGTGCAGAATATCAATTAGCATATATATGTTAAGTATTTCTAATCCAAAATCCAAAATGCTCCAAAATCCAAAACTTTTTGAGCGCTGACATGACCCTCAAAGGAAATGCTCATTGGAGCATTTCAGATTTGGGATTTTTGGATTAGGGATGCTGAACCGGTAAGTATCATGCAAATATTCCAAAGTCTGAAAAAACCCGAAATCTGAAACACTTCTGGTCCCAAGCATTTCAGGTAAGGGTTACTCAACCTGTAATTGTCAGAAGTCTGCACCCCAAAATGAGATACTGTATTTATCGTGGGCATAAGTGAGGTAAAATCATACAATGGGTTAATAATGAACTTGGATTAAACTCTAGTTACTAGCTTTTTCTGCATTTTTTAGGGTTTTTCTTTTCCTTTCAAAATATGGCAATTGACTTCTTATCCTTACTAGACTAGTCCTATGTTGTTTTTATTCTATCAGTCCCAAACTTGGCTTTCTAATTATTATGTGTGTTACTTATTGATCACTCTGCTTAATTAAGACATTCGATGTTAGTGCTTTGACTCAACCTCGTTGGGTCTCTCTCTTGGCTAGCTTGAAGGGTAAGAGAAACTGAAAGGTAATTTGTCGTTTGTCTATCTTCCAGGGGACCATGGTTCAAACTAAGAACACATTAAGAGGGTAATTTGATTAAAACTCTTCTTGGGTTGATGATACTTTGCACTAGCATAAAAACTAATTTCTGGGGTCTGGCATGTGGGAGTGTTGAATTTTGAGAGCTAATTGAGAAATTTCCATAACCTTTCATGATAGGTTTTCAAGCTAGATACTGAGGCCAAATTGTGAAAAAGCAATAAGGTTTTTCTAAGAACTGGGGTCATAAACTCAAATGTGTATAGGGACAGCTAGTTAACCTACATGAAAATAGGGCTTGTGGCCAAGTGGAGAACATACCCCATTTAAAGGGGTAGCCTTGTTCCACATTAATAGGTTATTCACATGTCAACATTTGGGCCCAATTATCTCCACATTTTGCAGTTATTTTTTCAAGAGAATGATAATCTGGACTTTTGGGTAAAACATGAATTTTTGGTGTTGGCAGCAAATTAACAAATAATTGAAATCGTTATGTGGGACCCTCAAAACATGCTTGTGTGCTGCTGCTTCCTAATTTTTGTCTTAGACAAATTCATATGTGGGTGAGGATTCAAAAATAATTTTTTAATAAGTCACTTATAGTTTATTTTCAACTATGTGGACAGTTCCACTCCCATATCCAACTGCGTGGACAGTTAAACAGAGTGGAGCAGAAGTAGGTAACAATATTTGTGACAGCCATAAAGAAGACTAGACTTAGGGCAGGATGGTTGGTTTCAGGTTGGTACCCAGGGCCTTTTTAGAACCTTGGCAGGCCCTGAGCACTATTGATCTGGGCTCCCTTCCTCATCCTATCAAACATTAAAATGCATCCACATCCTGCATTTAGTATAATATGGATATGATACCATATCCGAGTTGATGTGGATCCGTTGGCTTATGTTTACATTTTGTAGACAGTTAGTTTCGCATCTATTAGTTATAATCTTGTAGTTTTTCCGTGTTATGTGGCCAATTCGTTTTTTCTTCTCACA
This sequence comes from Propithecus coquereli, assembly GCF_000956105.1. NCBI lineage: Eukaryota > Metazoa > Chordata > Mammalia > Primates > Indriidae > Propithecus > Propithecus coquereli. Next base: position 876,857 of record NW_012142746.1, read on the forward strand.
TTTTAAATGTTTTTGTAGGCTCTTGAGAAGCTTGCAGTTCTAGGTGTCTGGTCTATAGTGACTAATGGATGGAACATCCTGCTGCCACTAACTAGAGGTCCACAAACTCCTCATTTGGCCACTCCGAACAGTGGAATGTAGATGAAAATCCGTGCTCAGTAAAGACTAGCATCGAGCTAGCCAAAGAAAATTAATTTTACTTGTTTTAGATGGAGTCCACTAATGGACGTGGTCTCAATGTTCAAAGTATACGTCAATAGGTCAAGAACTGCCTAATTCAGGTCACAAACTCAGCCAGGTGCTGAATCCACTTGAGAACTTATTTTGCTTAATTAGCATAGCATTTACTAAAAACCCCAACTGCTTGTCTGTATCTAAAAATCTTTGCATATAAATCTGGATTTGAGCTTTTCTATAGAAATAATCATCAGTTTGGCGACGCTGAATCTGTGTCCTTGCTTGGCAGCATCTGCCAGGTGCCCTTTCAGACGGGCGTGTGCCCCACAGAGCATCATGGTGTCCTCCATCCCCTGTTCTCTTCCTTAGCCCTTCCTGCTGCTCTCGGGTGCTGGGAGGCTTCAAGTTTGAAAACTTTGATTAAGAGGAGATGAAGTTAAACGAGCAAGAAATCATGCTCAAACCTAGTGATACGAGGTCACTGTCACTGAAGAAATTACAGCCCAATGCACCTCATGGTATGTAGAGTAGTAGTTGAGGTGGAAAAAGTAATTTGTGATCATTTTATAGAGCAGTGTTTTTCAAACTTTAACATGACAAGAATCACCTGAAGAGCTTGTTATAACATAGGCTTTTGGACTTTAGCCCTAGAGATTCTGATTATAGGTCTGGCGTGGGGCTCCCAGATGCCAAGGTTGTGGGTGTGCAGACCACACACAGACAGAGCAGCCTGGTGCACAGGGCTTTCTTCTGTAAGGTGAAGACTCTCTTCTCTCTGAGTTTTTCTGTTAGAGTGCTTTGGGCTGTGGATACAACAGAAAACTCAACAAACAGTGGCATGAACCAAAAGACATTTATTTGCTTACCTACAATGATGTCTTTAGGTAGGCAGTCTGAAGCTATTTTAGAAGTTTCAGTCATATCTACAAGACGCTTCTTTGATATTCTTTTTATTCCGCCATCCTTGGAGTTTTAGCAGTCTCCTCATGGTCACAAGTTGGCTGCTGTAGCCCTGGGCATCACATCCTTACATGGTATCAGGCAAAATAGGAAACAAGGTAGTGGTGGTGGTGGGAGTGGTAGCAAAAGAGCACTTTCTTCTCCTGTACATCTCTTACAAGAAGGAAACGCTCTTCCACCAGACTCTCGCTTTTATCTTATTGATCAGAAATGGGTTCCGTGCCCCCCATAGGCCATTCATTGGTAAAGAGGAAGGAGATTACTGTGATCAGCTTAGACCAATCCCATGTCATCCCTGGGGCTGGGCATTGCCATATAAGCATAATTAGTGTTAAGCTTTGTTATGGAGGAAGAAGGCTATTGGAAAGACAACCAATGGTGTCTGCTACTGAGTGCATTTAAGAATTTTGAGTGGGCCAGTGGTCTGGTTGGAGCTGAACTTTGTGAAGATGGATCTGGCCTTTTGACTAGTTGGTACAGGGCCCAACTGGAGGTGGGGAGACCAGGTAGGGTGCCATCTCTCCGTCGAGGTAAGGTAGGAGAAGGATTTGAACCAAGGAGTTGTGATTTTGGGTGTGAAAGAGAGGAAGGCAACTCAACAGAGCATCTCAACTTGGGAGAGGAGGAAGAGGAGGCAGAAATGATTCAGGGTGTTTGAATTCGGAGCTTGGATGGGACGAATGGTGAGACCTTGAGTGAAGGCAGAGAGATCAGAGGAGAAGCTGGTTTTGAAGGAAAGATAAAGCCGATTTAGGATATTTTGGTGGAATGTTCCCACAGAGTCACGGGCTGGGACTCAAGAGGTAGTTCAGGGCTAGTGAACCCAAGTTGAAATCTTCCTGTTGGTGGTGCGGGGATGGAAATGGATTTGAGTCCTTCGAGAGTGAGGAGATAGGAGATGCAGGGGCACATCCTTGGTCCTTGGTTGGCTGGTGTTGCTAATTCAATTTCCCAGTTAGTGAGGTGGTAATTGAGGAAGTCCCGTGGAACTCAGAAAATTTGGAAATCCTACTGCACCATTAAAAAAATGAAATAAAAAAGGAGTATGTGTTTATGTATGTGTTTGCATGTTATATCCTTTGTATCTTAATAGTTGTTTGGAAGGAAACATTCTTAAATGGTTGTTATTAAGTGGGGATGGTGCAAAATTTGCAATAACATAATTTAAAACAGTATCAGCCATTTGTGAATGAAAATGTGTCTTTTTTCTTTTTGTAAGAGGTCCAAGTTCAAATTGGATTCCATGAGACGTTAATGATGTCATAGGTATCTCAGAGAATCTGTTTTGAGTGTGGTTAATAAGGAAGGACAGGATTTTTGCTAAGTATGCTCATAAATTCAAATATGTTTTTAAAGTGGATTTAATGCTCTAAAAAAACAACCCTGTTTAAAATATAAGGAGCAGAGGCTTTTATTTAAGGTCTGCGTGAGCTTCTGACAGGTTTTATCTTCTCCCTTTGAGGTAGATCATTTTATTTTCTTTGTTTCCTAGGTTTGTATCCTTAATCTCTTCCTCGGGGAGGCCATGTTCTCTTAAATACGTTCCATAAAACACATCAGCCACTGGAAAATGGTCCTTCTTTTATGATTAACATTATAGCTTTAATCTTAATTTAATTTTACTTTGTTTATAAAAGAATAATCTGAAAATTTTGCTAATCCATAGGTTAAACAAATTGGCCAATATCAAGACACATTTAGATTTTACTCTAACTACATATTTGAATGATACAGACTCATTCTTTCTTTTGGAGAAGCTAGATTTTAAGCAGGGCTCTTCTGTTCCAAATGTGGCAAGTTTCATGTAGCCTTATTTATACTGACTAAAAGATGATGATAAGTGAATTTTTAAATTTAATTTACTTTAAATTGATGTAGTATAAGTAACTGTACCATATTGTGAGATTTTTTTCCCAGCAATTTCCAGAGCTAATTTGTAAAGAGCAAGGGATTTACTGTAGAATAACAAAAATTGTACAGTTTCTTTTAAAAATCTCCTAGGTATAGGAAGTAGAAGTTTAAAATGCTGACCTGACTGGAAAACTTACATGAAATATATATGACTGGTTGGAAGTTGATCTTCTTGAAAAAAGGATGAATAAAATCTAGAAATATTGGACAGTTAAAAATCATACTCAGTAGATCTGTTTTGCTGCTCCTTGATGTCTACTTCTTTAATGAGAAATTCAACCTTTGTTATGTGGCTTGTTTAAAAAATTCTAATAAAAACGTTTAATGGGGAAGTGGTTAAAACTATATTAGTAAAAATGCTTTTGGCTGCAAGTAAGAAAAAGACGTCAAAGTGAGTTAAATAGAAAAGGGATTGTATAATAAGTTTTGTTTCAGGCATGGCTGGATCCAGAGTCTCCCGGGATATTATTAAGACCTCCTTACATTAGGTCCGCTTTCATCTGTTTGACTTCTTTGTCAGTCAGGCTATGCTCAAGTGGTGGGAAGATGTCCAACAGCAATTGCAGCTCACATCTTCATAGCTTGGCCTCCTCAAGAGGGAGAGATTCTTTTTTGCTTGTTTCAGCAACTTCTCTGGATCAAGTCGCGTTGGGTAGACTTGGGTCCCATGCCCAGGCCCAAAGTCACATAGCCGTCTCAGGAGTGGAAGCTGGATACTGCCATCCCCTTGGAAGCCACATGGGCTAAGAATAGGGAGCAGTGGTTCCTCTGAGGAAGAGCAAGGTGTTGATGTCACAATAAGGGAATGGGGGTGGTGGGCGTGGCGTAGGAAAAATGTCCATTGAAACTGCTAGCTGAAGTAAGGCTTGATGATTTTGAAGATTTCTAAGGATTTCCATTATCCACATTTATTATTATTCTTTGTGGAAACCAGAGTCAGCCCGTGCTTATTTAATGCAGATATTATAATTATTGTTTGTATTAGGAATGTACTTCTTGTTCGGGGCTAGGATTACATGTGGTCTGCCTTTAGAGAAACCTGTAGATTGGCTGGGGAGCAGGTGTGTATATACGTGTTCATGAGATACGTGTGTGTGTGTGTGTGTGTGTGTGTGTGTGTATCAGTACGTGTGTGTAAGAGAGATGTTCTAGACTGAAAACAGTGATGGCGCAGGAAAAAGTGTTCCCCAAGTAGATTGGATGGAGGAAGGCAGTCAGAGAGGGATGGTATGGTGAGGAAAAAGAGCTCACAGGCACTCTCAGGCTCAGAATGGACAAGTAGGAAAAACGGGATTTTAGAGGCGAAGAGAGAGTGAGAGAGGGAATTCCGGGCAGGGTTTGCTCTGTGAACAAAGCAGTGGAGCAAAGATCCCATTAGAGGCCTGCGTAGGATGGTCCCATGGGACAGTCTATGGAGATGGGTTTTGTCTTCCTGTGATGGGAGATGTGGTTGGTTGAGAACAAATTGTGGAGGTACCAGAATGTCTGGTGAAAGATCTGAGGTCTTATTTAGTAGTGACATTTGTGTGTGTATGGCGTATATGTGTTTATACACATATGTGTGTGTGTGTGTGTGTGTGTGTGTGTGCGCGCGCGTGCGCGTGTAGGTAGAGGGTGATATTTCGAAGAGGGAGCTAATGAGAAGATATTTTCAAGACGGTATCTGAGAAGGGTTGAGGGGAGATTGGAGAGACATGAGAGAGAGCGAGCTACTGAAGGGTGGGTGATGGGGTGATGGGGTGGTCAGTGGGGTTGGATGAAGACCATAGATAAAGGGGAGGTGGCCCTTCCGTGAAGGCTTGCTGTTTTCTTTGACATAATAGGGAAGAAAGAGAGGATGGCTGAAGATTTATATGTATAGCGTATATATATTTATTTCAGTAAACAAGATGGCGGGGAAGGAAGGGAAGGAGAGAGAGGGACAAAAGAGAGACAGAGAGAGATGAGGGTGTGAATGGGTGTGGGAATTGATTGACAAGCCCAAGATCTATCCCTGCCTATTTTTCCTTCCATTTCTTACCACTACTCCCCTCCACCCTGGCTTCATGTGTCTTCAATGCACCACCCTCATCCCATCTGTTTGCACTTGCTGTTCCCTCTGCCTGGGACCCTCTCCCCAAAGATCTTCACTTGGCTGGCTTCTTCTTAGCGTTCACATCTGAGCACAAGTGTCACCTTCAAGCATGGCCTGACCATTTAAAAATATCTTGATATCTAAAATATCCTTTTCCCCATCCCTCCAGTTACTATCTCCCTACTCTCATAATTTTATTCATAGCGTGTATCTCCATTTGAAATATTTGCTTATTCGTTTATTCATATGTTCCTTGTTTATCTCGTTCCACTGGAATGTAAACTCCCTAAGGGTAGGGACTGTGTCTGCTTTGATGAGCACTGTAGATCTCGCATCTAGACAACGGCTTGGCACATAAAAGAAAAAAAGGAATGAACTGGAAATGAATAAAAATACTGTTGAGCAGAAGATCTGGTGGTGGTTTAATCTTTGGATAAACTGTGGACACTTCTAGGAACCGAGAGCGCAGTGGTGAAGAGTCACTTGTGTTTTCCAGGAACTGGCCTGCAGGTGTGATGATCTCTATTAGAAGCTTTTAAGTTTCAATTTCATTTGGAATTTTCTTTATTAGTATTTCAAGTGTTGGTGGCAGGAAAGGAGCAGTGGATGTGAAAATGACGGGTGGTGGATCTATCTTGCCAGGAATGGAAGAAGAACAGGGGTTGAGAGAAACAAGTGTAGGAGATACTGAAGTGACTGATCTGAATCTAAGAATTCAGGCTGGAGAAGAAAGGGGGGTGGTCCAGAAAGGGGAGGCCATGATGCAAGCAAAGAGGAGTGTCTTGGTTAGGGTTCAACTTACATGTAACAGAAAAAAAATAACTTGAATAGCAATGGCTTAAATGAAATAGATGTTCATTTGCTTTTCCCTAACTAAGTCTAGAGGGAAGTAGTCTGGGCAGGTACGGGAGGCTTCCTAGAGAGCTGGGAGCTTGCTGCCTCCAGTTTTCAGATGACCGTTGTCCTCATGGTTCAAGGTTGAGCTCTAGTCAACATCCATGGACCAACCAGCAAGGAGGAGGAAGGTGGTCAAGGGTAAATGCAAGTTTCCAGAAGCTACCACATGTCACCTTGCTTATAACTCCCAGGCTAGACTGAATCACACGGCCACACCTGTGACTACATGTGCCCAGGACATGTAGTCTGTATTGTGGCTGGCCATGTGCCCAGCTGAACACTCAACTACTGTGCAAGGAGTGAGTGGATAGTCAGGGACAGGTAGCTCAGCAGGTGTGTGAGTGAGTGACTGGTGAGGTCCAAGAAGCCCTTCTTGGGTATCTCCAAGTCTGAGATTTTGTCTGCAAACTATAGTGCTCTCTTTTTTCTAAACTTCTTCTTGGAGGCTCTTCTTTTGGTGAGAGAGATACACTGTGATAAGATTCATATCTTTTCCATCTTTTTCTTTAGTTTTGGGGTTTTATTTTGGGCATGCTTAAAATATCCGGTGATTCATGTTCTTCTTTGCAAGAACTGCAAGTCATTATGTCCTAATTTTAATTGATTACCTATATTTTAGGTCCAAATTTTTCTTCTTTCAAAATTTTTCTTGAGTTTTTGTCGTGCTGTTTCTCAAGTCCTAACAACCATTGGTAACAAAGTTTTGAGCACTAGTTAATCTTTGGTTAGCATTTTTTAAACTAGATTTTTTTTTAAAAAAACTGATGCTTATCCTTTTTGATTAAACCCATTTTACCTCTGACTTCTCGGCCCACTGGATCCACTGGCCCTTTTCGTTAACTTTTGACTCTTTATGCAACCTTGACTGTGAGGACGAGCCAGCTGTTCTCACCACTGTTCAGCCTCCTCCGTCCCCTTTCCTTTGCCGTGTGTTTTGTGTCAGCTTCAGAATCTCATTTCTCAACCTTGGGATAACCAAAAACTGGGCCCAGTTTTACTAAAAATTAATGTCATCTGACCGTACCTGGGCCCTTGCTGCATCTCTTTGGTGATGTCACATTCTCTGTAACCCCAAGGACCAGTCCCATCCCTGGGGTCCCCAAGGACTGGGGCTTCAAATCAGGATGGGTGCTCAGGAGGCCCTGCCCCTACAGGTGGTGCTCCTGGGGTGCCAGGAGGCCAGCCTGAGGACCGGGCATTGTCCCATCCTGCTGGCTCAGCCAGACCCTGGCATCTGGCTTGGCCTGAGTTTTAGGGACACTTGAGTAAGGGAAATGGTGTAGGGGCCAGATTTCCCCAAAGGCAGGGGAGTCAGACTTCTGCCCCTGGCCAGAGGAAGCCTGGGAGGGAAGAGGCCATCTGGATCCTTCCCTGTTGCGGTCTCCTCTGTCCTATCTACCCTGGCCCTGGAAGCCTCAATAATAAAGGCGAGCGCTTCACTGAAAAAAAAACAAACAAACAAAAAAAACAATTCTCTCTGGCACTCTCTGCAATGCACAGTCCAAATCCTCCCCACTGTTCTCCAGGCCCAGTCAAACCACCCCACCCTCATTCTTAGATGGGAATTCTGATCTTCCAATTTATGAAGAATTTGATGTTATCTGCCAGTGACCTCTCATTTGTCATCTTCTCTCATTTAGAGACCAGTTCTCTCTTTGTTCCAGGCCAGGGGAGAGCTGCCCTAATCGTTGGGATAAGTTCTTCCAAGTGTTGTTTATTTCTTCCTACCTGTTGAACATTCTTGGTTCTGCAGACAACTCCTGTCTTTCCTGTATCCTTCCTTTCTGACTTCAAATGTGCCCAGATGTCTTCTGGCCCCCACTACAGATTTTCCAGTCTTGACTTTGTTGAGTGCCACCTGTCCTCCCACAACTTTTGCCGTCTCCTCATCGCATCCACATTGTAATATGCTTCATGTTTTTGTTTACCTAGCTTTTTCCCCTTAAATAAATTAATGTGAAATTAAGATGACCACAAATGGAAAATCTGATGCTTTCCACACATAGAAGAAAATCCTAAAAATAAACACAAGGGGAGTAAACAGTGTTATTGAAATCTCACTGGAGACCTTGCTTGCCTAAGGCTCTGCTCTGTGTTTGTTGAAAAGGGAGATTTGCAAGTGTTAGGGAGGTGTTGAAGACATGTTAGCACCAACCTGAGACTTTGTCTTTGATTTTATCTCAGGGTTTGAAAGGGAATTCAAAACAGAGAATGACTTTCTCGAGATGTAATTAAATGCTCTTCAGTTCTTTGTCTCTGTCCCTCCTAGAGCAGTGCCTCTCAAACTTGAATGTTCTCTCAGGTCATCTAGGGATGTGGATAGGATGCAGATGGTAGGTCTGGGGTGGGTCTGAGAGTGGGCATTGCTGAGTTCCCAGGCCTGCTGATGCCCCTTGGATTGTAGTTGTAGAGTCCTAGAGAAAGGACCATCCGCAGTTTCACTTCTGCCTGACTCTGTTGACTTTCTCTTTAACATATCTGACTGTTCAAACAAGTAATCTTTACTTAGAGTCCCATGTCTTTCCCACCGGGCCCCCTTTAACACCCTGTAGACCACTTCTGTTCCTCCTTGCCTTACTGACACTGTCTTCTCTCTCCTCCAGTGAGCTCTGCCTTGCCGGTCAAACTTCATTCATTCATGCAAAAATATGGAGTGTCTACTTTAGGGCAAAAACTGTGCTAAGCCCTAGGCTTAGACTTTTCTGGTAACTCCTTGAGATGCCCTCCTCTTCCCTGCCCTGCCCCCATGTGTCCCTGCCCCCATGCCCCGGTTCCCCGATGCTGTTATCTGAATGCTGCTCATTGCTTTGCTCTGTCCTCTTGTCTTCAGCTCTGCCTTCTCTTCCCAGGGATTGGGAATATCCTCCTGAAGCTCGGCCTCTTACTCTCTTGCCTCTGTAGTTTTTTCACTTCTTATGCAGATCCTGTTTCGTGACTTTAGCTGTGCCCTCCCTAGCTGTGTGCGTCAGTTATCTATGGCTGTGTAATAAACCACCTCTAAACGTTGTGACTTAAAACGAAAACCACATATTATGCTTGAGATTGTGCAGGTTCAGACTGGGCTCAGAAGCGCAGTGATTCTCCTCTCGGTTTCCTCACATGTTTGCAGTCAGCTGCGGGTTGGCTCGGAGGCTTTGCTTCTGAAGTTGGCTGGCGGTCACCTGGCCCCCTCATTTCCCTGGCATGCGGTCCGTCACCTCCAGCATGCGAGTCGGGGCTTGTTCTCGTGGTGGCAACATTCTGAGAGAGCGTGGAAGTACACTAGAGCCCCTGAGTCCAGGCGCAGAAATGTCACACTGTTCCTTCCTCCACATTCTGCTGGCCAGAGCACGTCACCAGGCCAGCCCAGATTCAAGGGAAGAGGAAGTCGATTTTATTTCTTGATAGGAGGAGCAGCCAAATGACATTACAAAAGGGTGTGGCTTCTAGGAGGTTGGAAGAATTCTGGCCATTTTTGCAGTCTACCCCAAGACCTCAAATCATCTCTTGCTCGGTCTACATTTCTCAGCTCCCACGTAGCAGCTCTTTTTAGGTCATCCCTGCTTCCCTGTCTGCCATCAGTGCAGATCCAGCATTAGCCATGTAACAGCCCATGCCTCCCCCGCCCCAGACTCCCCTTTGAGTTTTCCTTACTTCTCAGTGCCATGATCATTTGCAGATGCAAAACTTCAAATTTAATTTTGATTACTTGGCCTCTTCCATCTTCTTAGTGCAGTGCGTCTTCATGTCTTCTTCATTTTTCCTTCTAATGGTTGTGTTCTCTTCTTTCTTTGCGTCGTCGGTGTCCTGCTCCAGGCCTCTCCTGTAGCCGTGGGTTCCTCACTGCCCGTCTGTGCTCTTAATTCTTGTCATCGTCAATGGAATCCAGGCTCTACTTCTGGGTGTCAGTCTAAGCTATCATTCCCCTTCTAAAAACACTTGCGATGGCTCGTCTTTGTTTATAGCAATTCCTTAGTAGACTTGCCACCTTCATTTTTGCCGTATCTACCTACCGCTGGTATTACTTGTTTAAAATCTTTTACATCGACTCACTTTTTAATTTACATCACTGTGGCATACAGACAACCCTGTACTGCTTGCAGTGTATGAACGTTACCCATACAATAAATGCATAACTATTAAAATTGTGAAAAGTTTATTTAGGTACTACTTGAGTTAATCTGGTATGCATAATAGATTCTGGGAACACTGGCCTACAGGGCAAATTGCCATGTCCTGAACTTTACATTGAAGACCTTCCATCTCTAGTATCAAACTTACCACATTAAGCAAAAACAAAATTTTTTGGAAAACAGCTAATGAGTTTTCTTAAGTGTTTGAGTTCTGCTCAAGGTCATTGTTGACAGTCATGGCAGTGGTTATAGGTCCTCATCACACACTAGGATTGCTGCCTTTATGTTTTTGCACATTGCTTAGGTATATTAGTTTTTTTTAAAGTAGCTGTTTTCCATGTGACTCAAAGCCCAACTGTTTCTAATAAATAACTTTTTTGGTGGCATATTGGTTTGTGTGCATGCGTAATTTTTCAAATATCCTTTCTAATCCTGGCTTTGGCTTGATAGGTTTCTAATTGCCAATGGGGTAAAATATATTAGATGTTCCCCTTTTCTATGGCTTGTCTCAGTGCTAGATTTCTAGAAGACACTATAGTTATGACTATACAGCTTTGATCATCTGAGCTTCTGTTCTTAGTTTAGACACATCGAGAATGGTGGAGTGTCCAGCAGGTGGAAAGATGGTGGGTTGCAGTGAGCATGTCCCTTCTTCCTGGTTTCTCAAGCCTGTATGCTTATTAGGGTGAATTCGTGGAAGTTCAAGGCAGAAACCAAGTAAAGAAAAACCAAGTCAAGTTAAAGGCTAATTAGAGGAAGAAGAGTGATAGCAGAAGATAAGAAGAGTACAATGGTTGAGAGTGATCTAGAAGATTCTTACATAAGGGAGAAAGCCAGAAACAGCATCCAGTTGTAGAGAGGAAAAAGAGGAAGGGCATGTTTTAAAGAATGACGCCACTTCAACCCTAAGTTAACACATACATCTGACGACAGACAACACCTTGTTGTTTGATTCCAAGCTTCTGACTAAAATTTCCCGTTTGAACACAACCCATGCGTTAGAATTCAGCTTCCTGGGACATTTTTTTCTGATGGTAAATTTTGCCATCACATGTAATGGTTTTGACAGGATTTTTGTCCCTCAGTTCGTTATCAGAAATTATGGTCTTGACGTCTCTGCTGCCCAGTCCGTATTTTTAAAAAATGTGTTGAAAGAAATAACGTATTTCTGGAGAATGGCCTGCAGAAGATGCAGGCATCCGTTCGTCAGATACCCCAATCTGGTGGATAGCTTCTGCCAGCCTCGTGGGAGCCGAATGCCCCTGACGATGCGCCATCACCGGCCCTCCCTCCGTTGAACTGCACACCGATTAGTGCCTCGCGTTGCATTAAGAGGAATTAGGAGGAATAGTTTCGTGGACACCCTTTTTTGTGTTTTGTTGAAGTGTAGCCTGTTACATCTCATGGTGTCCATTTTTATGATGATTTACCAGAGAATTTTCTTCGGTTACTGTATCAGGAAGAGCTGAAAAATATCCCCTTAGTTTTATCTTAAGAGTATCATTCATCTTGTCATTCTTGTTCTTTCTTTGCATCGGCTGCCAAGAGGCTTAGAGTCAGACAGGAAACCCAGTTAGTAGCTGTCCGGGACCGCAGGGTGAGCGTTCCTGGGTGCTGGGCATCTACTGAACGTAAACTACGGGAGAAAAATCTCACTTCAGAATGTCTTATATTTTAGCAGAACTATCTGGGGGACTTTACACCTTGGGCACTCATAGATGGACCCTCTGTTCTTTGTTTAATGGATAACTTGAGCAGCGTTTCTTAACCTCAGCACTTTTAATGTTTTAGATCAAATATTTCTTTGTTTTGGGGGACTCTGCTGTGCATTGTAGGATGTTTAGCAGCATAGCATCCCTGGCCTCTTCCCAATAGATGCCAGTAACACCTCCAGTATTGTTATTTTCTTAATTTTACTTTTTGTTTGCCTTTATTCTTATAATTATTACCCCTCTTTTAAAAATTAAATATACTTTTAAAAGTCACCCCAATTCTTTTGTGGAGAAAAGCCTGTTATGAATGAATTCTTAAAGTACTTTTGTAAGTACAATGACTATGTTTGTATGGTGTCCAGGATACTATTCATATCTTTTTAAAAGGGAAATTTCCACATTAAGAAAAAGTTAAGTCTACTGTGTCAATATTGTAAAATGAGAAAACAAAATCTTAGCCCTTCCCCTGTTGGTCTTTTTGTAAAGATGAATACAAAATTCTCAATTTATAGCACTTGCTAGAGTTTGTCTCTTATAGGTTATTTCCCCCCAAATTATAGAATCCATAGAAATGATGAAAGTAGGAAAATTGGAGTACTGTCCATGCCTTTAAATTAATGTTTGTGCTCTCTGATCATTCAAAAAGTATTAGTTTCTGAAAGTTGACCCCATGACATAATCAGCATCATTCTTGTTTTTGCCTGAAGACTGTGCTGAGATGAACCTGGAATTGGGGTTGTCAGGTGTTGGCTGGTCCCCACATACATCCCATGATCCCTGTGTGCCTCCCTGGTGGTTAGAAAGAGGTTCTGTCCTTACCCAGGGTATTTGTCCTTTGAGAAAGTGCGGCCATCCTGGCTGGTGCCTGGTGCCGCACGAGCCCTGCTCAAATTAAGAAAATCAGTTGACCTCTCGTAAGACCAGCCACCCTCTTAGATTGCTTTCAAGTGACTCATGGCGATACAAATGTACTTTACCATTGTCTTGGGGTCACTGTTTTGTTTAATCAGCTTCCTGAAAATTGGAAAATTTGACTTTGGTGATTTTGGAAAGCAGCCTAACTCATTCCTTCTTAGGCTGTTGTTGGTTCTGCTTATCTAAGGTTAGACTTGAGAGGTCTAATGGGTTTCAGTGACTCCAAACACCAAGCCGTTGGCAGGCTGGCAGGGTGTGAGAGAGAAGCTAGGGAACCAGGTTCCACCATTTATTGGCTCTGTGATCTCCGGCATGTTTCTGGGCCTCTTTGCGTCGTTTCTCAAATGGAGATTTTACTCAGCTGGGTGCTGAACAGACACCAAGTCCTGCCCGTAGCACTCTCTTCCTAGCGGGTTACAAACCCACCTACGCCATAGGGTTATTTTGTGTATTAAATAAGCTTATCTTCTAGAGGATAATAATAGTATTTACAACATAGGATTGTTGCAAATGTTGAGCGTATCTCTCTATATACGAAGCACTTTATTAAAGTTAAATATTATTATTATAAGATATTATATATTATCCTTACGATCAGGTCAGTTTCTTAACATATGGATAAATTACTGAGCATAGACAGTGGGAGAAAAATCTCACTTCAGAATATCTTATATTTTAGCAGAACTGTTTGAGGGCCTTTACACCTTGCGCTCTGATAGGTGGATCCTCTGTTCTTTGTTTAATGTATAACTCAAGCAGAGTTTCTTAACCTCGGCACTTTTAATGTTTTAGGCCAAGTATTTCTTTGTTTTGGGAGACTTTGCTGTGCATGGTAGGATGTTTAGCCAGCATCTCTGGCCTCTACCCAATAGATGCCAGTAGCATCTCCAGTTATGACAACCAAATATTGTCATTAGACGTTGCCAAATGTCCCCTGGTTGAGAACTACTGAGCTAGAGGAATATTTTGGAAAACTTTCTCATTTTGTCATTTAGAAAGTGCTAACTGGGATGTTATTCCTTTGTTACAAAAGGCATTCATCTAAATATAGGCCAGTCATTTCTCCAGGGCCTGAGGGAGCTAAAAGGAGCCTCCATCTCCCTGTGTTCCCCAGAATAGCTAAGAAGGCCAGTGCTCGTTCTGAGGATGGTTACCAGGGCAGGAGGTCCTGGGCCAGGTAAACTAATCTACACCTGTCTTGGCACCTGCCAAATGTTTTCTTTTTCCTCCTCCCTCTTTCTGTTTGGGAATCTCTCTGGATTAGTAAAAATATCTTTTGAGTTTGCAAAGCTGTGTGATACAGTGTAGTGAGAAGAGAAAGTCTGTGTTCATCAGCTGGGGAATTGGCTCAGTGAAGGCCCACCTATGTCTCTGGGTGCTTGAACTAAATCACAAAGCCATTTAGGAGGAATTGTTAAAACAACACCAATGACTGGTTCTGTGCAGTGATTGCATCAAAATAATAAATAGGATCTAGATGTCAAGGACTTTGATTTCTTGTCCTATTTTTTTTTCTAATTTTGTGGGGACACACTCAAGTTAATTATTTTGTGTGTTTGGTTGTTTCCAACATATCTGCTATTTTTTTAGCGAGTCATGTCAACCTCAAGCTCAGAAGCCTTTTTCTTCATTCATTTATTCCTCACGTATTTATGGAGTGGCTACTGTGTGTGGCACACAGGGCATCGACGGTTGAGGGTGGTTTCGCCCTTTCTGAACTGTGATTTCTGGGGAGCAGTGACCGTGTTCGATTTGTTTGCTGCTGTATCTTCAGTACCCAGTACTGTGTCTGATTGTGGGAAAATCTCAATACGTAACTACTTAACAAGATTTTATGCTAATGTTTAGTGTTCTTTTATTAAAGATCACACATTTTTGGGACAATTGATAGGATGTCTTAAGCAAGCCTGTAGCAATGTGTTTAAAAGAACAAATTCCAAGAAAATGTGTTGTAGTGGTCCAGAGCTTCCCAAGCAGTAAATCCCAAAGCCTACCTGGTAGATCCTTCCCAAAGCAGTGGTCACTGTGACCCTCTTCTCTCTACTATGCCTGGAATTCCCAAAGGAAGGGGTATACTGAAGACTACAATGTCCCCTCTCTGGCTCTGATCAGGGTTTATTGTCAGGAAATCCCCCTTTTCAGGGACTTCATTGTCTTCATCCTCTAACCAGTCCACCCCTCCCCCATCCCCTGCCAGCCATCGTTTTTTTTTTTGTTTTTTTTTTTTTTTCCAAGGCTTTATGGAAATGAAAAGTTGCTCTTCTTCACAAAAAAGATTGGGGGAGATAAAGTGATTAGCACTTATTTTGTTCAGGAATTCATCCGAGCTGCCATCCTCGAACACTCATTTGGCTTGTTGGAAGGGTAATCTCTTTCAGAAACATTGGACAGAATTGACCAATTCATTATGTATGTAAGTCTGCTTAAGAATGTTTAATTCAGTGTGCTCTCATCTCCTGGCTTCGTAATCTCCTGCCTTGGCTATTCTGTTCTCTTTGAGTTTCTGCAACTCATTTCTCCCTGATTATTGAAGCTTTCCCTGGACATTCCAGGCATGGCCGAATCCTGATGAATAGATTTATGAGGGGAAAAAAAAAATGCCATCCTCTTTGAGTTGGTTGTTGATGACTGGATTGTTCTGGGGTAATTAAACTTGGCAAACTACAAATTTAGGCAGAAAAGTATGAGAATACTTCAGCCAATGGGAATGTTAGAGAATGTCTTAGAGGCAATGGGAAATTCTTATAAAAAGTAGCTACTTTGGACAATGTGGGCAGTTTCTGAACAGCTGATTCTGGAAGATCTAGATTAAAACAAACAAACCCTTTAGTTATTGATGAGCACACCAATATTTGTACCATTTAAAAGCAGGAACAAGTAATTGTGGGCATCTTTCAGTGGGATGTATTGAACATTTTTTCCAATTCTTCTTCCTTTTGGGTTCACTAGGGAGGTTTCCATTAAAAGTATTACTGCTGTTACCATAATAGGGAAGGGGGGAAGGGGTGGGCAAAATATAAAAATATTGGAAAATGTTGGAAGGAGGTGTGCGTGTGTGTACACTCGCACGTGGGCACAGGCATCCCATGGGACTAACATGGACTTCCCAGTGGTGGAGAGGAGAAGCATGAG
This sequence comes from Propithecus coquereli, assembly GCF_000956105.1. Classification (NCBI taxonomy): domain Eukaryota; kingdom Metazoa; phylum Chordata; class Mammalia; order Primates; family Indriidae; genus Propithecus; species Propithecus coquereli. The sequence goes on from NW_012142746.1 coordinate 892,747, forward strand.
GAGAGCCCCACCTTTGAGTTATTGCTGCCTTTGTAGTCCGTGCCCACACTGCCTCTGATTGCAGAGACGCAATGGGATGAATTCATAAATGCTTGACAGTAGCCATTGATTTGAAATTAGTGGTTGCCCTCTGGGTGTAGTTGCTAAAGTTGCTGATGGCAGGATGCATGCGTCTTAGCAAGTATCCAAGTGCCGGACGTCGAATGTCATTATTTTATTTTGTATGTGCTATATTGCCTTGGTCATTTAGGTAGGCACTCCAGACTCCACGCAAATGTTCTTTCCATCTCCTTTCCAGTAGGAGAGCTTTAGGAAAAAGGATAAAGAACAAGAAGAAAAAAAATCCCCACAAATTTAATTGAAAGGGTCTTTACTTAAAGATACATGGAGAGCCCTCTGCCCATAAAATATCATCGACCTTTGCCTTCATCAGAAGATTCTCCAGTCATTTTACTTACTGTACCCGATGGGGTGAGATATGATCAGCCCACACAAAGTTGGAATTGTCGGGTCCTGCACATTGATTTTTTTTTTTATAACCAACAAAACAAAACTCTCTCTCTTTTTTTTTTTTTCCACTCAAATGTCTTGCCTTTTAGATTTTTGAAACCAGAATGGAACAAAGTAAGATTTTTCTTTTATAATTATCGCTCTAGCTCAAGAGACTTTCTGGGGAATTTTACCACGACAGAAGAACATGGGGTGGGTGTGCCAGGGAGGGGAGAAAGCATCATTTTGCGTAAAAGGCTGGCGTCCTGAAAAGGCAGAAAATGGGGGTTCTCAGAGAGGAGCCGCAGAGCGAAGGGTCAGGCCAGATTTTGCAAGGTCTTTGCCTGGCGTGCTGCAGGGTTGAGGCTTTATCTTCCAGGCACTTTTAAGCTCAGTGTGCTTCAAAGATCATGCTGGGATTTCTGTTTTGGAAGGTGGCTGGGAAGGACTGGGGAAGGACTGGGGAGATGGAGAGAGGGAGGAGTGTCCCGGTTTCTGTAACAAGAGTCAGTGCCTTTCATCCCTCAGTGGGACGGGGAGGGCATGGAAGAGTTCGTTTCCTTCATGTCTTGTTCAGTGGACGCCGAAATCTTCTCAGTTCTCATTAGGAGACTTTGTAATTGTGTACACGTAGCCGTGGTGATTGGAAATCATTTGCATTTACTGCTCCATACATGTAAATCATAGTAATTTTGGGAAGAAAGAATTGCAAACACCTAAAAAATTCATTTGAATTCATTTCTCAAATTCCATTTTTAATATATCCTTTTCTTTCAGGCAGTCTAATGTCTTATCAGAATTATTTTTTAGAACTGAAATAGACCACTTTTAGGCCCTATTGGATTCGGCGAGTTATTAAATTTCACATCTTCCCGGGTTTATTTTCTTCTGATGCCATAGTTCAAGATAATGTTTTTTTAATACTACATGCAGAATTCCAGAGATTCATAATAGCTTATGACATCTTAATGTCCACAGTGACATTCCACTGGTCATATCCAACTGTGATAAACAGCTCTATACTCTATAAAAGACGACAGTCACTAAGTAAATGCAGGAAGATGCAAACAGTCCCTCAATCTCATGAATAATGTTACAGATCCTGAATGTTAATTTTGAAGAAAACACATTCTTAAATTTAAAGTTTATGTCTTCAATTCACAGTTCTTTTATTCTTCCAGGAAAAAAAAAATATCAAGCAGCTATACTTTAAATGAATTTAATGAACTGCAAAGACTGACATTTTCACTATAAAAGTCACACTTCATTTAATGAGTAGTTAAATATTGATGCTGTATTAAAATACAGGCAGAATAAAAATGGCACAATGGATTTCAAAATAGGAATTCAGGGTTCTTTTATGTTGAAAATTTCATGAACTGAAAAAAAAAAGTCTTGTTCATCAGAACGTCTTCATAAACACAAATATTCCAGTGAAATAGAATATTAGCCTGCAGTATCTAAGCCCCAGTAGGTAACTCAAGGTAAGTCTTCCTTTTCACTGTCTGATCCTGTGTCCACCTTTGTTGCCAAAGGATCCAGTGATGTCGAATGTGGCTCCTGTTTTCCATGAGGGGGGGAGTGCTGAAATTATAGTAGGAGGGGAATCTAGTTTCTTTGAATTGACCTCCTTAAATAAGAAGAAAAAACAACTAGGTGTTGACGACTATTCTAGAACAATAAGTGAGCTAGGCCCTAATTATTCCTCTGCTCTGAGTTCTCCTGTTTCATGCAGAGCCAAGGCCCAGATGTAACTTGGTGGTGGGCATCACCCCCTTGACCTCGTCTGGGCCTGGCACACTCCCACCTCAAGGCCTTTGGGTTACTTCCCTCTGGCCTGGACACTGTTCTTCAGATATTTTCGTGGCTCAGCTTCTTCAGGTCTTCCCTGGAGTGTCCTTTTCTCCTGGAGGCCTTTGATGGCTCCTCTGTCCAAAATGGGACCCTCTTCCCTCTCCCTGGCCCTCTGCATCCTTCCTCCTCCCTGCCTCACTGCGCTCCAAGCCCTCACCATCATCAGACATACTCTCTGTTTCATTTATTTTGTTATCCTTTCCCCCAGGGTAGAACATAACCTCACAAAGGCAGGGAGTCGCCTCTCTTTTGTTCATTGCTTTTTCTGCAGTGCCTGGGGACCCATGAATAAAGGGAGGGGTTTTGAGGCAAAAGTGGGATTTGCAAGGGGAGTGTTCCCCATGGTGTTTGGAAGTGGGGACCAGATAGGGAAGAAACCTGGATTGTAGAGTTGGGAGCTGTCTGCACAGGTAGGGTGACCAACTCGTCTGAGGTTGCCTGGCATTCTCCCAGTGTTAGCATGAAAGACCTGTGTCCTGGGAACCCCTCGGGCTCCCAAGCTGGGATGGCCCAAGAATTTGCATATCTGAGAAGTTCCCAGGTGCTGCAGCTGCTGTCCTAGGATCACAGCGTGGGTATCACTGCTGTAGACCATTCTAAAGCTTCTGAAGGGACCAGGTACCATCTGAGAGAATATACTTGCATCCCCTGGAGCTGTATATACGCAGTTGGTCTCTGCAGTCAGTATCTGCATATGCTGGTGATAACAGTGTCATTGGCACAGGCAGCCATACACAAAAGCAAAACATATTTAATGGGCATAAAATAAGTGGGTTTTATATAAAACGAAGCTCTTCCTGGACCCCTGTGGTCTTATCCCACTTGAGTTTGTGTTTTTTTTTTTTTCCTCTGGCTAACTACTATGACCTCTGTGTGTTTCCCAGCAGCTGGCAGAGAAGGCAGGGACGTGAGCAAACACTAGGATGAGCTGGTTGGTGTGGATAGAAGCAGCTAGGTAGGTGGTGCTGGGCTTCCACCATTGGTAGGATGTGATTAGATTTTTAGCTATAAGGATATGTTTTTAAGCCATTATTGAATATGAAAGCATTTACATTCCATTTTTCTTTCAGTTTCTCTTATTAAATTAGGGAGAAAAATCTGAGTTTGGTGCAAAATATGTCTTTTAACACCTAATATTAAAACTTGCTAATCTCCCTTTTTAACAGAGAGGTTGAGAGAAATGACAGGAAGAGAGAAAGAAGGGGTAAGAGAACATGCAGGACTCAGTTACAAACCCTTCTGTAGCTATCAGTTTGCAAGAATTAAATAGATTATTTTGCATTTATTGTGTTTCTTTTGGTGGTTATGTGCTATTTATGGTTAGGAATACTGGTTTTTCACTTATGGCATAAAGTTTCCTTTTGTTTATAAAAAGGCACATTTTTAAAGGCAAATGCATGAATTAAATCTACAGAAAGGTTTACAATACCGCACCTTATCCATAATTCCAAAATGCAGAATGCTTTGGAAAACAAATTTAGAAAAAGTTTATGGCAACACATTTATGGCAAAACCTGACTTGAACTCATGCAAGACTGTTTTTGTTCTGTATTTATCTTCCTTTGTGTGAACGTTGAGATATTTTGCTGCAAAAATGTCCATATAGTTGATTATGGGATGCTGCCTCAGACCACTGGAGGTATTTATTATGCAGTAATGGAATATACACCATATTACTTTTCTAAGTCTTAAAAACTCTCAACTGTAAAACACATCTGGCCCCAAAATTTTGGACAAGGAAGAGTGTGGACCTGTTTCAAATGACAAAATACATGAAGGTGGTATACAAATAACTGAAATTTGGCAGACTCTGATTTGGGAGGAAGAGCTGTAATTTGAGGTGAGTCTATTAACATGCGCAGGACAAACATAACATCTAGTAGGGTTCCTCAGCTTTTGCTTGCTATAAACAGCTGGCTTTGGTAGCATCTGCACTTGGTAACAGAGAAAGCATTGTATTTTGTGTAAAATAAGGTTCTGGTCCTGCTGCCAAGCCTAGTCTTTTAATGTAAAAGTTTCTCAGAAAAATTACACTATTTTATTGGAAAACGGAAGACATTTCAACTAAGAGCTTGATTTTAAAGATACCTAGGGATACTATTTCAGGAATTTTTAAATGTGCTAATTACTCTGATGGATCTGCTTTTTATGATTTGATTTTATTAATATATACTGATACTTCATAGAATTGGGCACATCTGACATGCAGTGTCTGTATCTAAATTCCAGTTTTCTTTGGCCAGTGGGGCATTGTATTTGTAGGTCATTCAACTACTTCTTTCTTGGAGGATGTGATGTCTGGTTTTTAAGCCTCTTCTTCTCAGTATGACAAATGTCGCTGATTGCCCGACCATCATGCCCCTTCTTTTGGGCAGCTAGGAGTCACTTCTTTCACCCAACCCCATCCAGCAGAGGGACAGGAGAGACAGAAGGAGTAGAGAAGAGTCGGATGCTCATAGAAGTTGTAGTGAAGGGTGATTAGGCCCAACCTAGCTGAGGGAGCCAGGCACCTTTGTGAGAGCCTCCATTACTTGATAACCACCTATCTGAAAGTAAGACCTAATCTTCTGGTAAGGTTGGCTAATGGATCTTGGTAGGCTAACTGATCATGTATTTTATCAGTTTGATGAATGAACTAGACCTCACATTTCTAGTTTAAATAAGATGAAAGCGACTGGGAATAACAAGGTGTAGATTTGAATTTAACATGCATGAGCTAATGTAGGTTTCCCCGGCTTTAAACAATTTGTGGCCTCCAAAATATTTATAGATAATGGAAGACAGGTTAGCCCATCCATCTGTCTCGGGCATTTAGTGCTAGAAAAGGTTGGTTTTACATGCCGTAAGTGAAACTGTTTCTCTTTGATCTTCTTGGCAATAGTTGTCCCATAAGTCATCCCCACTATGAAGAAGGATTTCCTGATACCTGACCTTTTGCCCTCTGTGCCTTCTTCCAGCATCTAAATCCAAGCTCATTAGTCACTGTCCTTTGTGTTTACACTCAAGTATAAATTTTGGTAGAAAAAAATGGAAATGATTTGCCCAGCCACAGAATATTAACAAACTCTGAAATATGATTCAAATAAAAAACATATCCTGCTAGGGAAGAGAATGTTTGGGAAAGCAGTTAGTTCATTGATCATCGTGCTAGTAATCTGTGAAAAATATATCAAGCAAAGTAGTTGTTCTTTTTATTTATATTATTCAAATGAACATTAAGCCCTAAGTTCCAAATTGCTGTGAGACACTCTTCATATGTTCCATATAGTATTGCATTTTCATCAAAGTAATGTAGATATTTGAGAAATATGTTGCTGACAATTCTTGTAAATATTAGAATTCTGTATGAGAATATTGATATTAAAGCTGTATTAGGACTGATACCATTAGCAGCAATATAGAGATGTTTTATTAAATACTAATTTCATATGTTATTTAACAAGTAGCCGGCTTTGAACACATTAATCTCTCTTTTTAATTCAAGGTTGATGGTCTGGGTCTTACATATTGTATCCCCGAATAGGCCATTCAATAACTATGCAAAATATCTATTTCTCCCATGGGTATTTGTGCTTTGATATATTCTGATCCTTATTAAATTTAAACAGGATCAAATTTATACAGCTCTGGCAGAGATTTATTAAAATACACTGAATGGACAGCTTGTGGGAGCGCAGTGTACTGTAATAACATATGCCTTTTACCAGAGAATAGTAATTATTGAGAATCAAATAAATCTGTAGGAGGTTAAGTATATATGGAAAAGATATCAATTGCAGTTCTTCAAAACTAGCCTGAAATATTATTTGAAGATGTGTTACTGTGCAAAATAATGAATCTCATCCTTTGAGACTCTAAATATTTAGCAATATTTGAAAGTGCAGGTTTTCAGGGATGTTTTAAATTCCAAAAAGGGGGGTGGTTCAACATTATCAGAAGTGTTATATGTATTTAGTATACTCCATCTGTAGAGGCACCTGTTTTTTACTTTGCCCTATTTTTTATTAAATAAAATTGAAAGCACATGTATTATCCTGTTTGCAAAAAATCATTTTTTTTGAAGCAGAAATCCCTGTCTCTTTTGGTTGGGGGTTTGGGAGAGGGATCACAGATGGACTAAGTTGAAATATTTTTGATACTCTTCAACTAGTTAATATTTTAAAATACTATTTTGTTCTCTTTTTTTAACCTTTTTTAAATTTCAAAATATTAAGGGGGTTCAAATGTTTTTGTTGCATGGGTAGCTTTTTTTTTTTTTTTTTTTTTGCAGCCAGCGAAGGGCAAACCTGTACATTTATTTGACTTTTAGTAAAGTCAATAAGGAATGTACTGAAACTTCTTAATTGTCCACAAAACACCCCAATGGGGCCTGGGCAGGCAGAGGGAGGCTGAGGCAGGCCTGGAGCTTGGGGAGGGCAGCCGGGCTCCAGCCCACACCCCCACGCACCCCACGTCTCTGCTGTTCCTGCTCTGCTGAAACTGTGACGATGAAGGATGAAGCCAGAATTTTTCACCTTAACCTTGAGCTTCTACTCCTAGCAGAAGACCCTTGTTCGTGAAACCTCGTCCGCAAGTGCTGTGTCCCCCTTCCTGATGCCTCGAAGCGGGGGTGAAGGAACAGGTCCCGGGGACAGGAGGAGGAGGTTTATTTCAAATGTTTCATTAAGGTTTGGCATTGACAAGGAGGCAGCACTCAGATCGCCCTAAGTTTTGTTGTGGGTCCCTTGACAATTTATTTTCCATAATCTGGGTGCCTCAGAGATATCGTTATGCCCAGTAAATTCACAAATGTGGAGAAAAAAAATTCTGGAAAACCGGGGGCGGGGGATAACTCTCTTCTTTTTCAGGCAATTCTATCAAGTCTATGTGGGTTGAGGGGAGGAAACAAAAGTTTCTCTGGGCGGTGGCATTGTGGGGACCCGTTCCCTCATTTTCTACAGATGGCTTCTCACGCCAGGCTGAGGAGGTGGGTGGAGGAGGTGTCCCACCTAAGACAGTTCCGGGGAGACAGGAGCTGTACCACTTGGCCGCTAGTCTCGACTAACCGGAAGGCTCCTTCTTCCCGAACATTCCCATGGAATGTTCTGGTACAACAGGCTTCTCACCCTACAGCCACATCTGTGCCCCGACTCTTGGGCAAGCCCCCATCACGGCCAGGATCTCACGGGCACAGTCGGGACGTGCCAGCCAAGTCCTTGAACTTGGAGAGAGAGGCGGGGCTTGGAAACGCCCGGCCCCCGGCGGGCGGCTGGACCCTGCGCCCACAGCCGGGGTCGGTTTGCAGGCTCGGCCGCAGCACTCTCGGCTGGTGGGAGTGGAGAAGGCTCACCGGCCTTCTTCGCCTTTTTCTTCCTTTTCTTCTTTTTGGTCCCAAGCGACACCTGGTCCCCGTTGAGCTCAACTGGCTCCTTTTCCTGCTTCCGGCTGGCGGCCCCGCTGGTGCTGCTGGAGGAGGTGGCTATTGCGGAGTTGACACCGGCCACCTTCTTGGCTTTCTTTTTCGACTTCATTTTCCTTCCCGCCCCCTCCTCCACCCCGACAGGGCCATGCAGGGCTGACTCCTGCAGGATGTCGGATGCCGACACGGCTGCCTCCCGGCACCGCCGCCACTCCTCGTCGCTGTCCTCGCCGCTGGAGCTCGAGGGCTGTCGCTTTTGGCGGGGTTTGGGAGAAGCTTCCTTCTCAGGGCCCCCGGGGACGGATGTGAAGAAACAGCGGAAACCATCATCCTCCGAGGTGACTTTCTGTACCTCAGCTTTTCTTGGCTCTTTCACTACTTCTGAGATGGTAATGACGCTGTCCAGTAAGGCTCCCAGTTTCTTGGCCACGTGGGCTCGGAACTCAGGGGTGGTCTGCAGCTCGGTTGCCATCTTGTTCGTGCTCATCCACCTTGTGCCTGAGGCTCGGGTGGGAGGTTCGTAACTGGTTATTTGCAGCACCGGCTCTTGGTTTCTCCGGCCCCCGCGGGCGCTGCTCCAAGCCCCAGGCCGGCATCGCGGCCTCCCGGCACCGAGCCAGCTCCTCCGCGTCGCTGCTGCTGCTACTGCTGCTGCTACTGCTGCTGCTGTTATCCGAATCACTCATGGCGCCGTTGAGCGCCGCCATCTTGAGCCACCGCAAAGAAAGCGCATGGGTAGCTTTTATAATGCTTAAGTCGGAGCTGTTCGTGTGGCCATCACCCGAATAGTGTTCATTGTACCTGATAGGTAGGTTTTCACTCCTCCCCTCTGCTTCCCCCTTTTTGATTTCCAATGACCTTTACATCTCTCTTGTTTTGTTCTCAATTTAGTGTTTTCCTGCATACTTTCAGAGTGGTCTTGGGTGTATTTGATCACACCAAATATTCTCAATTTAGCGTTCTTGGGAAGGCACTGCAAAGGACAGTTAGCATTTTTAATACTAAACTTGTAGGTAAGGTGCATGTGGTCTGTCTGTTCTTTCAGAGCTCTCATTGCTTTAATAGTTTGTCCATCATAAGTTATTTAATTATGTTACACTCATCATTATTAGTGCTTTTCTATTCTCCTATTTGTAGACACCCTTGGGGGTGGGCCGGCGTACCACCCAGGAGAAGAGAGCTGTCATTGTGACAATAGAACACTATTTTGCCCCAACAAACCATCCTGGCTTGTCAATACCTTCTCCTGCTTTCAGGATCTGATTCTCTTTCTCTGCCTGGTCCTTTCTAGTACAGAGGCAGAGGCTCCGGTGGAGGCCGACCGCCTTCTTTCCTGGTCCAAATCATACAAATGCCAGGTGAGACCAGGCTGAAGGGTCTGGGAACCAAGGGAATCTTTGAGTGGTGGTATGTAGAGGAAGTGAGTTAAGATACTTCCAGAAATTCCCCCAGTTCTACCCTAAATTAGATTGAGCATTGGTAAGTAGAGAGTTATGGCAGGGGGTGGGAAATCTGTTTTCCTCTCTGTTATGGTATCGAACCTCATTTGTGTCCTCACTATTCCCTGACATAATGTGTGCGTGTAGTTTTATGGGAGAATCACTGTTTATGTAGACTTTGTAGTATTTTGTTGGGTCATGGTTAATAGTTGGTTATTCATGGTGTTCTGGTAGGTACTCTGCAGGAATTATTCTTAGGTGTCATGGTACATCAGATTTTTATTTTTTGGGGGTGTGTCAGACATGCAGAGATAATTTATATACAATAAAATTTGCCAATTTTAAGTGTGCAATTTGTTAAGTTTTGAGAAATATGTACAATTGTGAACGACCACATGATAAATATGGAACGTTTCCATCCCACACCTAGTTTCCTTGTGCCCCTCTGCGGTTAAGCCCTGACTTCTAACCACTGACCCGCTCTCTGTCTACATGATGTGTATGGTTTGCATTTTTGTTTATATAGACTAAGTTAAACCAATAAGTATATAAGTGTTTAGGCTTAGCATATATTTTTTTTAATCTTTTATTACATTTTGGTGACATTAAGTCATTATCAGTAGAAAGAGGAATTGTCAGAAATTTGGAGTTTGAGTAAAAAATTTATATCGATTACAGTGAAAAAGATTTTCACATGCGTCCAGTTATTTGTTCCTTAGAAAGTAACTGTACTTGGCTCTATTTCCAGCTTTTCTCCTTCATTGTTGCTGATGAATGAGACAGATTTTTCTAAATGCATGTAAGTGATGAATCCAGTTCTCTTTCTCCTGCAATTAAAAGTTTTCATTTATATTTGTATTTTAGGAAAACACTGTCATTTGTCTTTTGTAGTGCTAGTTAGATCTACAGGGCAATATAGACCTCGTTTCTGAACTTTTAAAATTGATAAAGATTTTTAAATGAGGTGGTTTTAAAATCTAAATGTCTTAAGGTTAATCTTTGGCTGTTTTTCTTAGGTATTGGGTCCATTACCATGTTGGGTATCTGGGTGAAATTTGAAAGTTATTTTACATTTGAGATCATCTGCAATACTAAGACTTTGGACCCAGATGAACTCAAATGCCCTTTCATTTCTGAAATATATGACTAATTCTTTGAGAGTTCTTTTTTTTTAAATAACAAGCATATGTGTGTGTGTATTTGATTTATGTACCTGCACATGTAGTGTAGGTGCATGTAGGTGCATGTATTACAGATACACACACACACACACAAATTTCAAGTGGGGAAAAGAAGAGAAAAACCCAAAATGATTGTGCTATTTGTATTTTAGAGTTATTGGTTCAGAAGATTGATTATGAAAACAATTAAAATGATATTTTATAAACATTTTGGATATTGATTAATGCCAGTGCAAACAGTGGAGAAAATAGAAAGCTAATATATTTTGCTATCAGTATCTTTAAAAAGAAAAAAGAAGCCAAGAAAACAAAAGTAAAAAAAATCAGCTTATGCTGTTTTTCTGTTTTACCTGCTTCAAATTTAGAGAGTAACATGATCACTAGCTTCATAAACGCAAAGCTCTTAAATCCTTTGCAGTAACAAGGGCATGTTCTAGTGTTGTCAGAACTTTTGTTTGCACCTGGTGTTACACTTGATCACTGAATAATTGAGTGATAATGACTGTTATTTTTAAACTAAAGTATAACATCAGGGCTGGATGAGAAACAGAAAACGCCCAACTTCCCCAGGCGGGTACGGAAAATATTTCTAAGTCTCAATCAAGCATGCTAGAATTGTTGAAAGTACATGCAATCAGCTATGTAAGCTTGGGACATAAGACATGGAATGATTTGTTCTGTAGCTAGAAAAGAAATCAGACTTTTTTATTTCATAAAGATGGAAGAGTCAAACAAAGAAAAACTAGAATTTGGATACCATGAACCAAGGTTAGGAAACTGTCATATCTGGCCAAATATGATTATTCAGGACCAAGGACAAGGACACAGGCAGGCCTCTACCCACTTAATTTTTTTTTTTTTTTACACATTAATAGCTATGCTTTTAAGTTATTTATTTACTTCATTTATTCATTCAGAAATGACCTATTGAGTATCAGATGAGTAATGTGAAAAAATAAGAGACTGGAGCTCTGCTTTCATGGAACTTGTATTCTCTTGGGTCCTTTTGTAGTTAGCTGTTGTTTGCTCTTTTTCTTTTTCTGGAGCTTGGCTCTTCCTTCAGGGTAATTCCTATCTCCCATATAAATCCTTAGATTCTCGACCTACTGGTCTTCTTCCAGTATACTTATCCTCCCACAGTCTTCACAAGCCTTCTGTCTATTTCTGGCTCTATTGAACTTGCTAGAACTGTTCTTATCTCAGCTTTTACAGCCATATTGAGAAAACAGTACTTATTTTTCCCATTTCTTAAATGGTTTCTCCAATGATGAATGGAGAACTGTATAAATAGTTGAGTAGTTAAGTACCAGTGGGGATCTTGCTCAAAATGAGCATGTGGAGGTAAATTGTAAGCATTGGCTCCTGAGCCATGGTTGAAATGGTCCCCAAAACACATGGGAGGAAGTGCAGTGTTTGATTAAAAAGGTATATATTTAGGCCCCAATAATTTGGAATTTGTTAAATTTTTATATTTGGGAGGCAGTCTGCTTATAGTGGAAAAACATGAATTTGGAGCCTAATAACCCTAAGTTTGACTCCATACTTGCCATTTATTAGCTTTGTGCCTTTGTTTACATTATTAATATTTAATATCTTTGAACCATGATTTCCTCAGATAAGGAGATAGTAATACCTACCTCAAGTCCATTGTAAGGTTTAATGTATGTAAAGCACCTAGAAAAATATATGTAAATTCCCTGCCCTCCTTTTTTTGCAATGGTAAATGATTCTTAATGAACAAAACTTAGAATAGAATAATTTTTTTCTGTGCCTATATTTATAGTTTAGGTTTAACTTTTCCAAGCCAAAGTTTTTGGGAAATAGAGACACACACTTTCAGTATACTCCAAACAGCTTGATCATTTGATTACTGTTGAGAAATGTATGTGAATGGTTTAAAATAGGCCTCTCATTATTGTTATTTAAACTTCTTACTGAAGAATGGCACATACAAAGTGCACAGTTCATAAGTCTGCAGCTCTAAGAATTTTCACAATCATTAAGTATTTTCAATGAAACAAGTAAGTTAAGTAGTGAACATCCCCTTATTTTAAAGATTCTACATTTTAGATTGGCCTTTAGAATTCTAAGTCACTCTGCCTTTATTTTACTCAGGGTTTTAGCTTTAGAACTCAAGTAGAAGCAACATAGAAAAATCATGGCACTTTTATTTTAGAAAGGCTCGTAGGTACTCTGTGAGGAACTTTGCCCATATTATCCCATTTTAACTATGAGAGGTTTCAGGTTTCTGTGTATTTTCAATTTTCATCTCATCTAGGTTTCTATAATTCTGACGTAGGCCTTCAACAAGTCTAGTTGCATGAATATTTGGGAAGCAGGGGCCTAGTCCTAGGGATTTGTGTACATTGAGTATGCAAAAAGGAGATGGTTATCATTTTTATGATGAATATACCGCGCTTCTCCAGTTATCACAACCTAGAATGTTTCTAGAGCACAGAGGTTACCTCGTTCTTTGGAAGATGGTGCCACTCACTGGTGGTGATGGCTCTGAGAGGGCACGAGTGACAATGAAGAACCAGGTCCCTTCCTACAGCTTATGTCCTTAATCCTGTTCTTTGAGTAAGGCTGTGATTTATTCAGCCTTGTGTGTTGGTACCTCAACCTCTTTTTTTCTTAAGTCCCCAAAAGAATCGGTTGCTGTTTGTTTGCATTATAGCCATTCTCTCCTTGTGTTCCACCGCTATGGTACACAACATGATGTTGTGTACTTATGTGTATCTTGGCAGTGGAAAAAAGAAATTTGATCAACTTTTGGATGCGAAGAATGGTATTATTTGTTCTTGTTGCTTACCTTGCTCACACCATCCTCTCTAGCTCATTCTTGCCTTTCTAACCTCACATCTTGACAATTCCCTGGAGTTCAGTTTGCTTAAGCCATTTTAGCTTGCTTCTTTTTTCATCTTTCTTCTTTCTTCCTCTTTTCTTTCTTCTTTCTTCTTCTTATGTGAGATATGTTGCTAACTCAGGACTTTTCCACTTGTTCTTTCTTTTGCAAAGAATGCTTTCCCAGCCCTTCGTAAGGCCAGCCCCTTAGCATTTATATCTCAGCACAAAATATCACCTCCTCTGAGAAGCCTTCCATGTTTTCCAAAGTCTCCTATGCACCAAGTCATTTTAAGTCACATAATCTTAATTTATTTCCTTCATCTAAAGTTCTTGTTGACTGCCACCTACCTTTGTCTCTCCCCAGTCATCAGGGCGTGGGCGTTGGCCTCTTGTTGCTGTCTGCATTTTAAGCTCATAGAATGGGCCTGGCACAGGATAAGAAATATGGCATTTGTTGCATGCATGGATGTATTGAACAGTAACTATGCTCTCGGTAAATAGAAAACAGAAGCTTACGTTGGTTGGAATATATCTGGAGTAAAGTTCTGGGTAATAGAGCATTTGCAGTTTGGAACCATTTTGAGTGGGTTGAACACTCAGTGCATTAGCTTCTTCCCTTAGAAACCTCCTGACACTTTGGCAACTAATTCTGGGGCAAATTTTTACTCCTTTGATTGAGCTGGAACAAAATCAATAGAAGCCAATATTTTTGTGTCTTTTCCAGACTGTGTCCTGACTTCTGGGACATGATAATGAAAGTGTCTTCCTCTTATCACAGTCAAACCATCTTAAAGATGAATCTGTAAATAGTCAAAGAAATACAAACCACAGGGACTGTTCCTCACATTGACCCTGGGAGATAGATATGACAGGGATTATCATGTTTAAAATTGGGACTACAGAACGTGGTACTTGAACATGGACTATCTGATTCTAAGTTCTCTTCTCCACTGTGTTCTGCTGCCTCCCTCAGGAGTTCTGGATTTATCCAGTTAGGCATTGGCTATATTGCTTTGTTTTAGGTATTTTTTGAAATTCTAACCATTTGGGTTACAGTTCCCCATATTCATTCTTTCCTACAAACACACATAAGGAAAAATGCAGATCTGTATTTCATTAAGAAGCACATCCTTAATCGGGGAAACAGAATATCCAGATCTGTGAATCTTTCACCACCTATTACAAAGGATTTTAGAATACCTTCTTACACTCACTCTTCTTTTGTGTTAAAAATGCTTTTTTATTAATAATATGCTTTACTATTTCTATTTTAGTATCCTGGACTCACAGCTTTTATAGGATGCACTTGTTCTAATTAATTATCATTCGTATTCTCATGCTGGTGCTCAGATGGTCACAGCATGACCTGTGGGAGTCCCTTTAAACTTCCTCCTTGGTCCTCAGCATTAGCCCCAGGAATTCCTGAAAGCACTTTTGTTTTCTGCGAAGCACAAGAAGTTCCAGTGGGTCTTGATTTTCTCACGTCTCAACACATGGACTCAGCAGTTCTCCAAGGAGCTCTGATTCCTTTCAATGGAGAACTGGACTAGGGTCTAAATTGTAGGTGCTAGGAGTCCTATCAAGCTATTCCATTCAAATGTTTCTGGAAGGAAGAAATGACTCCCCAGTTAGACCATTTTGGGGAGAGAGCTAGAAAAAACAAACATTTTTTTTAAGGTCATCAGTTCAAATAGCCATTTCCAATTTAAATCTAGCACTACTAAAATCCATTTTTATTTTGTTCTAATATAAATTTTTAATATATATTTCTGCTCAACATACTTACTGTAGATTTTTAAGGCCCTGATCCTAAGTATTACTTTTATTCCCTTCTCTTCTTTAATCTTTGTATCTCATCCATCGCTTTATTGTGATCACTATATTGCCACAAATATTTTGAGATTACCCATGCTTGCCATAAGAGAAAAGGGAAAAACAAATAAAACACCTTGCCTTTTATCTTGTAAGTGGCATCAATTTTTTTTTTTTTTTTAACTAAGGCTTATATCTTTGTTCTTTCCCTTGGAAATGCAACACATTTTTTGAGGTACAAGGGGAGGGGGCAGGATTCCAGGAACTGGAGGGATATAGCTGATCTTAGACTTAGAAATTTGTTTCTTATCATGAGCAGCAGCAAATAGCTGGTTTCTGGGAGGGTAGGACTGGAAGCCCTTTTAGAATCCTCTCCCCAATACCGTGACTCATCATTATACATTATTGTACCAACTTGAGAGCCACTGCTATGGATCTTAGACTTTGGACTTGATAATTCAAATCTAAAGGTCAATTACATTAGTAGAATGGCTAATATCAGTCATTATGTTTAATGTATAATAAGTTGGTATGCTGAAAATCTGTTTTTTAACCAATACCTAGCTATTAATGTGTTTGTATGTATTTAAACATTATGTGAGTTTGTGTGCACACGCACATGCACACATAGACACGTTAGGCCACATTGCATCATCTGGAAGAATCGTGAGTGGGTGTGTGTGATTGGCAAGTGTGAAATTGAATTTAATGTGAGATTCTCTGTCTTAGGTAAAATATTTGAAAGAACATTGATAGTGAAAAGCTGTCTAGCTTTGTAAAAAAATCACTTACGTGTTTTGGGAGCAAGAGGTCTGAATGTTAAAATTTCACTTAAATGGCAAAATACTTTTAGAACTCCACTGAAGAATTTGGTTTTAGTGGGAAAACTTTAATTTGCCTATAACATGAAGTACAAGTCATTAATTGCACCAAAGATAACACGCTAATTAAAAGGTTCGTGTATAGTTGTCAGAGGTTAACAGTGCACACTGATAGACTTGGAATAGAAACTAATTATATTATGTTCTCTAAAAGGAGTATTTTTACCCACAAATGTAAGATACCTTATTATAGTACTGTTTTTTTTAGCTTGTAAAAAAAATCTTTTAGCTGTTCTTTGTAATGAAGCCGCAATGATAA
>NW_012142746.1:909911-935878 GCF_000956105.1 Propithecus coquereli
CAAACATGCTTGTGTGTGTACTCTGCTACATAGTGCAAGAGTCTCATGTCTTTACTTAGAAGTGGAACCTCATGGATTTTTGGGTATATGCTTGACTAGATACTGTTGTTTTCCTTGGTGGTTGTACTAATTTACACTCCCACCCAGAATACATCTATGTTATACATTTCCTCCACATCAACCTTCGTAACAATGTCTCTAGATATTTGGATGATTAATTAACTTTCTAATGACATCAAAGGGAACATTTTCTTATATAAAGGAAACTTATAGGAGTCTTGCTATGGTTGCATATTTCTTTGTGTATAGTGTTGAGTCAAAAGTGCTCAATATTTTCAATCAAATATTAAACATACTCAGTAACAAACCTCAAGCTCATTCATAATATTGTCATAGTTATGCAAATGTCACAGCTTTATTGTGATGCAGTGCAGCCATCTGATTTACCTTCATTTCTTTCTGGGACTTCTTCTGCTGTCTACCATGATTTGAAGCTATTATTTACTTTACAATAACGTAACCGAGAAATGCCCTAGTAAAATGTAATTAAGATTATAGATGCACTATAAAAATTATCTAATGTATTTCATTTCTCGTATATGACTTCTGGACTACCTGGTATCTTGGATTATTCATGCTATTCCTTTGCTCCATTAATATGCAAATAATTGAGTTTATATCATTTTCCTTCAAACAAGTTTTTGGAAGTAATATTGCTTATTTGTGGCTTATTTTGCTTACTAAACTACGGGCAAACAATTGAGCATATATGTTGAAACAGAGACTTAAGTGACTGTTTTAAGGTTTGCCTTTCTAAACTTCATCACAGAAGAACCCTGGATGACAAAAAAGGCAGAGAACTGATACTTTTTGAAGTCACTTAGCTGGCAGCAATTCTTTAAAGCTTCTAGTTTTATTTTTTAACGTGAAGATTTTGATGACTTCTTTTACATAGGATTTCCTTGTTTGCTGTGCAGGAATGGTGGCACCCTTTCTTCCCCCCATTCTGTGAATAAATCGATAATCTGGGAAATGATCAAATTCATTTTGTGACTCAAGCAACTTTTAAAATATATATCCTAGGTGCCCGTGTGCCCCAATTGGAAAACAGAAGTACCACCCATTTTAACATTAGACGTGAACTCTCTGGGTCTCATCCCTTTGAGAGCTGACGACCGCTTTGTTGGCGGCTTTGTACTGTTTGAGCAGAATTCAGATCTCTGTGGGTGACTAATCAGGGTTTCCAGCTTACTTAAATCCATTAGCCTCCACGATAACCTCTTTTGAGAGTTTGACACAAACAATACTCCATTATAAATGCTAGCGCTTCTTAGATGAAGTGGATTTAGAAGGACATTCTAAGGAGAGTCAGAGTTCTAAGGAGGAGAATGTTAATATGTGATTAATCGTTTGTTTTCATCTTTAAAGTAATTATAGGTGATATCTCATTGTTGGAGGCCTCCCCAATCATTCCCCATCCCCTGCCACCCACCCGGCGTAAGAGTCCTCTTACCCGCGTCTTGCCTGCATCCTCTGAAGGATGCTGGTTACTTTGGGAAGCTGACCAGAAAATGCTTGTGGTGATGAACGGCTTACAGCAGAAGGCTGGCTTCCACGGCTCTGCGACTATATCACTCCCAGAAGCTCCCCTTTGTGAAAAGAAGGACCAGGACTCCACAAGGCCCTCGCGCTGGGCACACCAGTGCCTTCATAACGTCTCCGATCTGTCACCATTCCAATCTGATCCATTACTGGGTGGGCTGGGTTGACATGAAAGTGTTGGTTGTCTACGTGCTTTGACTTCTCATCCGTGAGAGACTGTTTACCGTCTTGTTCTGTCCTCGTTCTTCACCTTGAACTTGCTTCCACCAGTTGGGGGAAAATGTTCCTTTTTATCTGCCTTTTGTCAGTTAGACCTTGGGACATGCGTGTAAGGGAACGTGAGCATTTTGCTTTGTTTCAGGCATCAGCCTAGTGAAACTGGAAAGAAACCAAGAGGCTCTTTGTGCATTGTTTTTAGTGTGAGAAGAGTTTTACTTGCACTGCTCCCCACACTCTCGGATCTATCTAAAATAGCTTAGAGTTTGCCGTTGAGCCTCTTCTCCTATAGTGATTGTAATTGTGACCAGGAGTAGCAATTCAGGGCTCAGTTAATAAAATTCATCATTAAGTTTTCATATAGGTTTAGATAAAAATCGGGACTTTCCTAGAGATTCTTAATTCTTACTGTGATATAAAATGATTAGCTAGTTGAATGTGGTTTTGACTGTTCTATAGTATCTGGAACCTGGGGCGTATCCATGAGGCCATTCTCTGGAAGCCAAAGCAGTTAGTGATTTCTGTGGCAAATCCAGTCATCAGCTTCGTGAAAACCCAATCTAGTTCTATTGTCTAGCGTAATCTGTAATTATTCCTGTGCTTCCAAATTGTCAATCAATTTGTTTAATGCTTAGTTCGGAGACTGGCATTTAGAGTTTATTATAGCTAAAGAAACAAGCAAACAAGTAATCCCTCTGTAGAAATGGATTAACCAGATGATTATTTTTATTGGAATGAGAGGTTAATAAAAATCAGAACTATTGGTGGCACACATTAATCACTCAGTGATTCGATTCGATCGCTTTGGTTGTTAACCGCATCGATGACTAACAAGAGAGTAGTGAAACAGGAAGGTCTGGGGTATCCTGGCCGGGCCTGTTCGTTCTTGCGCAGTTCTCTCCTTCACTGGTCTTCCCATCCTGCTTCTTCGAAAGAGCTGCTTCTTCAGATACATCTCCAGGGACTGGGGTCCGTGGACTTCTTCCATCTCCTCTCTCCACTCTCCTAGACCGAGGCCCTTGCCTTGCTTTTCTGTCTGTCACTGCTCCTTCCCTTGTCCATCCCACAGGTCTCTGAGAACCTCCTTTACCCCATCGGTGAAACAAGCCACATTTCTTCCAATCTTCAAATCTCATCTCTGCTTTGAAATCTCACGTGAGCAGGAGAGAGCGTAGACATGATTGTGCTCTCTAAGGAATGTGTATTCGTGTGGCCTTGCGTGCAGCCAGACGTTTCTCATTGCTCTTCATTTTAGAGCGTGAGCTTCTTAAGGGAATACACTAGGCTTGTTTCATCCTTTCGCACCAACAAAAATCATTGCACAACCAGGAACGGTTGGCATATGCTGCCCTCATGTTCAATTTCGCTAAAAGAAACTGCTTAATCCCTGGATTATCATGACCTATTATTTATTAAATATCTCATCTCATGCCGTGGTGAATATGAAAGTGATGATTCTGTTGGAGAACGAATTCCAGAATATGACTATTTCATTTTAAAAACAACAATAAAGCAGACTTTGGAGTGATATATTTATTTAACGTATTTATTTAAATTGTCTGACATGACGTACTTACTTAAATTACGTGACTGCACATCATGTTGGAGCAAAGCGAAAGAGTAAATTATATATAACACATTTGTTCTTGGAGTATTGTTTAGAGTATTGAAACTGGTGAATTTACAATGTGTGTATTGTTACCATAAACATGTCCTTTGGTTCAAATGTTTTAAAATAACAGCTCTTTTTAAAAAAATGTTATTTCTTATTTTTTCGGAGTTGGAGAAAAACAAATTATATAGAATTTTCTTTAGAAAACCTCTCAATACAGTTTAAATATTAACTGTTACTTCCTGTTGCCTTTCTCTTTTGTAAAACATTAGAAGATTCAGGTTGTACTTTAATTTGGAAACTAAGGTAAAATTTTGCCATCTCCCTCTCTCCTTTCATTCTTTCATTTGCTCAATGTGAGTACCTGTTTATGCTGGCGTTGTGCTGGGTGTTTCTTATAATATCATTAATGATAAGCTAGAAGAAAGTAGATAGCAGTCTTTGTGATGTGGGCTGTAGGGTTATGCATAACTGTGCTAAGTGCTGTGTGCATATTCCCTTGTCTGGTTCTCACGTTGAGTGACCCTATAAGGTCCTCACTGTCATCATTTGATTTTGCAAGTGAGGAAACTGACACCAGGAGATGGTAGGTCACTTGCCCAGAGTCACCCAACTGTCCTGGAACCAGGTCTTATTTGACTTCATAGCCCAAGGCTCTTTCTTCATTCTTCATTTTAATACTTTCCAAATTTCTTTAATGAACAACATAATTTTTATGGTGGAAAGAC
This sequence comes from Propithecus coquereli, assembly GCF_000956105.1. Classification (NCBI taxonomy): domain Eukaryota; kingdom Metazoa; phylum Chordata; class Mammalia; order Primates; family Indriidae; genus Propithecus; species Propithecus coquereli. The sequence goes on from NW_012142746.1 coordinate 914,070, forward strand.
CCTAAGGAGCATCATCTTTAAAAAAAAATAGATACAAATAATAATTTAAACCAAGAGTCAGCAAATTATGGTTGCCTGTTTTTGTAAATAAAGTTTTATCAGAACACAGTCATACTCATTTGTTTATGCATTGTCTGTCTTCTTTGTGGCTTTCATGCTGTGTAGGGTAGAGTTAAGTAGTTGCCACAGAGACAAGTATGGCCCTTCGAGCCTAAAATATTTAGTATTTATTCTTTTAAGAAAAGTCTTCTGGCCCCTCATTTAAAGTAATACCCAATTGTTATTGTTAGGATTAGGATTAGGATTATACCAATAAACCCACATTATACTCAATACAAGAAACAATATATTATTTGACAGTGTTTTAAAATTTCTAGAAACTGAGTTACCAAGGTTCATTCCTATTTAGGTTATCATGGAATGCTAAGGTTGGTCTCTCAGAAAAAAAATTTGTAATATTGAAAAAATACATCCTCTTCTCTTAGTTTTGTTAAATATTATATTTGGGAGAACTTTCTGGAATTCTTCATTTTGGTGACAAGGTAATTAATTTGGTTGAACTTCAATACTAAAGATTTTCTTAAAAACCATATCTGCTTTTTATTAAACATGGCAACATGGATCGATGGTCATTTTCCTTACTTGTTATTGAAATATTTTCTCAATCTGTACTTTTTGTTGAGAATAGACTTTTACATTTTGACTAAAAATTATTTCCCTTTTTTTTTTTTTTTTGAAGACCCATTCTTGTAGGTTTGACCTGCATAACACTTCTGGTTGCCCATCTTGCTGGAAACTGGTTTTCTGGCTGACACATAAAGGTAGACATCTTAGGAATGGAAGCTAAACTTGCAGTATGGAAGAGTGGGGCTTTTCCCATCCATGTTAGATTTTTCTCCTATTTTTCTACTTTGAAATCTTGTTCCTAAATGTTTTTGTGTTCCTGGTGCTTCACGCAGCCTGACAAATAGTAGGTATTCAGGAAATGCTTAATTTGTCTTATTGTAGGCTCAGAAGAATTTTTAGGGGAAAAAAAATGGAGTTGCAGTTATGTCAGAAAGCTATGTATTGCTAAGCTGCCTGGGAAAATGTGGCCGCTTTCTTCCTTGTTGACATGGATCAAGTTTTATTTGGTGGGTATTTAAATTAGAGGAAACTGATTCCTTCCTTCCCCTTTCTGTTGCTTGGTTCCCTCAGGTGATTGCAAGGTGGTAAAAAGAGTCCATATTTTCTACTCCAGGAAGGCAGAGGGAACCTTGGTTGTTGGCATAGTTGTCTCTTAATAGATCATTCTAGACAGGGAAGGTTGTTAAAAGGGATGTGTTTAAATTAGTGGCTTAGGGCAATATAGTCCACATAACTCAGAGAGTGAGCATTAATTAGGGTTGGAGAAGAAAATATTAGTAATTCTCTGTTTTCTATCTTTTTTATTATAATTTTTGGTATGTTTTGAAATATGCATAATATATCAGGATGGTGATAATTGTGTATATAGTTTATAAATAAATAAACCTGCCTGTGTTGGAGGTGGATGCCCATATTTTCAGAGACACTGCATTGGCTTACAGCTGCAGTCCCCAACCACTGGGCTGCGGACTGCTATCTGTCCGTGTCCTGTTAGGGACTGGGCTGCAGAGCTCCGCCGTGTCTTCCCGTCCCCACCCCATTGGTGGAAAAATTGTCTTCCGTGAAACTTAGGAGCCCAGGGCCACACAGCAGGAGGTGAGTGGTGGGTGAGTGAGTGAAGCTTCCTCTGTAGCCCATCGCTCGCATCACCGCCTTAGCTCCGCTTCCCCCACCCCTTACCTCGGTGGAAAAATTGTCTTCCATGAAACCCGTCCCTGATGCCAAAAAGATTGGGGACTGCTGGTTGCACTTGTCCGGTTGCACTTGTCTGCATCACCGTGCGGCCTTGGCCAAGGTCTTCAGTTTGTTACTCTGTAGAATGGGTATAGTGATTATTTCTGATTCATAGGTGGTTGTGAGGAATTAATGAATTAACATATGGCAAGTGCTTTGAACTGTGCCTGGGACATGGTAAATGATATGCAAGTGTTTGTTATTATTTAAATGAACGTCTTTAGTAGAGATGTGTAATGAAAAATAATTGGAGGCTACTTATTTAGAATTTAAGATTTCAGAATCAAACGGTTCTTAATTTGAGTTCAGGCTTTCTTGTTCCTGACTGTGGACAAGAGGTTAAGTGGCTTAACCTCTCGAGCTTTGCTTCCTTAGCTGTAGATGGGGATGGTAATAATAGCATATTTTATTGACTAAGGCACACGTTTTTTTCACATTTTAACATGTCTGTAGTTGGATTGTATCTTACAATCAATTGTGTCTTAGATTTTGTGAAATATGATAGTGTCTCCCTCATGAGATTGTGAAGGATGGACGAGATGACTAATGGGGAAGGATCAGCATACTGCCCAGCATACAGAAGGTGCTCAATAAATACTGTCATTATTAAGATATAATGGCATATGCATTATTCTAAAAGCGAAATGAGAAAATAAAATGCAGTGACGGTAGCGGGAGAGTTTTGGAGATCAGCCCTGATACCTAGTAGGATTACGGATTTCCACCTTCACAGCTGCTGGAGATACTCCTGTGGTACCAGCTTGAGAAACGTGGCAGCATTTTAATGTTCTCCAGAAATCTCTGTGAAACATCGCCATCGGATATTATTAGTCCATAGGATTGAATGCTGATGGGGTGGTACCTATACTCTTCAATTTGCACGGTGTTTATTGATTAGAAGTCTGTGCAAGCAGGGGCTGGGCGTGGTGGCTCACGCCTGTAATTCTAGCACTCTGGGAGGCCAAGGCAGGAGGATCACTTGAGCTCAGGAGTTCAAGACTAGACTGAGCAAGAGCGAGACCCCGTCTCTACTAAAAGTAGAAAAAATTAGCCGAGTGTGGTGGTGTGTGCCTGTAATCCCAGCTGCTGGGGAGGCTGAGGGAGGAGGATCGCTTGAGCCCAGGAGTATGAGCTAGGCTGAGTCCACAGCACTCTAGCCTGGGCGACAGAGTGAGAGTCTGTTTCAAAAAAAAAAAAAAAAAGTCTATGCAAGGAGTTAAGGCCAGTGCTGAGGAGGTGATGTGTATGGGATGTACCTGTTTTATTTATGTATTCCTTGGTTTTTGTTTGAGTCCTGGTTGCTGCCTTATCCAGTAACTGAAATGTTTAAACACAATGTGCAGATATGGGGTAAAATTCGATGTGATATGACTTCCTTGGCTGACTATAAACATTAGTAAGTTTTTAAAATCTCTTAAATACAGCATCGTCTCTTTTATTTGAGAAGAAAACCATGACAAGCATTCCCATTTCCAGTACTAGAACGCCCTGTCTCTGCAGAGATGGAAAACTTCTGGCCAACATAAATGGATCCCTGGTCACATTGGGCCAGAAACGGAAATTCATAGTTGTCACTTTGCAGCCAGTGCCTCTTGTGTGCAGGCCAAAGATTGATGCTGGCCATGGTTTTATGCTTATCTCAGATGGTACACTTTCAGAACCTGCTGGAGAACTGACTTAGAGCTTTTGAAAAGGGCTTGCCATCCTTTCCTTGTATCGAGGTTGGCAGGAGAGTTGTTCAGCAGCTTCTCTTCTCACCCTCTCCCTGTCCAGGCAGGTATGTATTTGAAGCCACAGGGAGGACATATTTCCAGCTTGGTAGAACCATGGAATCCCCGGGTGCACTATTCTATCAAGGTGGGTCTTAGATCCTTCCAGACCACTAAGGAGGAGATTGGTTTAGAAATAATCACAGTGAGCTTTAGCATCCTTGTTATTTGGGGTGAGGGACAGGGATAAAGAGGTCCTTTGACCAAAATTCTCAGTCAGTTTTACTTATCATTTTGTTTTTTGTGGATTTTTAGAGAATCAGTCTGGTTCTAAAAATCTGATTCTAAAATTGATAGCTGCTTCATCCTTTCCCTAGCATCATCTCATTTATGTTGCTTTTTTTTTTTTTTAAATCAGAAAACCTTGCATTAATACTGTACTTGAACACGGCTTTAGTTAACATTATGAGTATCTGGAACACTTGCTATGAAGAAAAACAAAAGGAACACGTCTCACGTAATTTGCAACGACTGGGTTTTGCACGTCGTTTGGAAGGAAATGCCGCCTGGCTTCCTTTGAGCAGCTGTCTGCACCGCTGTGACTCTGGCGTGGAGCACCTAATTCCCTTCTGTTGCTTACCGGCTTTCTAATTTTTCCCCTGTGATCATAGTTATAAAACCTAATTTCCAGGGGGTCTTGTGAATCATATTAGTAGCTTTGTGTTATAATAGCAATTTTATATTGCATCGGTATTCATTTTCACTATTACGGAATAATCAAATCAGCACCTCTCTTATTATGCCGTTGAAATAGGAAATAATGGGACTGTAATGTAAAACTGCTAATGTGATGAAACTCGCCCATTGTGTTAGGGTAAGAATGTCCTCCTTTCTTGTTCCGGCTCACTTGAAACCGTGATTGAGGGAGGAAATGGAAGGCATTTCTACATCTGTGATAAGGCCCTGTGTACATCCTTCATTTGAATACGTAATTGTCTTCGGATGGCTCAGGGGGTGCATGTTCGTGCACTCGGAGGCCTTCCCCGCCACCGTGGCGATGCTCCGGCGAGCAGGATGCTGCGTGGACCAGTTTGTCCTGTGGTTTCCCTTTTCATCCTAAGTAATGGCGGATGTCTCTTTGTTTCCGGAGGACTTTTCTGCACCCCCTTTCATGCTCATCGAGGCCTTCTTCTGGCTTTTTTTTTTTTTTAAAAACATGAAGAGCACATTTAGGTTGTTAGAAAGTACAACCCCATCCCCCCGCCCCCCCCCCCAGGTTCTGATTTGACAGGGATGTTGGGAGGCAGGTCAAGTGACTGCCTAATGAAGATGAATGAAGAAAATTGCTGGTACCAGGATCACGCGGGGGCTCCCAGCCCAGGTTGTTGGAAGTGTGATGGAATCTCATCGCTTCATTTATCAGTGTCATATTTGGGCTAAAAGTGAGCAGTATTGTTCTCATTTCTCCCAGATGGATAGGTCAACTTTAATATTTATTGCTCTTGTAGAACATTTGTTTGATGTATTTCCATTAGCTAGGCAATAATAGAAAAGCGGTGGAGAGAAACATAAAACAGTTCCCTTCCTATTCAGTTGAAATACAGTGTACACTAATGTATAACTACGGCCTGAAGTACCATTGATTTTTTGCCCCCCCGTTTGGTTGATGGCATGATTGTATATATTAAAGATTCTCGTGAAAATAATGGGGAGGCAGCGTGGATATAATATATATCGAGAGCAGCTGGCGGGGTATAAATTGTGTTGTCTTTTGCTTTTCATGATTTGGTCATATAATTGGTGAACTTTTCTTGGCTGTATATTAAATTCTTAGCCCAATATCATATTTTAGAGCGGGGAATGATGTGCAATAGATCGCATCATACTCTGGGTTCTACAGCAAATCTCAATAAAGCTAGAATTTTCTTCACATTACAGAACAAATTGTTTTCAGTTGCTGAATAATGTAGATTTTTTTTTTATATTTTTGTGGGAGAAAAATACCTTGTTATAAAAAAATACTTTGCCATATGTTTTGAATATATTAAAGATAAGACCCTAAACATTCGAGAAGATTGGCTCCACAAGGACATCTAATTCCCGATTTATTAGTTGCTGTTCACATTTTGCAGTAATCCGAACGTTGGGATATTATTTTATACTGTGGAACAAACCTTAGTTCTTCGTGAGGTAGGTGTTGTCTTAAGTGCAAAGCAAACATCCTAGCCATATGTTTCTACAATTTAAATTAATTTGGTACAGTCATACTGTTAATCTTTAGTGACTTGTTGATTGGCATTTTGCAGACATATTTCTGGAAGGCTCCCAATACCATTTTCTGCAGCCTTTCTGGCAGTAGCAAAGAGCAACATTTCCACAAATTGGAATCTTGTACAGCACTGGGAAGCAAGCCAAGATTTAAATTAGACAATAACCTCTGCTCTGTATATAGCTCCTATTCTTCAGCTGTAGGCAGAATGATTTGTTTAATACAGTCAGCCCTGTAGCATATAATAGACTGATATATGAGTCACTCCTTGGCAATGTGTGTTTCTTAAATTTATATAGATTGAACAACTGGTTGGTAATGTACTTAGTTACAGTTGTACAAACAATAACTATTAGCAGGGCTGAAGCAGGCCTGGAAAGGCTACCCTGGGCTGGTGTTTGTGAAGATCCTGAAGTATTGCCGATTTTTGGAATAATTCCCCTTTTGAGGCTAAGGGAGACTCTATTTCATAAACATGAGTGTGCTTTTTTAGCAAAGTAGCAATAAAAGTTTTATGTTATAGTTCTCTGTTTCTCATTTTCTATTTGTTTAAAATTGAATTGGGGACCTAATTTACTTCAAAAATCAAACTTAACATCGGTCTACATTTGGGGCAAGATAATTTGATTGCAGGGTTTGTGTGTGTGTGTGTGTGTGTGTGTGTGTGTTTCTAAAAAAAATTTGCTACTTCTTTTAAAAGAACATTGGTATAAATACGTATTTTCCAATTTTTTTTCAGGTTAGACTGTCACTGGCATTAACTGTTCATAGGTTGAAAGAGATCTTTCTGAGCAACAAAGATCTTTTCTTAAGGGAAAAGCTTGTGCTCCAAGTTCAGTTCATGTTTATTTAAAAGATTAAAATCATTAGACCAGATCTCACTTTTTTGTCCAAAAGAAAATTGATTTTGCTTCCCATAAAAGTGGGATCTGAAAGAGGATATTCAGGAATACGCAAATAGAGGCGATGTAGAAATCTGTTTGTGCAGCTGAACAAAGCAATTCTGTTTTTACCGCTGCACATTTACTTAGCCTTGGTGTGAAAATTTCTGAACAGAATTGTCACCTGTCTTTAGAAAGTACTTCTTTTGTAAGGCAAAGGGGATCATTTTGATCTGAAATGTTTTAATGCTTTTTTTTTTTTTTTAAACTTCTGCCAACTGGAGCATTTATAAAATAACGCACCCTGTAAATATTGAACAATACAAAGACATCTTTCATAACAGTTTATAGTATGTTTCGTGTGCTCAGTGGAAGCCAAGCAGTAGTTAGTGACAAATGATATGCCAATCAAAAATTATTACTGCAAGTATAACCTGGTATAATGCAGTATCTTATCTGGAAGTGTCAACTTGATATAAGCCAACTCTTTGTCTTTTAAAGTTAAGCTCTTGTTTGCCCTCAGTTAATTCTGTCTCCCAAAGGCTCATTTGAATTGCATAAAGGATAATCTGCTTGACAGTTTTATACATTTAAGCAATCTTGATTATATGGTATTTTACATGTTTTTTAAGCTCCCAGTTACTATTTTATTTGGCTTTTAAGTCTTTAGTTAGACAAGAAAGAGAGAAACTGATAGGTAGAATTTGATATTCTTTTCTGTGAACGACGTTTAGTAAAAGTGGATGTAGCACCTCTTTTCATCCCCCGTGGTGCATGATGGTAATAGTTCATCATTGCTGAGGACAGGGTGGAGATGTTTTTCACGATGGCTCATACCGAAATTCTAGGGAGAAGAAATGAAAGAAAATGTACTGAGTTTCACTCTGCTGAAATAGAGATTTATAGACAATCTTTTGCCCTCCCCCTCATGACTTAAATTGGACAATTTCTAGGTGAATTTTGGGGGTAATTACTGGATCAAGTGCCTAGTGCAAAATTTGGAGATGCTATATGCGTTAGTCGTACTCTGGAAAGGCATGGGTATGTTAATACGCACTGGGGTGGTAGTTAAGAACATACCATCTGGTATCGCACAGACTGGCTTCAGAGTCTAGGGACACCACGTGTGCATGTGCTGTGTGATTTTGAATAAGATAACGAACTTCTCTGAGGATCTGCATCTGTGACCAGAGGAGACAATAATACTTCCTCTAGCAGGTTATGATCAAGGTGTAATGTACTAAAACACCAATAAATGTTACTGTTACTGTGGTCTGTCTTTTTCAGCTTTAGGGCTAGTGAGATCTGGAAAAGCTGGCCCACGGTGGTGGCTTCAGCACTTACTTTCCTTTCACTAGCGCATTATTTGATAATCATTAGTGGAAAGTCACGTGGCTGTCCTTTATATCCTCTGAAGAAATGAATTTTGAAGAGGGAATAAAGCATTAGGGGATTGCATTTGGAGGACATGGGAAGCTCTTCTTTCTTTGCAAAAGGACTTTCTGAGCTCCCACTCCTTTGAATGTTGTATTCTGATGTCCTAAAGGTAAAAGGGGTTTCCTCACATCTCTTCATCAACTGATGGACAGAAATCCCACAAGCACCACTGTTAGCCTGTTTATAGATGAGGAAACGGGAGCTTAGTAAATTTAAGGACCTTGTAAAAAGCTTGTATAACCGCAGCTAATGGATGGGATTTGGACCCATGTCCCCTGGACTGCAAACCCATGCCTTTTCACCCACAGCAGGCAACATCCCTATTTTTAGGAGGATAACTTCTCCATGGAGGATGTTCCCTACCTGTGGGGTGCTGAGGACAGTCTTGTAAACAAGCTCATTAAACCCCACTGGCCATTTCATATAAACTCTGGTACCTACTGGTGTACCATGCAGGAAGGGAAGCAAACTGCAAAAACCTCTCTCCTCCAATATCATGTCATCAGGATGGTGAAATAACTTTATGTCTGATGTAAGAGTTCTGAATAAATATTTATTGATATACAGATTGAGTGATGTAACCAAATGCAAGCTAATGTAATATAAACAATATGGAAGTGTTGAGAGGATGGTTTTGAGTGGAAGTTTTTCTTAGAGGGGTGGATTTGATCAGAGACTTGAAGGACAAAGGAGGACACGGAATGATCTAAGAAATATAGAGCTATTGAGATGGCCTCAAGAGATACGGAAAGTAGCAATGAGTAGGTAGGAGAAGGTGGCTTAGTTAGAATAGCCTAACAGCTGTAACAGATAGACCCGAAATGTGTAATGAGGGAAACACAGTAGAGGTGTGTTTCTTGTTCGTTGGTTCGGTTCAAGGTGGTTCTGGTTGGTGGTGGAGGAGGGACTTAGGCTGGTGGAGGTTCTGCCATCTTCTTTTAGGTGCCAACATCCAGCTAGGGTGGAAGGAGAAATAGAAGGTGGGGAAGCCACACCTGTTCCACTGCTCTGGCCCCGAAATGACACACATCCTTTCTGCTCACATTGCACTAGTGAGAGCTCATTGCCCGCCCCGGCTCCCCAACCAAAATGCAAAGGACTGGGAACAGCCAGTCGTCGTATACCATGGAAAGAGGAGCATGACTTTTAGAAAACAATTAGCTGTAGCTGCCGCAAATGACAAGCAGATCTGTTTGTCAGTATTAGAGGATTCTTTGGGGAGCTGGAAGAAGAGATGATAAAATTATTCTTAACACTTGCAGGTGAAAGGGCTATAGGGGAGTTTTGGATTATCAGTCAGAAAATATCTGTTCTCCTAAGATATCAAATTCAAGCCTTTCAATACTGGTGAAGATAAATGTTTAAAGAGCGTGTGCCCGCAGGGAGCATTATAAACAGTGGAAAGCATCTCAAGTATTGACATTGAAAATAAGGAGTGTGGCAGGGACTGAAGCGCTGTCTGGGTGATTATGTGCTTACGCGGGTAGGAGTTTGGGAAATAATCACCATCTCTCTTCCAAATAAAGGGGACACTTTGTAGGAAAGGTGGGATTTCAAGAGGTGGTGGCAAAGGCTGTTTGGATGAGAAGGCACGCTCTCTAAACAAGGCACAGTTTTTAAGAAGATTCTGAGATGGATTGGGATAAAAAAGAGAAGATGTTGAGGACATTTTGTTGTGAGAAAAAGAGGTGTTAGAGAGAACAAACGAGGGTATTTAGGCTTGTCACATATTTATAACCGATGGTCTCTCTTTATTCTTGCCAGTAAGTAATTCTCTTCAGATGATATTTGGTATAAAATGTGCTTTACTGCTTTTCATCACCCTGCGGTTTCTTTATACATTTATTTTTTAACCTCTCCTGGGAACTCACCACTGCCACTTTTATTTTATGGTCCAATTTATGCATATGCTGAACTTGAGTAAAAATCGTAGCTCTCAACGTTTCCAAAGAGCTGGTTTCTGAGAGGAAGAGGGTCAACGTGTCTGTGGTTATGCAGGTGTGAGCGTGAGGGTGTGGGTGCGTGTCTGTGTGTGTGTGGAGATGCGTGTCTAAGGTTAAATATTTCTGAATATTGCGTTACATCTCTTTCTCGCTTGCACGTTGTTCTGCACAAGTTGTTTGAAACGCTACTATTTGAGATGCTTTTCCCCCTGCCCCAGTTTTAAGTCGCTGGGTACAGACACCTGTTTCCTTTGCAGGACTGGAGTCCTTTGCAGGTATGAGTATTGACTCAGCACAGGGAAGCTCGGTGCTGTCCACTTGTTCGTGTTCAATGAAAGTACAAAGTACATGTTTGTTTCACTTGTCAGTATAAAGGGGAAAAAACCCACCTGCTTTGCCTTCAGAAAAATTCTTTTGATCTGACCGTTCTCAGAACGAAAGCTGGAGTGAACTATTTTTTTTTTTGCAGTCGGGTTGTCTGATCTACCTTGTGCCTCTCATGAAAACAAAATTGGGAGTTGAAAGAGTCCACTGCTGAGGAAGAAAAGGAGGATGCTTTTCATCATCCCGCAAATCAGAAGCAAAGATACAACCTTTTTTTTTTTTTTTTTTTCCTTGTCCTATCCAGTAACACCTGGTCACATTTGGAGCGCTAACTCAGTTGGGAAGGGAAAGAGTGACTTAATTTTGTTTGGCCATCTGTCTTAGGTCCCAGATACAGTATATGAAAATTTGGTTTTTCATGAACATTTTATCTGACAGGAAAAATTAAGGAATATACTTTTTTGGTAGTTTTAAAAGGGACTAGCAACACAGTACTGTTGAAAAGTTTCTCAAATATTGACAAGGTAATTTTGATACTGAAACTCATTGTGCAGACCCATTTTGTGAAATAGATTTCATTTGTAAAGCCAAGGAGAACCGAGGGACTAATGTTTCAAAGTCAGCCTTTGTTGTTTCAAGGGGGCCTTGCAGAGCTGTTCAGACTGGAGTCCTTCAAAAGCTAAATGCTTCCTACTGCTCCTGGCAATGTGGCGTGTAGCCCCAAGCATGGCTTAGTATGTGGCCATGGGTACCTTCTTTCATGAGAGGCAAAAAACCATCAGAAAAATTATAATGGAATATTGAAACATACTGATGAACACTGGGCTTCTAATCTTTGATGCGAAACCCCAACCAAAGTGCTTATGCTTCCCTCTCCTCTCTCAGGATGGAGCTCACACTGGATGTTGAATGTGAGTGACCACAGGGTCATTTATGCATTTATACAGGAGATATTTATTTAGCACCTACAGTGTTCCACATAGCACATCCGCTACTGAGAACAAAAGAGTGAGCAAAAAGGGTCGCAGTTCCTTTGGGACATTTATAGTCAATGGGCAGGCGAGCAAATCAGTCAAATAATTACCCAACTACATGTAAAATAGCAATTCTGAAGATCAAATAGGATTATACATCCTGGCACATACTAAGCACTCAGTACATGTGAACTCTTGTTATAAATGTTACACAATAAGTCCTCTTCTGGGACAAATCCAAATGAAAAACCATTATTTCTGCTTATTTAACACACATTTGAGGGGGGCTGCTGTGTGTCTTTGGCTGTGCAATAAGACGACGTGTCTGTTGGGGGGTGGCTTGCAGCCTGGTTAGGGAGAAAGACAAAGAAACCAATCATATTTGATTGTCAAAGGGCGTTGGTGTCATGGCCCCAAGGCCCGGGGAGAGGAAGGAGAGCTCGCCATTGGGCGCTAAGAAATGACCTCACAGGGCACTTCTGCAAGAGGGACTGGAAAAACCAAGAAGTGAAGGCTCATGGGAGTGGAGGCGTGAGGTTGACAACGTGAGAGCCGCAGGAGGAACAGAGGGAGTGAAGCCGCACAGGGGACTTGGTGTCGGTTTGTGAATGGCCTTTTTCCTCAATGAGGAAAGGAGTTTGTAATTAGTTGGCTGTGGGGAACTGTTGAAGGATTATGAGCCTGACGGTGACATGCATGGTCAGATTTCCATATTGGAATACTTAAATGCTTAAATCCCCTACTGAGAACTGTGAAATAAATCATGCTGTAGCCATGCCTTCGCGTACTGCACCACTATTAGAAATCACGTCTCAGAAGGTCCCGGCGAGGAAAATGGTTGCAGAATATCTTTCAGTTTAAAAAGTATACTAAATATACATTTCAACCTCAATTTTGTTTTAAGGATTATATACACTGCAGAGAGAGAGAAGATGGGGAAGTATTATGCCACAATACTAGTGGTCATCTTGGGGGTAGAGTGAGAAAAGCTTTTTATGTTGGTCCTCACACTTGCGGTATTTTCCATTTTTTTTTTTTTTTACAATGTAATAACAATGTTATTTAAAAGATAAATTGAAAGAAAGGTAACTTCAGATGCAGGGTGCAGGTAGATTAGAAGGGGAGAAACTGGAGTCTTGAAGATAGGTTAGGATGGGCAGCGCCCTTGGAAGGAAACGAAGTGATAAGAAGATGTTTGTGTGGTTGGCGCAGCTGAATGACTCCATGCAGAGGATGACAAGATCAAAGGTGGTCGTTTTGGAAGGAAATTTAACAGAGTGAGGGGTTCCTTGCGGGGAGCATGTCTGAGGTTGGTAACGATTAACTCTGCGTTGGATTTGTTGAATATTAAGTTGTTAGTGAGACATTCATGGTGATATTCAGAGAGAGCTGGAAATCTATAACTCAGTCTGATGAAAGATACTTAGACTGGGGAGTGTTGGTGGTGGTTGATGCATTGGGACGTTGTGAATTACCAGAGCATGTGTTAAGAAGACGCTGAGAAACTTTCAGGGGGATAAGAACACTGGGCTTAAGAGTAACTATTTCCAGATGAAAATCTTCTTTCAAAAAGGCAATGGTCAAAAGTGTCAGAGAAGGAAAAGTGATCATTGGAGACCAAGATACTATGGGGGACGAGTCCACAGGATTTCATAATTGGGAGTCTACAGTAGACTTAATGATCACAGTTCAGTAAATAGAGGAAGACAGATTGTAGGTAGGTTAAGCAAAAAGATCAAAACGTGGAGCCAGAAACACAGTTAGTGGGTTTGGGGGAAGGAGGTAAGAGATTCACTGCAGAGGGGCTCAGCGTGTTTCTTCCCTACACCCGAAGGATGAATGGGATTTGTACATTCCGATGGGTCGAGGGAGGGAACAGTGCGGTGGGAGAAGTTGAGGAATCACAGGAGAAGCCAAAGAGTTGGTAAGGTGATAAAGCCAAATCTAGAAGGGGGTCGGGTGGGACTCGAGCACAGGTGACAGAACGCATTTTCCTGAACAAAGAAGGAAAGGGACGATTTAAGGTGCTGGTTTGGGGTGACTGTTGAAGAACCCCATGCCTGGTGGCCTCTGTCTTCTCAGTGAGAGACAGGGTTCTTCAGTGGAGGAGTGGGTGAGGATTGGGGCAGAGAGTTGGGGAGGGGCAGCGCTGCTGTGGGGACATGGGATAGGGAGTCATGAGGGGTTGCTGTGTGCCTGGAGGTGCTCTGCTGAGGTCAGAAACCTAATAAAAAGCTCAGGCCTATCGGGAGAGACATGCTTATGGTGCTATGTCACCAAGGCTTACTAATTGTGTGTGTGTGTGTGTGTGTGTGTATCCCATAATGAGAGCTCAGCACACATTTGTAGATTTGCAGACCTATTTTTGGTCTTCTTCCTAGAACCCAAGTAGTTTGATGTCAAGGTTTGAATCCTTTTTCCTGCTTATGCTTCACTTTTGTGACTTTTGTCTTTCTTCTCTACAGTTGGTATTTCCTCTTCCACTAAAGGAAAAAAAAAATTTATGCAAGAATGAAAAATTAAATCCACATACTTAATTATCCCTTCTGTGGATAAAGCATCACATGTAGTTAGTCTTGCAAAGAGTCATAGGGGACAATATGATCCTTGCCCTTAAGAAGTTTCCAGAGTGCTGGGGGATGCAGGTGGTGGGACAGAGCAGAGGAAGAATTTACTATTAACCAGCACAGACTGGGTCATCACAGAGGTGGAGAGGAAGAGCTTTGAAGATTCCAAAGGAGACAGCAAATCTGGTGGCCTGAGCTGCGGAAAGCTCCTGCCATACAAGAGGTGGTTTGCCCTGGACCTTCACAAATGCCTGGAATTTCAGCTGCAGGCCACTAGCTGGGGGCAGGGGTGTTTTGGAATGGAGGTGGGAAGTGTTTCAGCTGGAGGAGGTGGCCTGAAGTTGGGAACATGAGAAGTGTCTTCAAGAAATAAAATATATACCCAGATACATCTACAGATACATCCATATGCAGAAATTACAGTTAGTTACTCGTTTGCAGGTGCGGGCACTTGGAAGTTTACCTTTGGCTTTCTTAATAGAACTGACAGGACCTCGGATGGAAGGGGAATAGATTCATTGTGGGCGAATTTCATTCTTTCTGCGTATTGGAATCGGGAAAAATTTGCTATGCCCTATTAGTTATTAAATATTTGATTTCAAAAATTGGAGACTTGTAGGTATTCACAGATAAAATTGTTTAAAAATTGCCCTGACCTCAACATTTATCAAAACCAAATTACTTTGAGGAATGTTTTCAAATTTTATTAGACATTTCCTCAAATTTCCAGTTAATATTTCATTCATTAACTTTAACCGCAAACTCTAGGCTGATTCCATTGTTTTTAAGACATTATTGAGAAGATACGGGACAGTTTCAGGCTGACAAATTTGTTGCCCCAGAGACGGAAACAATCCTTAAATCCTGGTGTTTTTTTATTTTTTTTTTTCAGTCGATGTCATTTTCTTATGAACACATTGGATAATTTCTCCCATCCAAGTACTAACCAGGCCCGACCCTGCTTAGCTTCCGAGATCGGATGAGATCGGGCGCAATCAGGGTGGTATGGCCGTAGACAACTGGATAATTTCTCATACTTAAAGTATGTGGGTGTATAAAACTGGGGGCAGGGGATGTGTTTCTTGCTCACGTCCTATGTGTTTAGATTTCAGCTATACCGATTTCAGAATGATTAGGTATCGAGGTGAAAGCAATCTGCATTATCTCCTGTTGTGTGACGTTTCCTAGTGGCGAAAGGGTACTGGGGAAGCTTATTTTTTCTGTTTTGCCACCATTCATGATGAAGGGGATGTCTTTTTCTTTTGCACTATTTTGTCACCTGCGACTCAGCTGCTCTGGTGGCCCCTGATGGAAAGTGACATGGGATCAGGGAGTCGGCTTGGCACTGCGCATACCAGCCCCAGAAACCAGCAGTTTCTGGGACATACGACTGTTATCATAGCTCATTGGCAAACAAGGCCTTCTTACTAATCCCAAAAGATGCCTCTTCAGCTTTATTATAAGAAAATCATTTTTATCTGTTTGTTCTAAGGAATTTTCATTTACAGACGTTTTGGGGTAATTTATATGCTAAGGGCATAATGCTTATTATCTCCCCCCCATAACGAATCAAGAGCATGTGGTGGGCACTCACCATGTTTTCCTTAACGTCTGTAATTCTACCTTAGCCGACACAGCCTCTCTTGCTCTCAGCCACTTGTCTGTCTCCCACTGAAACTGAAGTTGAGTCTTTGCGTTTCTTTGGGGTATGGTTCCGTGCAGGTGCATGCTGTCTGTCTTGTCTTCCCACCCCCTTGAGGGCAGCTGGTGCTGTCCCTCCCTTGTGTTTCTGCTCTGTGCTTTGGATGGATGACAAAGTGTCTTTGGTGTCATTAAACCCAGCAGATACATTTTAGCCTCATCGCACTTCAAGCTTTTGCGGCATTCGACATCAGTGGCCACTGCCTCCCTACTGAAGTCTTCTCTTGACGACAGGGACACACCACCCTTTCCGGGCTTCCTTTCTGTGCCTCCTGCCACTCTTTCACGGGCTCCTTTGCTGGACCAACATCCTGGTCATTCAGTGTTGGGGTTCCTCAAGGTTCTCCTCTGGGCCTCTTCACACCTCACTCTGGGATTTCTCCCTTCCCAGTCTCATTTATTTATGTTCATGATTTCATTGAATACCTGCACCCATGGGTCTCAAAAAAAAAAAAAAGTCTCTCTATGCAGACATTCCTGTAAACTGCAGACATCTCTTGGCACCTCCAGCCCATCATGTTTAAAATGCACCCATGATTCAGCCCAAAGACTGATTTCTGTTCAGCATCCCCTGCGTCGATGAAGGGCATTGCCATGTAGCCAATGATGCCAGCCCTGAACCTCAGCGTCTTCCTTGGCAGTCCCTTCTCCCTCACCCCCTCAACTCATCATGGCCAAGTCCAGGGAAAACAGTCCTGAGAAAGCCCCGGGGAGCCTTCCAGTTCTCAACTTCCCCATCTTTGCTCTTTTCCCCACCATTGGCCCTGGAGTTCATACTACCATCATCTTTCACATACTTCACAGGTAAGGCTTAACATTCACTCAACCATTCATTCATTCATTTATGTCTATAATTATTTCATTACGATCTTATTTCCCTGCTCTGGGCTAGATGCTCCATGTAGGCAGGGACCATTTTCTCTTTATTTGGGTCATGCTATGTTCTCACTACTTCAGCAAACTTCCTGGCATGTGGGTGTTACTCAGAATACATTTGTTGTAAGAATGAGTAAATGAATGAACATTCAAATTTGATTATTGCTATTCGTTATCCTCAGGATTTACGTTTATCAACGTGCTTTATGCTGATAGAGATTAAGGAAATCCTTCTTGAGCAGTTCTGCTGTAAATATATATTTTTCTGATTGTAGAACTGGTTGGTGCTAATGTTAGAAAGCACAGAAAAACATAAGGAGAAAAAAAATCTATCGCACTGTATATGGTTTTGAATCATGGTTTTCTATTATCTTGTGACCGTTTCCCTTTGTCATTCCAACAGAATTATTTAAAATAAAATCGATAGATTTGAGACATCCAACCTTTCTAGAATGTTTATCTTTGACGCGAGAAAACTCTTGGAAAGACCTTATTTTAGTTAAAGAATTTCTCTACAGGATCGGAGCCCATAAGGTTTGGTGAACTTTAGGCGCCATTTAAAATATATTACATTTTGTTTAGTGTCAAAAATATGTTTTCTGCTTCAGTAACTACTGCTACTTTATAAAACTCCATGTTACTGTCTGCACTTTCCATCATTCAGATTTCTCAAGGCCAGCGTGAGGAGTCCTTGGTTGATATTTTTCACAAAGCAACACTGTATATAGTTCCAGTTGACCACATAAAGCATCAGCTGCAGGTTCTCCACTAGGAATTAAATTTCACCTCTTTACTTTTCGTGTATTGAAAACTGCCCTGTCTAGTAGAGAAAGCAACTTTACCTTTTACCCAACAACGGGATGGGTAGGCGTGTGAGGGTTTCATTTTAGCTCTTGTTTTCCAAAGGCATGTGAGGGGAGTGTGGAATTGTCCAATGCTGGAGTGAGGTGAGCACCTGGTGTTTTCTCAGCTCTTGCAAGAGTCAAGAACTTTGCCTTAATATAACGTATTTCCTGTTATCTCTGGAGGGCTTATTTTCCCATGGAGAATTCTGATCTTGTATGTTGAGAGCTTTCCTTTTATATGCACCCTTTGTTTCCCCCCAGTTGTACGTTAGAATATTCAACTTCCCCTGTTTATAATCTTACTGAAGTCATTAAAACATGGAAGTGAAACAGTGTGGGCGCCATGCAAGGCTTTTGAAGGCGTGGTTTTTCTGTGAGGGCGTAGTTTTGGTGTGTGTTTAGCACGGGAGCAGCTTCTGGCCAGTGCCAGATGGACATCCCTCACGGAATCTGTCACTTATCCCAGGGGCCCTATTATACGGGCTTTATTTTCAATATTAATCTTGATATGAAGGCAGCTGCAGTTCTTAAAAAAAAAAATCATACCTCTAACTTATTTTTATTATGGCCAAAGAAATTTATAGATCAGCTTTATAGATGGATTCTACTTTTTCCCTCAGATTAACCAGCACTGTGGAATGTGTAGTAATTTTTCCTATGTGCCATATATATTCTTCCACCAGTAGCAATGAGAAAAATAATTCTTTTTTGTTAGGAATAAATGGAGTCAGTATGTATGGTAATATGTGCACTTTGTGTAAGAGTCACTGTAAATAAGGGGCTAACGTTTTACTTTAAAGCTAGGTAGTTTGCCTTTTTTTCCCTTTTTTTTAGGTTTCCAAGCAAGCATTCCCTCCCCAAATATGTTGCATTTTAACTGTGGCACGGTCAATAGGGTTAATAAATTGTTAGATAGTATTCATAGTGTCTTTAGCTTAAAATGCAGCCTGACTGATATCCCTTCCTGATTGTTTGAAGATTTCCACATCTGCTACACCTCCCTTTTGGTCACTTGCATTTACAACTTGGTGTAATTTGCCTAAGTACAGTTGAGTCCCTCTTCTGGAATAGAATTTGGTTTTTGCTGAAGTGAGTAAAATTTAATATATGGTTTAAGAAGAGCTGCTTACAAATTGCTGTCTAATCACATCTTTTTAAATGCATGTAAGGATATGTTAAGGTAATCTTGAATGTATTAGTATAAGAAATGACTGTTTGGGATCCCAAGAATAAATGCCTCCCTTATTTTTAGGAATCCTTAAATTCATGGCTATTTTATATAAAATGCTAAAATAAATTTGAGCCATGCACCATATTAACATTGACATCTTGACTGAATTCAACTATTTGTCTTCCAGATGAAAGCCAAGTGGTCCCTCCTTTGAAGGGATTTTATTTATTGTTATGTTTAAGAAACCATTAGCCACATACTCAAACTAATTAAAATATAGATTTAGGGGGAAAAAAACCCCTCCTTTTAGAATAAATATAAGATATAAAATCCAAAGTTACAGATTTTGGAATAATTGGTTGGGAGGAATGTGATTTCCTTCCATCTTGCCCTTTGACCTTTCTAGAAGTGGAATTTAGGGCCTCCTGTGGGCCTTTTCCTAGTAAAAGATTTTAGGTAAACATAACTGATAAAATACAGAGAACTAATGAAAGCTGTATGATCACCCATCTGGTAAAAAGTTGTCCCTACAGAATTCAGGCAATCATAAAATCACAGAAAAATGTATGTAATCAAGATATTCTTGCAGTGTGAGCAAAAGCTCTCTGCCGCTGCGCTGTAAACCACTAGCCCTGACATGTTTCTGTAGCCAGCCTGGTACCAGTGGTTTCATAGGTTCTTATAATTTCTTGTCAGGTATCTGAGACTAGCTCTTAAACAATGATAGATGTGAATTAATAGACCTCATGTGTAATCTCGTTTGGTTTAAATGATTATATATTATATATGCTTGTGAACTTCTTATCACTGATGATTTCTGAGTTAAGTAGGCTTTAGGTATTTGGCTTATCAAATATGACTAAGACTAGAAAATAAATACATTGAGTCACTTACAATACTTAAGGAAGAATTTATAGGTTTACCGATCTTTTCTAAAATGTTAACCTTAAAAGAACATGTTAAACTGTTTCTATCTCTTGACTTAATCTCTACAGGAAAAAAGAAAGCAACTGGGTATTTATATAAGTGGAATACTTCCTAGCTGACAACCAATGAGTTGATACATATTTGAAACACACTTACTATAATCCTTAATTGTAGTCAATAATCTTATAAGTAGATATAGCCAAAGGCAGCATAATGCCCACCGGAGCAAAGAGTATGGATTGTGTTTGGATAGTGTAGAAGCAATGATCCTGTAATATTTATTTTAAAATCTTTGAGTATCTTTTACTTATGCTTAATGTATGGATTGATCTATATCAGGGTTTCTTAGTCTCTCCTGACGTTTTGGACAGGATGGTTCTTTGTTGAGGCTGCCCTGTGCATTGCAAATGCTTAACAACATTCGTGGTTTTTCCCCTCTGGATGCCAGAAGTCATGACAGTAAAAACTCTGTCCAAACAATATCAGATGTCCCCTAGGGAAAAAAAAAATTGCCCCTAGTAGAGAATCACTGCTCTATGTACCTATATATTTATGACTGTATCTGTAGTTTTATCTGCACCTACGTATTAGCATATTAGTTTTTGGCACTAAAATGTTGTGGTTTAAGAGCATTAAATTTTATACTTTAGAAGATCAAAGAATGGAAGACAATATAGGAAGTCACTGATGTGTTGATGGAATTCATGCTAACTCATAATTAGAGGGATTGATTAAAGTTAGAGAACATGCGTTTTTACCGTTGGTTAGTAGAGTTTGAACTAAAGAAATTTTGTAATTAGTTAAAAGGTTTTCATTTAAAAATGCTAAGGAACATTTTACTTAATTTGTTGTTCCTTTTTTACCTTTGAAATTTCATGTGGTTGAACAAGAACTAATGCCCAGGAGACTTACTAAGGGTGTTCAGTATAAATATGTCATGTCATTGGAGACCTGAAAGTTTGTTTTCAGCAGAAAGTCTCTAAGGTCCTTAGTCACTTGATTGCAGCAAGAACTACAAAGTCTGGCAATACAAGGAAAATAACTCAGATTTTATCTTATGTGACTTTTTATTTGTATTGTGTTTTAAGGCTTGACAGTACTTTGGCAAACCGTAATAGCAGTGGTTCACCTAAATTTGATGTGGACTGAGCCAGGTGCACAGAAAAATAAATGGCTTCGTAGCACGTGTCTTTAACCACATTGAAGCTGCCACGTCCCCCTGTGGTTGAACTGAGGCTGTCGCATTACGAGTTGAGTACCGACGGTGTGCTGGGCCCTGGTGCTGCAATGTCCAATGGGGCATAGCCTCTGCCCCCAAGGAGTCTAGGAGGGAGACAGACACTGAAGGAGATCATTTTAGCGCAGAGTAGAGTGATGCACAGGTTGCCTTGGAGCTTGGAGAAGGAGAATCCAGTCTGGCCAGGGGCAGGGAAGATGATGCCAAGGAAGGCTTATCCAAGGAGTTGTTTCTTGAGCATCCTTTAAGGGGATACCTACTATGTGCATCAATGGAACAACTTATTACAAACTAATTCACACTAAAGTGTCCATGGCAGATGAGAGCTAAGTCGATATTCCTCCCCATGATATTAGGATTTATCATGAGTCACAGCCCTTTCTAAACCCAAGGGATGTACTGCTAGGAATGGAAATTTGCATGTTAATGTCATATCTTTTGGGCCATAGAAAGGTCTTGCCATTTCTTCTAGCGATATCAAAGAAAGTAGTCACTTTTTCTATCTGGACTAATGACCACTCTCAGCTGTCATTTCAGTGATTCTTATAGAAACCAAAACGGACAAAGCATATTTCATTTGTAGGTTGCCATCATTTATAAGAGATGCCCACCAGTTTGCTAAATACAGTAGAAGAAACACAGAGTGGACATTACTGTTACCTTCTGGAAATTATACTCTGTATCTTTATCTTCTGCTGTTGTGGGCTGATCTTCCTTCTCCTTTGCGTTCAGTCTTTCCACCACCAAGTCTCCTTTTATCCACAGGCACGTTCAAGCTAAGTTTCCCCAAACCACAGTCTATTCTCGCAGGTTCCTGTATAAGCCTTCCCTCTGTCTTCTCTGCCTAGAATGTGTGCATCCCCATTTCTTCATTTGCCAGCCCCACTTTCATGACATTAGGCCTTTGCCCAAGTAGTTTTCACTACCGGAGGGCTTTTGTTTTATAGGCAGGCTCCTACACATCCTTCAAGACCCCACTCAAATGGCTCCTCTTATTTGAAACCTTCTGCTGACTTTCCAGGGGGAGTACTTTGCATATATTCTTCATATAGCACCTGCCATGTGGATTCCTAGCTGGTTTTTTTTTT
>NW_012142746.1:936233-944307 GCF_000956105.1 Propithecus coquereli
CCATTAATTTTTCCTATTTTTCCTAGGCTTCTCATCCCCAACTTTCTGATGTTTATCAAGTGTCTCTTCTGTAGGAGACCCTTTGCTGGGGGGTTGGGGGGTGTTGTATTGTCCTACTTCTCCTTACCCTACCTGGTCCCATAAAGTCCTATCCTTTCTTCCTTGGAAATGAGGAAACAGAAGTTCAGAGAGGTAACAGGAAGCAACTTACATGACACTGTTCAGCTTGTAAGTGGCAGAGCTGGGATTTGGACTTGGACCTCTCCGGGCCCACATTTACTTATGCATTCAACAGACATATACTGAGCACCTACCGTGGGTCAGACATTGTCCCGAGGCCAGAGAAAACAGCATTTAACTAGACAAATGGACTGTCCCTTCTAGTGTGGAGATAGACAGTAAACAGACAAATAAGCGCAGTAAATCAGTCGGTGATAAGTGACTTTATATGTGACGAGGTATAAAGGAGGGGATGGGGAAGAGACCGAGGAGAGCATGTCCTTTTGGCTAAGCTGGGCTGGGAGGACTCCCTGAGGAGCAGATATTGAGCAGAAACCTACATAAAGCAAGGAGGGAGGAGAGAGTGGTCCAGACAAAGCAGAACAGGAGGTGCGATGAGTGTCCAGAGAAGGGACCGAGGAACAGCCAGTGCCATGTGCCTGGTGCTTAGCAGGCAGGGGCAGCCCTCTTAGGGGGGAATTTGGAGAGAAGGCAGCAGCCAGATCATATAGGGCCTTGGGGCCCATGGCAAGGAGTTTGGATTTTACTCTAAGTATCTTTGGGAAGCCACTGAAGTTCTTTAAGTAGTAAAACTCTCTTGCACTGTCGTTTAAACCACAGCAGTTTGTAAAACAGATATGCTTGGTCTGTTTCGGTTTCTGTGAGACGCATCGAAATGTCACCTGGGCCATTAGCACAGATAGAAAAAGTGGCTTTATGTGCACTAAACCCATTTAATCCTCAAAACCTCCATGATGAGGCAAATACTGTTCTTATCCCTGTTGTCCAAACTGGAAAATGAAGCACATGGAGGCTAGATAACTTGTGCGCGGTGACACAGCTAGCAGGTAGCTCAGCTGGGATTTGAACTTGCCCTTAAGACGCGCGAGGCAGCTTCCTGCCATCCCGCGGCGAGTGTGGTGGTGGGATTGGAATTCACAGCCAGGTGGTCCGACTCATGGTGAGGTGCGCTCCGTGTTTTGTTCTCACCGCTGTTGCCCGTGCCCACTCGAGACGCTGGCAAACTGCTGCCAGCCTGGACGTGTTCTTCGCTGTTCTCTGCCCTAGTGTTTCTCAGCACTGCTCTTGGGCATCTCAGATTATTGACATGCTCAAGTGTGGGTTTTACTTCTCTCTCTGCCTCCTCCCTCTAACAAACTCCTTCCTGGATCTTCGTATTTTAATACATTTTGGAATGTTCAGGTTGGCCTTCAAGGCCCACCAGAGCCTTGTCCCAGCTGACCTCCCTCTTCTGTAGCCAGATCGCTTGTGCCCAGTTAGGGCTGCAGTTTCACTCACTCCCTTCTCTTTGCCTGGGACGCCCTCTCCTCCGCCCACTTTGTTGGTGCAAGGACACCTCTGAGAAGCCATTCCTTTTTGACTCCTTCTGCTCTTAAAGTTGCAGGCCATTTGCCACCGACTTGGCCGTTAGGTTGATACATTTTCTTGTCTCATCACCCCAACTGAGTTGTCGTCCCTTAAAACCAACAATCATGATCTTCTATTTCTCTACATCTACAGATATATTCTCCAAATATATCCTATGAATTGGCATCTAATAAGGACTCGGTTAAGTGTTGGTAGGGTTTTTGGGAGGAAAGGGGAGAGACAAACCAGAATTAACACAAAAGGTGTGGTCACATAACAACGTATGTGTCACCATTGGCTTTTTCTGTTGGTGTCTGTTTAAGTTGTTTGGCCAATCCCAAAGATGGCTCCATTTTTGCTAAAAAAAAAAAAAAAAAAAAATCTTGATTCTGAAACCTTAGTATCTTCTCCTCTACTTATATTTGTTTTTATGATATTAAACAAGTGCAGTTGGGTTTGAGAGGGTGTTTTTTTTTTTCTTGCCACTTTTAACTAGTCCAGATGGTCGTGCGATTCACAGACTCGAATGTGTCCGGATCATGAAAATCCAAAGGCCTCCGTGTTTGAGTAGAGTCCATATGTTTAGGTATTGTTGTCACTTGTGTGGGTCCACAGAACTTGCTGAAAAATCCAACAGTGGAACTTTTCTTCCCTGCTTGATCCAACTTCAGATGTTCCTGTCCTTTCTCCTGGTGACAAGGGTAGGAGAGGGGGTGGACGATCACCTCACAAATGTTTGCATCTTCTGTGAGCAAGGGAGGTGAGAAGAGATGGCAAAGACTTGAGCTAAGCCTTTATCGCCATAAACAAAACAACTTGTGCTACATGAGCATTTCCATAAGATGTGTAGAAAAAGTTTATTTTAAAAAAGAAATGTCCACCACACAAGTCTAACATGAGCCCGGCTATTAGTTCTCAAATATTAGTGTGTTTTAGAGTTTCTTAGAAGCTGGTTAAAAACACAGATATTAGGGTCTCGCTGCCTAGAGATTCTGATACAGTAAATCCAGGGCAGGGGTCAGGTAATTTGCTTTTTTTTTTTGAGACAGAGTCTCACTGTGTTGCCCAGGCTAGAGTGCCGTGGCATCATCCTCGCTCACAGCAACCTCAAACTCCTGGGCTCAAGCGATCCTCCTGCCTCAGCCTCCCGAGTAGCTGGGACTACAGGCATGCGCCACCATGCCCGGCTAATTTTTTCTATATATTTTTAGTTGTCCAATTAATTTCTTTCTATTTTTAGTAGAGACGGGGTCTCACTCTTGCTCAGGCTAGTTTCGAACTCCTGAGCTTAAACAATCTGCCCGCCTCGGCCTCCCAGAGAGCTAGGATTACAGGCATGAGACACCACGCCAGGCCGGTAATTTGCATTTTTAACAGGTGTCTGGTTATTCTGTGGTCCGTGGCACAACACTTTGAGAAACCCTGACGGAGACTATAAAGTAGTTTATTAAAAAGAGACTACTTTAAATTAGAAAAAAAATCAGCTGTCAAATTTAACACTTGACTCTCTGCCCCTGTGGCATTAGACTGTTGGGTCCCTTCTCCCCGGGGTTTTTGCCGACAGGCCAGAATCTGCAGTTTGTATCCAACCACCTAAGGCACCCAACCCTAACCAACCTGCCCACCCACCTAGGCCTCTATATCTCTTCTATGAAAGGATTAGTGCATTTTCTAGAATAAAGCATTTTTCTAGCTACATATCACTAGGATTTAAAAATTTACTTTTATTAGAATATGTGAGTCTTCCTGTTACTAGTTTTCCCATAGATATGCTTTGGGGCAGGACCAATGGTGGTGGCCGCTGGGCTTCTTGTTTACACTTGAATTTCAAGTGTGTATAACTCTGTCCTGATGCGTGTTTGGGCTCGGAAACCGATACCCCAAAACATAGCATGCTGTACCAGTTGAATGGAAACAAAAGCTTCAAGGTCTCTTTGAGGCGCACCCTCCACCCACTGTCTCTCCCAAAACACAGGATAAGGTTGTTCTCTGAAGTTCCCTCATCTGCCTAAAGCCCAGCCCTCCCAAAGACAAAAACAATCACCTCCAGTCCCTTCCCTGAGTTTTCATCAGCTGAACCCAAACCACAGAAAGGAAGGCTAAAGTCTGCCCATGAACCTGGACAGGCTTTTGACACAAACCATTGCCAGCTCTGCAGGCCCCGCAGACTTTGTCGCAGACCAGATCTCCCCAGTAATCACTTATCGCCCCTCCACAGAATTCCTCTTCTCCCCTCTCCCATAGCCTGTTTCGCCAGGACCCAAACCCCCACTCACTCTGTAACCGCAGGACGGTACGCGAGCTTCTGCGCCCCACACTGGATGCCCAGACTGGGCTGGAGTCCGGTCTCCATTCTGAAGCCTTCAGTGTCGTGTAAACCTGTGACCTAATAAGTTTGTATGCTTTTTCTCCAACTAATCTGCCTTTCGTGAGTTGATTTTTCAGCATACCTTCAGAGGGCGACGGGGAAGTTTTTCCCTTCACCCCTACCTGGGCCTGGAGAACAATTCTGAATACCATCATTTCACATTCAGGAATTTATTTGTGCTTTCATTCAACAGAGCTTTATCGACCACCTACTATTTACCAGTAGTTAATAGTAGGAACTAGGACATCAGTGTGAAAGATACCCAGGACATTCTTGTCATCTAGTGTGGGGAGAAAGGCAGTAATTATATTATGTGATGTGGGAGTGTTCATGGAAGACATAGAATAGGGGAAGAGGGACAGAGGTGCTAGAAGTGGAGGGGGCGGCAGAGAAATTTGATAGGGTAGTTAGAGACAAGGTGACATCTGAGACAAGACCCCGAAGGAACGGAGTGAGCAAACCCTGGGGTCGTTTGAAGGGACAACAGTCCAGGCAGAAGAAACAGCCAGTGCAAAGGCCCTGAGGTGTGATATGTCTAGGGTGTTGAAGGAAAGGCACGGAGGCCAGCAGGCTGGAGTAGCATGAGCAAGGGGGAGAACATTGGCTAAGAGGTTAAAGGAGAATCTGGGACCATCGTAAAAACTTGGGCGTCTTCCTTGCATGGATGGGAAGCCATTGGGAGGTTTGGAGCAGAGAAGTGACACGGTTGGTCTGACATAGATTGTTAAAGGGCTGCTTTGGCTCTGCATTGAGGGTAGACCACTGGGGAGTACGGTAGAGCCAGAGGGACCCTCTGGGGAGCGGCTGCAGAGGTCTGGGAGGGCATGGATGGCTTGGGCCTGGGGGGGCGGGGTGCATCCAGAGGACAGGGGGGCAAGTGGTCTTTCTTGGGTATAATTGGAAGGAGAAGCCAACAGACACTCCTGACAATTTGATAGGGGGAAGGGAGAGAGAAAAAGCAAATTCAAGAATATTTTTTGCCTTAGTCACTGGAAGCGAGTGAGGTGGGAAAGACTCTGGGTGGAGCAGGCTCGGGGGAGAAGATGGGGAGTTCTGTTTTGAACGCACGTTCGCGATGGCCACGTGGAAGTCTGTAGACAGCTGGACGTGTGCATCTGGTACTCAGGAAGTCATCATCTAGGAGCTTTTAGCATATGGAAAGGCGTGCATTTAATGCCATGTATGTGTATATAATTCTCTATCTAATTGTATTAGTACATAATTAGCAGAAGTGTGTGTGTGTATACATATATAAAATTATATACATTCCTGTAAATACATCTCAGAGTCCACTGTTTGCAGTTTGTTGTTTCCAGACTGTTGTTGAACCCCTACCTTTGGTATGGACCGTCTTTATTCATGAAGTCATTCATTGGTCCCTAAGGCAGTGCCCCAGACCCACCCGGGTTCATATCGCTGTTTTACCGTTTGCCATATCGGGCCTGTTTTCACTCCTTTGGGCGTGAGACAGATTACCGCTGCTGAAAGTGGTTGCAACCGGGCGATCTCTCTGAATGGTCACCGGAGCCTTCGCGAGTGCGCGGACTTCCCGGCGCTGCCCCCCTGCTCCTGTGGCCGAGCTGGCACACCCGATCCGCGGGGCTCAGTTCGTTTGTGCGAGCAGCTCGACAGATGTCCACAGTGAGGCGTCGAATTGGATGGCCTCTGCTAACAAATCTAACGGGGAAAAAAGAAAACAGAATCCGAAGGATTATCTTTCTTTTTTTGGGATTAAATTTGTGCCATTTAGCTGTTGGAGACCCTGTAGTTAATGCTGCTTTACGGGAAGCCTACACAGTTCTTCACATGGGTGTCAAAATGATGTTGCGTGGACTCATCGAGCAGAAGTATTCGTCTTGTGATTACAGATGGGTTTTTGTCCCCGCTGCTCTACTTTCTCCCAAACCCTTTGCCGGACTAGCCAGACTTAACAATCCGCATTAATTTACTTTGGCACTTCACATGGTCAGACAGGCCATGAACACGATGGTCTTTGATACATTTGCAAAAAAATCCCGCCCTGCTCCTTTTTAATTGATGTCCTTCATAAATTGTGTTTGCCCGAGCTATATCATTACTCGTCAAGCAGCAAAAAGCAAATCTACCTCCAAGTGCAATGAAGATGTTCTTTTATGAAATTATTAAGATACAGAAGTTCGACACGCAGAGTAATTCAGTTCTGCTTTATAATGATATCTTCGGGGACTGTATCTTTGGGGATCACATCTATTAGAGCCTATCAGAGTGGAAGAGGACCTGTCACGACCAGTGCACTTCACAACTGCCCAACGCCCTGGCCTTGCAGTGACCATGTCCCCATGTCTGTGCTCTTTAAAACGGTCGGAATTGGTTGATTTCTTGCATAATGTCTGTATGTGTCTTCCGAGTAATTAACCGTTTCACCTGATGTTCGTTGAGTTTATTTGGAAAGTTTTGTTTTGACTGTTGAAATTACGTAGAAGACCCCTCATATGGCTGAATAGGGAGTCTTTGAAGGAATATCAGTGGAGGGTGACAATCTAGAAAGTTTGGAAATGGGCCAAATTAAGGTGACTTTGAATGATTAATTTAGAGATTCTTACTTAGTTAATTCATAAAATTCATAAAATGCGTAAATTTTACCATGATGTAAAGTTAGGATATTAGCTTTCGTAAGAAAGATTCAGGGAAAAATAAAAGAACATTGTCAGTAAAGGGCTTGGAACAAAAGTTTCCCAAAGTGTGTTCCCATGGGGTATTGTAGGAGAAACAAAAGGAAGTGATCCACAGCTTTTTTTTGGGGGGGGGGAGGGACTGTTTAAATGTCTCCCACTTAAAGAAAACTGTAAGCTTCATCCAAGTAGGAACCTTGACATCGTTTCACCATTTGTCTCTAGTGCCTTGCACATAGTAGGCACATAAATATTTGCTAAATGATGAACTGTGGGACTTGTCAGAGCCTTTAACTTCATAGCAGGCATTGTGAAGCATCAAAGAGAAGGCAGCCTTTCCCAGACTGACTGGACTGTGGAACCATTTCTTGAGGAGCATTTTCACTAGATTCGGGTACCTTGAAATGCCCTCTGAGAGCTTTGAGTAAAATAGATTACAAAGTTGAATTGATCATTGAGCGAAGTATCCAAGTTTTTGTGGATATTGGAATGTAAGCGATACAGATTGTGAGGTAAGGAGGGTTGCAGACTTTCATCTTTGAATCTATGATCTTAGGCAAGTGGCTTGACCCCCGGGAAACCTCAGTCTGTTGATCTATAGAATAGGGATAAAAATTATACTTATCTTACTGGTTATTGGGAAAATATGTTTAGTCCCACTCTGGAAAATGAAATGAAATGATGTATGTAGAGGGCTTCACTGGTCTAAACACTCATTATTATCACAAAAAAGTAAGCGATAAGTTATTCCAGTTAGGATGAGAGATTAGGGGGCACTGAAGTTTAAGGTGATCAACCTTCCTCCCTCCCTTCGACAAACACTGGAGAGCTGCTAATATGCCAGGCATTGTCATTAGTTCTGGGGGAGACAGTGAACTCAGCTCAGGACCCTTCCCCATGGACCTAGAGGGTTTTCATAATATAATGTGTTTACTGATGTCACTGTCTCTTAGAGCATGGAGTAAATTTAATTGTATACAATTCACTTTAATTGTTCTGAGGTCATTATATTAGAGATCCGCCCCAAAGGAGCACTTTTTCTCTCAGAATCGGATTTGTTCTCACACCAAACAAGTAAAGCAGGACTCACAGGTCACATGGTAAAATAAAATAAGTAAAATCAAGCTACCCCAACTACATAAGGTAATCAAATGCACAGTAACATCCCTTTCATTCTCATTAGTTTAAGTATCACGGTGGGGTGGCCTGATTGAGCAAATAAGAATATATAGCAGCCAAATAAATTTGAATCTCAGGTAAATAAAGAATACCTTCTTAGACATAAGTGTGTCCCAAATAGTGCATGGGGAATACTTATACTAAAAAAAAAAAAGTTGCCGTTCATTTGAAAGTCAAGTTTATCTGGGTGCCCTGTATTTTATCTGACCACCTACCACACTGATCCAGAGTTCCAGGCACCTGTGCAGGAGAAGGACCGTCGCCTGCAACAAGTCAATATTTAAAGCCA
>NW_012142746.1:945777-946145 GCF_000956105.1 Propithecus coquereli
TAAAGATACTCAAATGAATCTGAGTGTTCAATGAGAGCTTTTGTGGTGGCTCATTGTGTGTCTTTAGGTGTGTTTTCCAGGGTGGGTTGTGCGTCTGTAGACCCTCTCAGCACTCTGGAACCATTAGAGTTTTCCATATAAATCCTGCTTAGTTCCTGGATCCTTGACATGATGGAGTGTAGCGTGTCAATCCCACCACTGTGGGTTGAGTCTACAGGTTCAGAGTCAGGGGTTGAGAGCCCCCGGAAATAAGTGTTTTCTTGGTTTATTGAGGGGGGATTATGTGAGTCTTCCATATCTGTGTACCCATCTATATATAAATTCTATTTATTCTCTATACTAATCTATGTATCTATGTACCTACCTAT
>NW_012142746.1:948291-961274 GCF_000956105.1 Propithecus coquereli
CATTGTAGAGGGGAAGGGCATGCATTTAACCCTCGCTTGGGTGAGGCAAAGACATAAAGTGTAACCATAATGTTTGTACCCTCACAATACCCTGAAATAAAAAAAAAAAAAGAAAATACATCTGAGATGCTAACTAATCTTTAATTGTATGTGTTATTTCTACTTCACTATCAATACTGTGGGACTCAAAATATTAATATTGGAGTTTAATTTTCTAATAAACTTGATGAACAAAGTCAAAAAAGAAAAAAAAGAATAGAAACCTTTTACTTCTGTTTGAAATGATTTATAACCGTTTCCGCCTGATCGGCAAGTGTTTCCAAATTAAAAGCCATTAATTAAGGCCTTATATAGATACAAAAGATATGCAAGGAGGGTTTTGTGATTCCAGCTTCGTACTTCAGGTGAGAGCTTTTCAAATTTCGTGGACCACTGCAGCCACCTGCTTGACTCAACGCCGCGCGGCCCCCGCGTGTTCATCAGTGCGCCGCAGTGCCAACGTTGTTACTGATTTTTCTCATTTCTCCAGGGCAAATACTAATTAATGGATACAATTCACAGCTGATTAGCTGTAGTTTCTTCAGTAATTACATTCGCATACTAACTGTTCAGAAGAGGATTTCTAACCCAGTTCTTATTTCACTCTAAGCTTAATTTGTTTTTTGAATTGTTTAGGCCCTTAGTTTAATAGCCATTTTATTTTTCTTTGTTGTTTTAGGTGCTATTAGATAATAAGTGAGTTTAATCTAAAAAAAAAAAATACTCTCTGAGCTGTTTGCTTTAAATGGATTTCTAATTCCCCGACAAGACCTACATTTAAATAACGTTACAGTTGTGATACAGGCTGTTAGGTGGTTCAGGGGGCCAGGATTGGTGCATGGAATTCACATTGCCAGCCCAGGTTCTTATAAATATCCAAGAAGAACATTTGATTGGAGGCCTGAGATTTTAATTCTAGCATCATTAATTTATCAAAAATTTCATGACAGAAACCTATACTTTTTCTTGCATATATTTAACATTGTAGAAAAGGGAAAATATGCGTGTGTTTGTGTGTGTGTTCACGTGTGCACCCATGCACATGTTTTTGATGTCATATGTCTTCAGAGAAACCAGATAAAGGTTTTTCTTAAGTGCTAACGAATACATCTTTCAGAAATCCTTGTAAAGATACTCAAATGAATCTGAGTGTTCAATGAGAGCTTTTGTGGTGGCTCATTGTGTGTCTTTAGGTGTGTTTTCCAGGGTGGGTTGTGCGTCCGTAGACCCTCTCAGCACTCTGGAACCATTAGAGTTTTCCATATAAATCCTGCTTAGTTCCTGGATCCTTGACGTGATGGAGTGTAGCGTGTCAATCCCACCACTGTGGGTTGAGTCTACAGGTTCAGAGTCAGGGGTTGAGAGCCCCCCGGAAATAAGTGTTTTCTTGGTTTATTGAGGGGGGATTATGTGAGTCTTCCATATCTGTGTACCCATCTATATATAAATTCTATTTATTCTCTATACTAATCTATGTATCTATGTACCTACCTATTTCTCTATCTACCCATCCATCCATCTCCTTGGGGAAAATGTACCTTTTACTTTAAATAATTACCAGCTTTATTTATGTTAGAACGTAGATACATACATTTTACCCTTTGGAGACCAAACCTATGTTTTATTTGATGCATTAAAGGAAGGAAATAATACATTTTAGAAAAAGGACATTCTTTTTACCATTTAAAGATCATGAAAATAATACAGCTCTAGATAATTATGCTCACAGAGCCTTTCCATATTGCCAGACTGATAACAGAATGTTTAAAGCAACAAAATGTGCCTATTTAGACCATTTGAACCTGAAAATACATTTCTGCCCAAATCCAAGTTTTACATTTTGATAACAGGTCCCTAGAAGTAAAGAGCTTAAGTCTGAAATGCTGATACAGTCTTATTTGTGATGATATGAATGGGCTATTGTGTTAGGGAATGAAATAAAAATTGCTGTGTTCATAGGATCCTGCTTATTTTTTAAACCTCTTTGCACTTAATGTTACATTGAGAGATTAAATATCACTGTTTTCAGCAGCTCTGATGGATATAGATATCACTTTTAGCTCTGTTTGGAGATTTTAAAAATATTCTTTAGTCTTATTATTTATTTATATTCATGCCACACCCCATTCACTAGAAAATAGAATTTGAGTCCTGGGAATTGAATTTCATTCCCTTTAATTCACATTTTAACCTACCCACACTTGTGACATCTGTTCTTGAAAAGTAAGCTATAAAATCCCAACATGCTTTGAAATGTGTCAAGGTGATTTTCTTGGAAACTCTTTTCCTTCTAACCTCTGACAAATGCCAGCTCAATAAACAACACACACTAGTGACCAGTGGGCCTAATGTTCCTCCCTCTTCATGATTAGTCTCGATGAGAAACGAAACTATTTTCTAGAATTATCGAGTTCGCTTAACTCCGTGCTTTATTTTCTGCAGGAACTAGCTGACAGTCTAGCATGGTGCTTTGAAACCTTTGTCCTGTTTTACATTTGGTCTGAGTAAACCCCCACCTTTATCTTGTAACACCCGCATTCTTTCCAAATCACAGCCAGGATTCTTTATGATGCCTCGTATTAACATAAAACAATCTGTTTTCTTTCAGTTCGGAAATAATAATAACTACATGAATATGGCTGAGACGAACAACGCTTTCTTTGCTGCCAGTGAGGTAGGTGTCCGTCTTAATGTGTCTGTTCATGTTTTGTGTGTTATTTAGATAATTTAATAGGCTGCAAGGGAAAAGCAAAGTATTGAATTTATCCCTCTCTCATGTGGCACAAGGTAGCGACTCTGGAGGAGAAATGAGAAAAGCCCATTGAAAAAGAAAATAACCCAACAAGTCTTTGTCACGTGTCCATAGGCTGTTACTGATGTTAGTGACGTCATACAAATCTCTTGGTGAAAAAAGTATATATGTAAACAAAAACAAATATATAAGAAAGTATGTTAAAACATACACACAGACTATATTAGTGTCTAAGCAGATAAGTGATCATTTTGCAAACCAGTCTAGAAGTGACATTTAATAGAAAATATTTTAACTTCAGGTATCTTTAGGAATAATGTCATTAAGGTGCCATGGTTTGCAAAAGTATGTGACAGAACAGTGTTGTAGTTTCTTGGGGTTCGGGTGGGGTGATGTGAAATGACTGTTTTATTTGTCGTTAGATCCTCCCAGTCTAGTACAGTGCCTGGCAGTGGGAGGTGCTCAATAAATGTTTATTGAATGGATGAATGAGTGGGCATGCTCCAAGACTTGGCTGCAGCTGTGAAAACTCGGTGATGGAATCTAAATGCAGCACCATGTTGGCTCTGGGTTTGTCTGCAGTTTATGGATGCAAATGGAACAAACGTTGTCTTCTTGTTGCTGTTTTTACTGCATTTCCTAGTATTGACTTAGGACTGCCGTCTGGTCTCATTGGTCTGCCATCCAGAAAAACCTTGATCTTATTAGATCAAGATGGTGGTTTCCTAAAAATGGTAGACCGCGTGAGACTTAAGGTTTTAAAACAAGATCAAATAGAAGTGAAATTGGTCCAAATGGAACATTTTCTCTTGCGGTTCATGTAATAAAAAGTCTTCATTTTCCAGATTCATTCAAATATAGGAAACTGAACTAGCTTGACCCCAGAGAATAAAAATAATAATGGCTTCGTAAATGATCTTGGTAAAGGGAAGCAAGTGATATGAAAGAAATTAACTTTGAGAAATTATTAGAATAAATGGGGAATCAAGAATTAAGGGTATTCCTAGATTAATCATTTTTATAGTGACCATCATCTCTCCAACCAAGAAGACAGCTTAGATAAGGGAATATGGTTTGGCACTGGCTGCTGTGTTGTTTGTGATAATGAACACAAACCCCATCTGTAAGGACAACATGATGTTTCATTCTGTACGATTTTTTTTCCCTACATTTGAATCAAACATTGATGAAAGCTCTACTGCCAGCAGCTGTTCAGAGACAATTTAATTCCAGCTGTGATAATTCACCGTGTCAGACATTGGCTGTTATATGTTGATACAACAGTTCTCCAGATTTGCATTTTTATCAAAAGGAACAAATGTTTTGAACATTTCAGTACAGATGGTATTTAACCATGTACATACTACTTTAACATGTTCAAGGTAAACACTGAAAAGTCAATATCTGTAAAAAATAATCACATAAACTCTAAATGATGAATCTGATACTGGTTATATGGCATAGTTACAAAAGTCAGTGTTTTTTTGTTGTTGATGCCATACGTGGTTATTTTTATAATCTTGGATATCTAGTGTTTGAGGTTCCTCTTTTCTCTAAGGAATGCTTAATTTTATATTTAATATATTTACCTCTCTTTAAAGTAGCTCAAGATTTTAGCATTTTCTTGGTTATATATTATAATGTTATTTTATTATATTGTTTTATTAGGTTAGTATATAGCAATATAATAAATTCTAATGTAAAATTAATTTGTCCTTAAAAAATATCATACCACAGGGACTTATTATGTGTAAGACATCTCTCTGTATTCCTTAACAAAAATAAAAATGAAAACCTTCCTTACTGTGACTGCCTAGCATAAGACATTCTTTATGTTGGAGTTTAAGAGGTAATCTTATATCACGATTTTTCCGAACATCTTTTCTTGAACAAAAAATAAAGCCCAAGTAATGTTAATACTGCATTATAGCATGTGCCTAATTTCCCAGTCACTGCATTAAAAGTGAATTTATTTGGTTTTTTAACATTTTAATGAGTGCAAACTAATTCAGGAAGACTTAAGGTTTGCTTGTTGTAAAGTCTAAATTGTGCCTGAAACCAATTCCCTTCACATAGATATCGTGCTGTAGATAACACTACAGGGACTAGGAGACTCTGCGTTTGAAATTCACACATTTGCTTTATGTTTTCTGTCTGTGTCATGATTACGCTGACCATTTTTAAAGTACTTTAAATATTTATTGAAATAATATTTCAAGTGTTAATTACAGTGGTAATGAAAACAGCCAAATGCCACATATCAAGAATGAGTGTTTATCCGTATTGTTAATGTGATATGTTAGATTTCATTAAGCAGTAATGGGGTAGCAAATGAGTCACAAATTACAGTTGCATCTGTTACTAGACCACATTAGCGCCAAAATAACAGCAAATGCAGCCACGGGGTTACGTTCATTAGCCAACCACGTTTGTGGCCAATTCATCCCTTTGTGTTTGAGAACTCAGGGTACCACAGTTAGAAATTGACATCTTTGGGGGTCATTATTAGAATGCATATGTCAGAAAATCCAATATTTCATTCTAGCTTTCAAATGTATTATTATACTACAATGTTTCATGTATATCGAATCTGCTAAGAACTTCAAGATGTTCAATTGTCCTGCCATGTACTGCCATAGCTTGTGACCTCTTTTTTTCTGGTGAGATACAAATAACATTTAACAGGTTCTATATGTACGAAGTGTTTTTTGTTGCTTTTTTTTTTCTCTAGTTTGTTTCTCTTTCCTCTTAAGTGGTTGTTACATTATATCATGATTGATAGTTTGAAGAATGATGATTTTCAGCTCTTAATTAGTTCTCTTAACTGATAATAGCACTCAAATTATCTTGCACCAATTCATTCTTTCAAATACTATTAATAATAAATGAATTCTAACTCTGACCCTCTGAGCTAGGAATAAAAAGTATCTGAGTGGTCCCCCAACCCCTCACCCCACCGAAAAAATATCCTAGACCTTGACATCCTCTCCCCTCCACCCCTCAAAAAAATCCAAGTTCTCTTTTAAGAAAGATGGTTAGTGTGGTAGACCAAGGCAGCCCTCATTTACATCACAAGGCCCTATTTTGAAACATTGCCTTTAAGAATCTCAGTAACAGTGGAGAAAAACAATGTATTAAGATTTACTTAGGTCTTGAAATATAACACTTGTCTAAGTAAATGAGCAGTATCAGTGTAGTTAGTATATCTATATCAATATAGCTCTGTGCTCTCTAGGTAGTCTTTAAAATTTGAAGACTGGTAGAAAATGTCCTGATAAATATATACTAAAGTGTTCATATAAAAGAAAATAATCCTCCTTATAGTTTAAATAAAAGTACTGGCACCTTTTAATATGAGCTATGATAATCTTTACATAAAGTGTTATATTACAAACAGTAACAATTTCCAAAGAAGCATTCATTGTACTTGGGAATATACCAATATGGAAATTAAAAAAGCAAACCACAAATTTAATAATACTTTTTTTGTATGTTGTGGCAGAAAGTAACTATGTGTAATATTCACTTCTGGATTAATGTGTGTGTGTGTGTGTGTGTGTGTGTGTGTGTGTGTGTGCACCACAAAATTGTCAGCATTTTATGAAGCATGTGGATAGTGTCAGCAGTTTGAGCTGTTTCACTAACATATCAATAAAGTAGCAATTTGTTATGTGCTCCAACTAACAACAAAGACAGATGTTGCTAATTAAGTGCGCATTAAAAAACTGTTAATACTGATACTCCATTAAAACCATATGATAATGAGACTTAAATCTTTAATCAGAATGATCAGCAAAACTTTATATATGGAAATCTGTGTTTAAGATGTTTTCATTTGAGAAATAAATATTTGGCCTAGAGATGTAGTGTTTTGATGCAAAGTCTTTCTTTTTCCCTCTGGGGAGGAATAAGATATAGGAGCAGAATATGAAGATTTCTATATTTTGTTTCCTTTTAGCAGACATTCCATACGCCAAGCCTCGGGGACGAGGAGTTTGAAATCCCACCAATCACACCTCCTCCGGAGTCAGACCCCGCCCTGGGCATGCCGGATGTACTGCTTCCCTTTCAAGCCCTCAGCGATCCATTGCCTTCCCAGGGAAGTGAATTCACACCCCAGTTTCCCCCTCAAAGTCTGGATCTCCCTTCCATCACAATCTCAAGAAATCTCGTGGAACAAGATGGCGTGCTTCATAGCAGTGGGTTGCATATGGTAGGCACTCCATTTATTGCTTCAAAGTATTTTTTATCATTTATACTAATCATGGTACAGATCTGAGAGTCCATGTTCTGAAATCTGCTCTTGCCTGTCTACTGGTGGACATGTGGTTTGGTATTCCTAGTGCCCTTTAAATGTGGGTACTGGATCAATACCTGGTATTGAATAAGAGGGTGTCAGATTGGTTGGCAGTCGCCTAAAAGAGGATGATCCAACAAAATCCTGCTGATTTGAAATGATTTTTAAGAAGTCTGATTCATTGGTTTGGAAATAGCCAATCTTCCCTTGCCTTTGGTTTAACACAGAGGCGTGCTTGAGTTGAAAGTTTGCCCAGGGGAGATTTTAGAAATGAAAGCCCTTATCAAGTGCCTAGTTCTCTTGAATTTGTTGGATTATAACGTGTTTATGATACATGATTTGCTCCTACCCCAAATGAAATATCAAACTGTAATACAGAGAAAGGTCATAGAGGAATTTTTCTTCCTAGTCTTTAATTATTTGTATTGATACATAATTGAATATAGAGTTTTGAACCTGTAGGTACAGAGAAAGGGAAAAAAATAATTGCTTATAACCAGCAGAGGAAAATATAGAACAGGTTATTGTGTGAAATACACCTAATCGTGTTATTTATTATCATAAACATTGAATAAGGTACTCCAGAGAGCCAAGATTACTAATGCAATAATTTTGGTTCTGTTTTTCTTAGGGTGCAATTACAGTCAGCAATCACCAGAGTAAATCTGCTTAAGTATTTTAAACTCTTCTGCTGGGATTGGTTGTTTTCCGTCATAGTATATAATGCATTCCTGTCTATCTAGGTGAGGTACTAAGCAGACATTTTAAAACAAGATGAATAGTTCATAGTGCTTTTTTTTTAAAACCCTGATAAAATGAAACAGATGTGTTGGTATAACAAAAAAACAAATCCTATTGCTTGTTTACATATTTCTCTACACATTAGGACCATGCCAGTGATGTTTATTGGTTTCATTGTTAATTCCCCAGATAACAACATGTGATTGCAAAATATGTAGTGGATTAGCGGTGCAAAGAATCAGTGTGCTCTCTGAAATATAAGATTACTTTCCCAAATAGGATTGTGGCAACATAATTTTCCTTGCTTGTGATCTTTTGTGTTTGAGCTGAACATCAGGGTTTTTATTTTTACTTTTTTGTCAGAAGAGAATGCAGCGAACAGTCAGGAAGTGGTTAGTAAGTATTCATAAACGTTACTCAGCTTCACAAGTAATTGTTTCCTGTGGACTTTCTTACATTTTTGTCCCTTTGACTCTGGAATGGAGGGCTCTATCCCTCTGTCCCTCTAGAGTCAGGCTCACAATGTTGTGCCTGGAAAATAATAAATATAAAAAGGGTGTATTTAGTCACCAAGGGAGTTTGCCAGGGTTCACCGTTTTTCCTAGGTGCTCAGCGAGGCTTATTTAAGCTGCAGAAATAGTTAAAAGACCATATAATGTATGCTAAAATGTGTACTTTATTAAATTGGTAAATATTTATTAATAATATAAAAATCTGCCTTTAAATTAAACATCTGATGAATTACCTTGCCTTAAAGCTATAAAACTGTTATTGCTGCTATAAAAAAGTGTAAAGGAGGCATTTTGACTATGAAATTTCATTTCATGGTCAATTGAATTTACTATATTGGAAAGAACTAAAGATGGAATCATAAAATAATTATGATATTCACATACACTTAAGGAACAATGGTTTCACAGGCTGGCGTTGGGAGACAGGACTCAATTTTTAATGCTGCTTTTGTAATGTATGGCTAATCACTAAAGCAGTTGAATTATTTCATCGATTTTTAAAAGTATAGGTACTTTAGCTAAGTGCGGACTGTTGTCATGGTATTTACATGGACTTCATCACATTTATTGGTGCCTTCTTGAAGTTTTGCTGAACCCGAGTGATATTTATTTTGGCTTGAAACAAACTAATCTTGTTGAAAATTCTAGTAGAATTTCACCTTGAAGAAATGTCATGGGATTTTAAATCACAAATGTTGGAAAAAATAAAATGTACTAGGACAGAATTATGATGAATACAATGTGTCGTTGGCTTTGTTCTATGTACTACCTGACGTGTTCACCTATAAACTTGAATTCAGAATCGCCAGAGGCATGGTTAAAAATAGGTTATGTCAAGGTTCTTCTATATCTCCCTCCGGGTACGGAGTTGGCTAGCTACATCATAATACTCCACAGAAGCCTCCTCGGAGATTTCCCTTAGGAAGGTCACCAGAAAAATAATAAATAATACCTTATACATCATGCATTCAGCTTCCCAGTGTGCGTTGGATATTTCATACCTTATGCAAGTAAGAAGTTTTATTATCCAAATGAATATGGCTGCCTGTTAAAGATTGTCATGGTGAATTAGGACCGTCCTATAGGAAGAAAAGCCAGCTTGTTTATGTTGTATTGAACCAGCTTTTCTTCAGTGCGTCATCGGTTTTCCTTTAGAAAGAATGACAGTTTGTCACATTACTGATTAGCTGCATTATTGTTGGCAACAAGCACAACATGTTTATCTTCCTTAAATTTATGCCCATTATATTTAAAAACAGAAAGCGGGACCAGAAAAGGGGGGATTAAAAAGAGTCCAATGATTAGCATTCACATTTCAAAATATGCAAATAATGCCCTCGTATTCAGAAGCGAATTGCTGAAAAATCGAATGTCGATGCATTTGTGACTTCAAAGAACAACCTTGATTTGCTTGTCGTGAATACGCGTATTTTCAAACAAGTCTTTCTGCTTGTCAAAATGCGGTTGGCGAGTCAAAACCAACAGTATATTTTGGTTAAAAATTTGTTATCTCTAAGCACTATTGTCAGTTCAGATGATCATCTGGAAATTGTTTTAATCTATAAAAGATTGCAATTCTAAAAATCTACAATGCGTGTGCTCCAAAGCGTTTTTTTTTTTTTTTAACACCTCTCTATAATCTGCCCAGCCCGCTGAGTAGCATTGACATCAGTAGTACATCAATTTCAGAAAGTGGATTATTTTTACTAGACAGCTATTGTGACATATTGGGTCAGTCATAAATGAAAGATATTCATGCAAGCATGCAATACTTGTAATGAAGTCTCACTCTGACCTTCTGTATGATTGATTCTGTAATTTAGTTTTCTCAGGCAGTGCCTGAAATGAAATGAAATCATGTTGAACAAGTTTTGAATACCCACAGTGCACCAGGAGAAGAAAAATCTGCAGCCCTAGAGGCTTGAGAGAGAGCAGATGAACGATTTATCTCTATGCTATTATAGCCTTTGCCAGCATTCAACATTTCTTTTTTTTTTTTTTTTCTTATTTGGCTTAAGTACTTAATTCTGCAGGTAGCTGTAAATGGGAAAATAAAATGCTGTTCAGATTTAAAATGACAGGACAGGAGTATGTGCAGGGGACTGATAAAATATCTTGAATAGAACTGACCTTTCATGTAGCTGAAAGTTACTGGGGGATTCATCCTCATAATTACCATATAGATTATTTTTATTTCTTTCCTGCAATGAAACATTTCAGAGAGCAGTAGTGCTGATTGAATGAAAATTGAACTTGTTAACATTCTTTTCAGCTTAGCCTGTTGTACATAACAGAAGGTTAGCTTTGATGAATTTCAAAATTCTCTTTGATATCTAAGAAACAGACAGTAAAATAATTGTCTCTAGTCTGATATTTTGTATGCCCCCCAAAAGAAAATTTATAAAACACACTGATCATTCATATACTTTTTCTTCATACATTATATTTCCGTGTTCAGAGGACCGACATTTTCTGTTTGATATTGCCTAGGATTTAATTGTAACAGCACATATTTCTAGAAAATGCTACACTGGTACTCTAGCAAAGTCAAATGTAGTATTAGAAAACTGAGAAAGATGGAAGTAAGGGAGGTATGTTTGAGTATGGTAGTATCTGTACCTGTTAAGGAAAGAGAAAAAGTGCTATAGGAGACACGCAGAGAAGAAAATTATGAGCTTTTAAAATATTCATAAGACTCTTAAATCATAATCTACTATAGATATCATTTTTTATCAGAAAAATGGGAATTTATCAAAATAATACATCTAAAATTTCCCAGTTTATTTTACAAGTTTTTATACCATTGTTTGGCACGGCTCTAATTTGGAAGTTGAATTATATTTGTTTTTAAAAAATGATTTTCGTGCCGTTTTTGTACTTAAGAAAACTTACATTAAGAGAAATAGCAGACTTTCAATTAATACATTGTTTTTAGCAATGTTGCTTAATGTGTTACAGATAAAACAGTTATTTCATGGGTCATTAATGTGTTTAATGCGTGGAACGTTCTATTAAAACAAGCCCTTATTATTGTTATGAACGTGTTCATTGCCGTTGTCGACAGAGGGTGCAGAGCTGAATTCCACAGGCTGGTGACCATCCAGCCGTTGGGGGAACCAACAACTTCTCATATAAATTGAAGGATTACTTCAGTAATGTTTATTTTTGGTGAAGTTATGGTCAAAAAGTATTTTTATTGTAAGTTAATGATAGAAAAGACACAACTTACATAAGCAAAAAATATACTTTAAGTGGAATAGGACCTGTGTGTATGAAGTCTAAATTATAAAATTGAAACCGTATTAACCTTCATCAAGTATTTACTGAACACCTACTAAGGGCTATATGTTGTTTTTCATAATTAGAGCCTGATCGTACTATTCGTGAAGTTGGTTTCTTGATTACCAGTGTCTCTTCCATACAGAAATATAGAAATTTAGAGTCTGAATACTGCTGCAGAGATGTTAGCCTCAAAAGTCAACTTTAATTTAGCTGCTACTATAGCAAATGTCTGCCAAAAAATGCCCAGGCCACAGATGCTTTTATGAGCTGCCTTTCTTTGTAAAGCAAATAGCCTTGTGCAGAGTTTAAAATAAATATTCTTTCATCTTGGTCAGTAAATACTACTGACACTGAACAGATAGGTGTTGGCTTTCGGGCTGAATTAACTTTAGGGTCATCTATTAAAGTAAGACTGTTTTCCAAACTTCCACTCAGCCCAATTAGTTCTTGTGCAGTGTGAAACATGACTTACCTGTTTGATTGATAACATTTAAGGGAAAACTGGCTATGGTTTATTTCCCTGTATCTTCTTTTTAGCATGTATCATCTACAGGTGACTACCAGCCACTGCTTAGCAGCGATTCAGAGACAGTAAAGACACCTTTTTTACATCACTTGGATTCCCAAATAAAACCAGCATGATGGCTGAAATATTTTTTAGAGGGGTGAGAATTACTCTGCATACCTTTACCCCTGTTCCTTTTTTTCCTGGCACTTATCATCCTTTGCAATGGTCTCCTTTGCAATGGTCTCCTTTGCTTGTTTTTACCACCTGTCCCCTCCCTACCAGAATAGAAGCTCTCAGAGGGCAAGAGCCACACCTGTTGCATTAGCTGTCACCCCTGGGCCTGGAACAGTGACTAGGCTGTCATATCTGAGGCTCTCAGTTAATATTTCATTCGTTCAATATATGGATGCCTGAAAGGACAATGAAAGAATATTTATTTGTTATTAACAGCATAACTTGACTGCTAAATTTGGAAGGAGGGGAGGTGGCTTAAAGTATGAACAGTTGTAAAAGTGGAATTTTTCTTTTAAAATTTTAATTTAGGGCTGAATGAAATAATCATGGAGCTGACTCTTGGGTAAAACAGAGGCAGTTGCAGGGTACATGGGTAAAATACCATTAAGTGTTTGATAATAAACTCTTGAAAATTTTGTTTCGCCAAGAAACTATTAATTAACTTTAGAGAATACTTTGTCACAAAACTTTTATGTGTACATATGTTTGATTATAACCCTGAGAGTAGTTATTAAATAAAAATGATCTATTTCAGTGTAGATATTTTGATGAACGTAAAGTTGATGGTATATAGGTCTGTAATTATTGGTGTACATTTGGCACAACTATATTTGTTTC
>NW_012142746.1:962844-999764 GCF_000956105.1 Propithecus coquereli
GTTATTATTTATTGGGATGAATAACCCCACTAGAGAGACACCACGCTTTAGACTTTCAATGACAGCCTTCTACACTGCGGATATAATCCAGACCTCCTAAAACAGACAATGAAACTTGTCCCCTATGGCCGTGACTTG
This sequence comes from Propithecus coquereli, assembly GCF_000956105.1. Classification (NCBI taxonomy): domain Eukaryota; kingdom Metazoa; phylum Chordata; class Mammalia; order Primates; family Indriidae; genus Propithecus; species Propithecus coquereli. The sequence goes on from NW_012142746.1 coordinate 962,983, forward strand.
CCTTTCTGGCCTCGTGGCCAGCCCTACTTTTCCTAGTCTCTCATTTCCTTATCCGTGGTGTGTTGGCTCATGGCTTGGTGCATGTTCATCTGTCCTTGGATGCTCCACCCTCTTACCTGGCTTGGTTAGCTTCTACTTCCCCTTACACCCCGGCTTGGTGGGTCACCCCCTCAGGGAAGCCTCCCGTGATTTCCCCACCTTGCACGATCTGGCCCATTCCCATCTCCTCATTCTCACCACATTTCATTCTTCCCTTTGCCCACCCTGCTCCCAGCTTTCCTGGCCTCCTTTCCATTTCCCAAGCATGCCAAGCTCTCTTCCACTCAGACTTTGCACATGCTGTTCCCCTCTGCCTGGAACATGCTTTCCCCTCCTCCTCATCCTTCAACGTTGGCTCAGACGTCATCTGTCTGAGAGGCCCTTCCTCCTGCCCTGATCACATATAGTCATCCTCACCCTAGTAGCTTTCTTTTTTATAACCCATTGATTTTCTTCATGATGTTTATCACAATTTGAATCTTGTTTATGCCATGCTTTCTATTTCTATGGACAGAACATGGGCCTTGGGCATTCACCACTACACCCAAAGAAGATGCTATTTGTCTAATACAGCCGTTTCAAATGTGGGAGACTTTGACATTTGTCAATGTCTGGGGACGTTTTGGTTGTCACAACCTGGTGGGGGAGGGGCAGCTACTGGCACCTAGTGGGTAGAGGCTGGAGATGCTGCTGAATAGTCTAATGCACAGGATGCCCCTCCCCCAACAAAGAATTATCCAGCTCAAAATGCCAGTACTGCTGAAGTTGAGAAACTCTTGTCTAATATCATCAATTAGAAAACAGAGCGAGATGAGGAAGAATAATGAGTTTTTCCAAAATGCTGAACAATTTAGGAAATCTGATACAAGTGAACACTACGTATAAAGTATAATTGTGAAAGGAGTTAAAAAAGCTACCAGCATTCAACTCTTATTGCTGGATATGATAGTGGCAATCTCTTACAACCAACTAGTTGCTTTGCATTTAAGTGATTATTGGTAAATCTTTCAAGACTTAATTTTAACAAATGAGAGATAATACTTACAAACACACATTAAATTTCTTTGAGCTATATTCATGGTTATACATTTACTTATTGCATCATTACTATTGGCAAAAATTGTTAGGTATTTTGGAGATATATATCTAAATTATTCTGGCCTTACTTTATTATAGTAAATTTGTTAGTCCATTCTAAGTTTTGTTTAGAGTGATGTTTAAAAGAATCACATAGTAGGTAATTTTCTAGTCTTCAAAGATCTGAGCATTGGCTGATCTGGCATGAACTGTAGTAGGTGCTCAATTAGTGCTTGTAAACTGGGCTGACATCTTTCCCTTTCTAAGTGGGAATCCTAAGATCAAATGAAACATCTTTTAAAGGTACTTTTTCATGGAAAATGATTAGAGCTGTTCCCCAAGGCAATTGTTAATAATTGGTGGCCCTAAAGGAGCTTAAATTTCTAAAGAGACACTTTAACCATTGATCCTCTTATACTGCAATTCTCACTCATGGGGAGTTATTATTGAATAACTGTGGACCATGGTAAATGCTAGCACATTTTGATGCATCCATTATGTGAGTCAGAGGTTACTTAAAAATATTCTAGAGGTCCTTGGTGTCTTGTCCTGTGGGAGATAAGAAAGAAGGGACCAGCATCTTTTTGGATCTAAAGATGGTGTTGATGACTTATGTTTTGGCAAGGCCTTGGGCCACCACCAATATTCTTCAGAGATGGTTTTCATATTGTCCCCGATGCAGAAGAATCTTCCTTTTTGTAGTGCAATGTTATGAGGGGTTCTCAAGTTATAAAACAAATGGAAATGAAGTTGATTTCGTTACAGGGACATACGGTGGTGAAGAACCCAGAACCCGATGCATCTTTCTCTCTGCCTGTGCACACCTCCACCACCCAGGCAGCGCAGGTTTTCCATGGAGCAAGCACTAGCTTGCATGGTGGCCTAGAGAATCATTCTTATCTGTCTAAGAATGGATATAGCAATAGTATCCAATTCAGAAAGCAATTCAAGGGATTAAATTAGAAAATACACGTTAAGCTGAGCACAAATTCTGGCGTATAGTAAACACATAGTGAAGGTTCCTTTTTATTAATAGTACAGTGGACCTTGGCTGTCCATCAACAGATGCTCTCAAGCAACCGGATCCATAATAAAGGTATAAATTGCAAGGTGGAATTTAGGAAGAGCTGATCAAGCCAAGAAGACATACTTCTTGGCCTTCTGCTTGACTCTGGGAGCCATCTGAAATGCTATAGTTGGGAGTTGAGTCAGTTAAAGCATCTGTGTGTGCTGATTTCCACAGGCATTGGAGCTAAGAGAGCAAAGTAACTCCTCTGTTAATGAGAAAACTGTACAAATCAGATTATCACATTTCATGGCCATGCCCGTTAACTAATTTATTATTATACAGTCAGAATTAAAATACTGGATTTAAACGTACCCTGAAAGTTGCTTGTAGATATTTTAAAACATCTGGATTTACGTAACATTGAAAAGACTTTTAAAAAGCATTACAAAAGACATATGTGGAGAGGAAAATTAAGAATAAGATGGATAGCTTCATTGCCAATAGTTGGGAAGTAGAAGTGATGTGAGCAATGGTTGAACTTAAAGAGATCATGGAAGAGTGGACAGACAGCTCTAATTTTCTAAGAGAAATAGGAGAATGTGGTGCTAGAATGCCAATTAAAAAATCAGGACAAACTGATAACATAAAATTCACTTTTGTCATGTAAGTCTGCAGAAGGACCCCTGCCAATACAATGTAATATAATATTTTAGGAACAACACAAGAGAACCTTACCAGTGAGACAAGAAAGTATAATGCTTTTCTCTGGGATTCCACAGTAATTTAATAATTCAGAAATTTTTAAGAAATGGGAAATTTATATATTTAATATGAAACTCTAGCAATTAGCTACACACTGTGTAACTGCTTGTGTCATCTTCTTTTTTTTGTTTTTCCTGACTGGGGTGTTTTAGTTTTTGTTTATTTTGGTTTGTATTTTTGTCACAGCTTGTCAAAACAGCATAAGCAGTAAATGGAAAAAGTTAAGGCTCTCGCCTCCTCACCCTACAGCCCTACACCTTATAATGTAACCATTATTAACAGTTTGGGTACACTTTTTTTTAAAATTTAAAACAAAGGAACCTGTACTCTATAATTATTTTGTAATTTTCTTTTTCACTTACTGTATGTTGCATGTCACTCTAGGTCAGTGGTTCTCAACTGAAAGTAATTTTGGCAAAGTCTGGAGACATTTTTCATTGTCATGACTGATAGAGAGGAAAGTCACTATCAGCATCTAGTGGGTGGAGTCTGGGGATGCTGTACCTACAATGCCCAGGACAAGCCCCCACCGCAGAAATTATCCGGTGCAAAGTGTCCAGAGAGCTGAGATTGAGAAACCCTGTTCTAGGTCAATGCACATAAATCTGATTCATTATTTTTAAAAGCTTCGTAACACTTTGTAGTATGGGTAGACCGTAATTTATTCAACTGGTTTTCTTTGCTAATAGCATCTTATTTAGTGGCATTTATATATTTAATATTAAGAACCCAAATGCTCCAGTTTAGTTATTTACAATTCATTCTGCTTCTTTAAAGAGCAAAAATAAGCCCTATCAGAAGGACTCTGAAGAGGGACAGTTAAGAATTCATAGGCTTGTGTATAAAATTAGATTCTGGGTCACTGTGAGTCAAGAGAATTCGGTTTCAGTAAAATCACAGACTCACTCGAAATGACATGTCTTAAAGTAAGTCATTTGAAAAGCATGTCTTCATTTTTTGATTCTTTGGTATTAAAAAAAGGAAGAAAGAAAGAAGCAGCACTAACAACTCCAGAGCGTTCTTGTGTGACTACCAGAACCAGAGAGGGCTGCTTCGAAGTAACTGTGATAACTTTCAGAGCAAGCTTTTTCTGATGATGTCTACCTTCTCTTTACAGACATAATTTCTAAAAACCCATTAGTACATTAAATCATGGTGGACTGAACAAAAGAAAACAAAGTAGGTTTAAATGAAAAAAGTGATATCCAATCTAAAAGACTTCGAATGACTTCCAGATGCCATCGACAATGTAATTCGGAATCAGTGCGACCCTCTGGTTAACCACAGGGGATTTGATGGAAAGGGTGCCTTCCCGCAAACAGATGTTTGCTCTGTGAAACCAAAGCTCTGTGTTTCTCTGGCCCATCCTCTCTGTGTGCCCTGTGCATTCCTGGAAGGATAAAATAAAGAACTGATTTTCCTTCTCTCACAGAGCTGGATAAAGGGGAATGGAACCAGAGCTCTGTGTGTGAGGATGGCAAACCAGAGCGTGGGCTGAAAGGGTCGGTCTCTGCTTCCGCCTTTTGCCTTCCAGTGGTTTTCTCAGTAACAAGCAAGAGCTGGAAGAGTAGCTTTCCTTTTGCTATTAGTCCATCCGTCTTTCCTTCCTTCCTTCCTTCTTTCCTCCTTCCTTCCTTCCTTCTTCCTTCCTCCTTCCTTTCTTTCTTCCTTTCTCCTTCCTTCCTCTTTACTTCTTCCTTCCTTCCTTCCTTCTTCCTTCTTTCCTTTTTCCTCCTTCCTTTCTTCCTTCCTTTCTCCTTCCTTCTTCCTTCCTTCCTCTTTCTTCCTCCCTTCTTTCTTCCTTCCTTCCTTCCTTCCTTCCTTCCTTCTTTCCTTCCTTCCTTCCTTCTTTCCTTCCTTCTTTCCTTCCTTCCTTCCTTCTTTCCTTCCTTCCTTCTTTCCTTCCTTCCTCCTTTCATCCTATCATTAATGACAGTTCTATAGTGAAATAGCATGGACTGTATGTTTGGGTTTTGTGTTTCTGACTGTTCAGTTTTTGGCATGAATCCTTACGTTTAATAAATGTAATAGAAACCATCATCTTGCACTAGGTCAAGCCTATCAAAATTGCAACAGGTCAAGCCTAACTAAGGAGCTATTTACATCATGAATTTATTTACAGTTGGCAAAATTGAAACCCTCTCCCCTTCACGTCTGCCTTTTCAGGATCAGAGCCACACCCAAGTTTCCCAGTACCGGCAGGACCCCTCCCTGATCATGAGGTCCATCGTTCACATGACCGATGCCACTCGCTCTGGGATCATGCCGCCTGCCCAGCTCACCACCATCAACCAGTCTCAGCTCAGTGCCCAGCTGGGGTTGAACTTGGGAGGTGCCCCAATGCCACACACGTCTCCTTCACCTCCAGCGAGCAAATCGGCCACTCCCTCGCCTTCCAGCTCCATCAACGAAGAGGATGCCGACGAAGCCAACAGAGTAAGTCGGCACTGCCTTAGTGTGTGACCCACCAGAGAGTATGGGCTCCCCCCGTGCTCATGTCTTTGAATTTCATTCATGGTGTCACCTTCTTTTTCTCCATGGATTCGGAGTAGCATTTAAATTCATGATGGCTTAATTTTTTTTCTTCCTCTCTTTTACTTACTTATTTATTTTCCATAGAAAGTGTATTGAACCGGAAATTGGCTTCCCCTACTGATCCTAAGGCATGGGACAAGTCATTTAACTCTTGTAATTCCTAATTTTTCTAATCTACAAAAGGAGGGCTTGCACTCCCTTTCTGGAAATTTCCAGAAATGCCAGATTTTCCAGAAATTCTGAAGTGTTTTGGTTCTGAGTTAATGTCCACGTGAGCAAGTGTCATCCAGTGTTTTGGCCGATCTGCCACGTTTGACAGCTTTGCACCTTCAATCACGTTTGTCATGGAGTAAATTCTCATTGTTTTGTCATGGAAAAACGTATAATTTGAAAATATACATAGCTTGAAATAAAAACCAAGTTCCAGGTATGACTTTTCTGAACACTTAGAATAAATAATGAAAAAGAATACCGTAATAGTACACAATTACTCATCACGCATTCATTAACTATGTGTTGTACACCTACTCTGTGCTTGGAGTTCGATTTGGTTCTCGTGGTATAAAGATTTATAAGAGAATTACTACTCATGGGACTCCCCACTGGGGACAAATAGCAATGTTTAGAACTAGCTTCCAATGTGATTAGTGATATAACTGAGGTCTCTGGTGTGCTACGATCATAATCAATGCTGCTTGGGAGAGTGATTTGAGGAAGACTTCAATGAGAAGGGGATATTTGAATTAGGGCTGAGAGGATATCTAACAGTTCGTGAGGCAGAAGAGAGAGGCTGGCATTTTGGTAGGAGAAACGGTGAGGAGAAATGTCCGTTTTGGGGTATCGTGAAGTTTGATATGGGATAGGACATAAATAGAAATCGAAGAAAGAAATGGCTTAAATGTGGTGGCCTTTCTTCTGTTGGTAGTCGAGAGCTGATTAATTATTTGCACAGAGGATTGGCATAAGTAATTTATGCCTTAGAAAGATAACTTTGGCTATATATAGAATGCCTTACAAAGAGAGGGACCAAAGAAAAGGAAGTTAATTAGAAGACCCTTTTATTATGTTTCCTTTCATCAAAGGAAGGGATAGACAGGAAGTACTGGATTAGTGAGACATTTAGGAGGGAGAATCACAAAGATTTGGTGATCTACTGGAATTTGAAGGAGTAAGGGATAAATTGGGTTGTAGTTTTGAGAGCCAGATGGATGGATACCAATAAATGAAAGGATCCACCCAGAAAGAGAGAAGTGGTTTTTTGTCCCCCTACAGGGAAGATGAGAGTTTGGCATGTTCTTGGTTGAATTTGTGGTCTAGAAGGCAGTTCATTGAGCCTAGAAGTGAGTTCATTGGTGCTGGAACTGCAGACTGGGGGACCATCTGCACACGGACATGAAGACATGGAAGAAATCGGTATTTCTTAGAGAGTGTAAGTAAGGGGCAAGTCAAGGACACAACTCTGAGCATCATTTATTTTTAAGTAGCAAATGGAAAAAGAGGAGCAAGAGAAGACTGAGAGTGATGAGGAGAAGAGGAGGGAGGTTTCAGTAATGTTGCAGACGTTGAAGGGATTTCAGGGTGGAGCTTTGGTCTGTAGCACTCATTGGGCACAGAGATAGTAAATGCACTAACAGTCTCTCTCCCACTCAGTGCAGGACTTCAGTGCAGAAAAGTGAGAAATATGGTTAAGGAAACTTGAAGGACACGAATAAGATGGGGCTGGGTTTCAGCTGGCCAGGACAACTCAGTGGGTTCATTCCCCCCCACATACGTTCCCACTTCCCTTCGTACTTGCCTCTGTACCAAACCAAAATTGTCACCTCTGAAGACAACCTTTTGCGTGACTCCCAGCTTGCTCCATGTTGAGCAAGGGTCTCAGCGTTGTATAAAGACAGGAATCCTATTTGTTATCTTTTAAGCACCTTCGCTGAGAAAGGAAGATTAAAATTATCGTTGATCGTGTCGCTTTTGGGTAAAGCTATTTCTCCAGCTTTCTGTCCCAACCCTTTTAAGTCAACAACATAAAAGTTTATGAGAATTCGTTCTGAGCTTTTATTTAAACTGTGGGACTTTTCCTTTCTGGTTTATTCTTAAAGAGAAATGATGATTAGGGCAAGTCATGGTTATCCAAGAAAGGCATCAATGGTTGTCGACATTTGAATATTGTTTTACAGAAGATTGAGATGACAAGTTGAACTCCTCATTTCCAGAAAAGGCTGCTGTGGAAATTACTTCCATCTTGCCCTTGGTCAGGGTATTGTTGGCACTAACAGTGCCAAATTTTCTTCCAGGAAAAGAATATAGTTGTGTGACTCAATTAGAAAAATGTGTGTGTGTGTATCTATACATATATATATATATTTTTTTTTTTCTTGTAGCTGAAATAATGTTTTTCATTGAAGGATAACTTGGCTCCAATTGAAGCTCTAACTGAAAGGCATCTGACTCTTTTGCAAGTTCAGATTCATTAAGTAGAATTAAACAAGTCTCACTTATTCTGAAAATTTCGAAAAAAGACTATGGGCTCCAGAGAGTTATTGAATTAATTGTGTGAGTTATTAATATGAAAGATGGCATTTTGGAGGAGAGGTGAGATATGACTTTTAACACCGTCTGAAGCATATAAACTACTTGTATAAAGCGTGGATGTCGTTATCATTCAAACAGTGCAAACAATAGGCCTACCTAAAAGTAGGCCAGTGGTTTCTTAACACTTTAGGGTTCAGAGCTCTCAAAGAAAAGTTATTTAACCAGTTTTCTCCCTGATAATTTTAGTAATTGGATTAAGTTCCAAATGACTCTCATTCAGAAAGTAATAATACTCTAGGAAAATTTGAATTAGGATTCAAGGCCATTAAAAGCCAATCTGTTAGTAACTGGAATCTCTGTTGATCTTGCCCCAAGGCTGGCTTTTAAAACAGATTTTGTTAAACACTTCAGGATTCTTGATGAAGTTAACTACAAAATCATCTTCATTATAGTCATACTGTAATCTAGGGGAGGAAAACAAGGCTGATAAATCATTTGCCCTGCTTCTCTGATAAGTATATTAAATGATCAGTGAAATCAGATGATGGTCACAGGTAAATATGGAACTTAGTAGTATATGAATCTGGGAGCTATACCCATATCGTTTTCATGATTGGTTCTGATCTCACAGAGTTCATCTGTGAATACGTGTGAGTGTTTGTGGCAGTATTCTTGTGAGCAGGGTTACTTACCATATGCAATAAATGCCTTCTTTTTAGTCTTCTGAGTGATTTTAAGTATCAGTTTTTACCCTCTTTTTATAGGTTTTTAATTTTATGGAGAGTATCAATTTCCTTTCTATCTCTAAAGTAGTTTTGACATTTTTATATTTCTTGTTATCCTATTCTTTAGAAAGTTGTTATTTTAGAAAATAAAGATGACCTTTCCTTGTTGTACAAGTATAGAGATGGTAGCTAATTTCCACTTGAGTTTCCAGAGACCCATTAGCAAATTAACATTCTGATAAAATAAAAAAAAATCAGTCTCAAAAAATCAATTCAGACAGATCACACAAATGACATGTGACTAGGCAAAGGACCTCATTTAAAATATTTGCATGTGATCAACATCCCGAATATTATTTAGGTTTAACTTCTAAAACCTCTGAAAGTGTAAAATATTTTGTTTACGTGTACGTGTGTAGCACAGCATATATATAGCATCTCCTGGTACAGAGTGTTCTGTTTTTCATTAGTCATAATTGCTATTTAGGGCATATGTTATGAATGTATTGAAGATACTTCTGGGTCTCATTAATCAATGTTCTAAATGCTAATCTCTGCTGTCCAGTTAACTCTAAGCAAGTTTACCCCTCCCCCGCTTTTGGTGGTGATTCATCTGTTGACGATGCTTAACAAAACCTTAAAAGAACAATTACGGATCTGAGTCAGTCTTGCTGCTTTCTCCGCGAGTGCATTCCAGGCGGTGAATTTTCTCCCTGCTTTGCAGGCCATCGGAGAGAAAAGAGCTGCTCCAGATTCTGGCAAGAAGCCCAAGACTCCAAAGAAAAAGAAAAAGAAAGATCCGAATGAGCCACAGAAGCCAGTGTCAGCGTATGCCCTGTTTTTCAGAGACACACAGGCTGCAATTAAAGGTCAAAACCCCAATGCAACCTTTGGAGAGGTCTCAAAAATCGTAGCGTCTATGTGGGACAGCCTTGGAGAAGAACAAAAGCAGGTGAGGGAGAGAGCCGTGGTGGCCTTACGTTACAAAGTTAGCAGAGTATTCCTACATTTCTTCCAGGTACCCACCTCCACTTAGCATGATTGCTTCTCATGAAAGCCTTTCGAAGCTATGGAATTAAAAAACACGAACGTGTAAATCTAAACAAGTCTCCAGTTGTATTGATTTCTCTGTCAGCTCAAGGGTGCCTGTTCAGAACCCATTCAGAGGAGGGTTGGAAGGAATCCAGGCAGTATCCTGCAAGCATAAACTTTTGATGATAATCTTTTCATTTTAAATAATGTGGAATTTTCCCCCTTTGTTCAAAAAGGGCACTACAAAGGGATTAGGTCCATCCTGCTTGCCTTTCCATTGATCATCTTTCTGAACCCTCGTGCTGTCCTGGTGGGTTTCCAAACTTTGAAGCTGCCTCTGCGTGTCTCATTATTGTCACTAGGCATTTGAAATTTTATTCCAAGTTCATTTTAAAGCTCGGCAGTATGAGAGGTATTCAGAGATTAGCCATGCTGGTGGGAGATACTTCCTTAGGGGCTTAGTCTCCTCTCCTTCCCCATGCAACTGCTCTGCACAAATGAAGAGAAGAATGTGTCCCTTGGGGGTCGGCCCTCCCTTTGCTCCTTGCATGAAACTCCAATTACCATTAATAGGAGTTAACTTTTACATAGCACAGAAGAAGAGATAGACCCCTATTAGTGATAAAATAGAAGAATTATTTACCCTTGGTTTTTATTTACAAATCATGAACTCTTTTAATGAACTCATTCCTCCTATAACTATAGAATTTTCCAGTTTGTTTGCAGTGAGTTTATTGTTATATATAGCAGACTGATTTTTCTGTCCCAGAAATGCAATTCTAAGGGCCTGGCAAACTGCTGCACCAAACTTTTAAACTCCAGAGAGAAAGATCATTGCACTTTGGTCCAACACCCAGCCATCAGGCCAGCTAAGAAAAGGAAACCTAAATTTAATATATTGAGATTTATTTATGTAACTCAGTGGTCTCACAGATGGAAATCTCTCATGTTTTATGATTTCTGACCTTTTTTTTTTTTTCCCTCCAAAAGAAAACCAAGGTTGAAAGGCCTCCATGTTTTCTCTTTTGTCTTCACACACTCTACCTGTTGTTGTTTTTATCCTCTGATTTGGTAAATATGTGTGAGGGAAAGAAGACATTGATGGAGAAACTCATTACTCTCTCTAATGTAAGCCGTTTGTAGCAAAGCTTATTCTTCCCGTTACCTTATTTATTGCCTGAGCGCGAGGCTTGCAGCGGTTACTCTCATGGAATCTCTATTACAACCCGAAATCTTTTTCTCATTCGCAACAGTAGATATTAAAGTTGTGCTCCAGTGAGGGTAGCAGGGTTGGGTTGGGTTCGGTTTGAATATCTGTGTGTGTGTGTGTGTGTGTGTTAACATTTAAAAATCAAAGTCAAGGAGACCAACTTTTTTTTATGTGAGTTATGTTTATGTGACCTAATTTGTGCAGCAGTTATGTTATAGCTGAGGATTTATACACTAAAGGTGGTGCTAATTTTGGTCTTTTAATAGGTATATAAAAGGAAAACAGAAGCTGCCAAAAAAGAATACCTGAAGGCCCTGGCCGCGTACAGGGCCAGCCTCGTTTCCAAGGTAAATCTGAGCAGGAGCAGCCAGTCTCTGAAATAGTTATGACGCCGAACGCAGCCCTCAAGCGTTGACACTGTAAATGCAGCTCCCCTAAGACTTGATAAGAAAGCATCTTGAACACTCAAACTTACTGGTTTCCATTAGAGGTTACCCGAATGATGACATGAAAAATACGAGTTAATTTAAGTGGCTAAATCTAAATTGTTTCCAAAAGATTCACTGATCTTTATATATGTGTATGTAGCTCTACAGATAAATTTTAAATAGCCTCTTATTCTTTTTGTCAGGGATAGGATCTGTGTTAATGTCCTCTATTTAAACTGGGAGATTCGTTTGTCAGGCATTTTTGGACATGATATCATAAATTTTCCAGTGGTTACATTATTATAATAGGGGATGTTGCGTTTTCAACCAGACTATTCCATATCATATAAATAAATAAACCTCATGATTATTTAAAATAAAATTATGCTCCAAGTACTAAAAGAAAAAGTGTATGTATTATACATAGAGTATACCATAGACCCTGATAAAGTGCACCAATATCCCAAACAAATGTCACTCTGGATTATAATTGCCTTGATCCAGAAAGAGTATGAACTGCAACATTATCTTTTTTTAACATTTAATTAGCAATATCTATTGACTTCCTATAGTTGAGAGAGCTTTGGGGGAGGATAATTTGGTCTACTGTATTTTTGCTCTGGAAAAATTTCTTCTGGCGAGGAGAGATACCATTTTATTATCTGTCTGTTGTCTCAAGTACAACACAGCCTCAGAGCCATTTAGAAAGGGTTCATTCCCTTTTTTCTCTTCTTCACCTGAGTTGTTTCTTCTTTCTGTTATCTTTATTAAGATCTACCATTGGCAGCTGCTCAGAATCAGATCAACGGAGGTCCTTCTGTCTTTGTTGACAGCTCCTAGGACACTTCCCACTTCATTAGAAAGAAAACACCTTTATCAGGTCAACAGCAAAACCTTTTTCTGAGACCCTGGAAGACACACATTGGGAGAATATACTGATTCTGTACTCAGATTTGCACATGGCAGAGAACAACTGATTGCGTGGGCGACAGATGTTAAGAATCGAAGTATAGTTGGTAGTTAATTAGATGGAGTGATGTCAATAGAGTAACAGTGTACATGTACTTCTTAAGTGGATCATTTATTCATTCATTTATCCAGAAGCAGGTATAGGTGGGCTTTGTGAATTAGAGCATGAATAATTGACCACAGATGGATTTAAGCCAAGAACCAGTATCTCAAAAGGCATTCAGAAAATATCAACCATTAATCATTAAGCCTGTGACTGACTTGGAAGGGATAACGTGAAAGTTATACATTGTATACTAGAGTCAGGATTCAGAAATACTTCCGAATGGAATTCAACAACACTAAAAACCCAATAGGACAGTATTTAAGAAGAATAAAATACATTTTTTTTTCACTTTTGTTTTTTATTTCAGTAGATGCAGTTTGAGAGCATCCTAAATTTATATTCAGAGACCTGGGAGGTAACCATTAATAAAACAGTCCTTGAGGTAGAAGTTTAGAATAATTTCAACCTGAACCAAAAGTGTAAAATAGCTGCTAATATAGTGATCTCAGAGGAAGCAGCCTCTAATCGTATAGGGTGATGATTAGACCACATCTGAAGAATTGGTTCCGTTTTGGACCCTACGATTTAAAAAGAGATGGCTGCCAACTGAAGGCCCTTCAGAGTGTTGCCTCCATAATGTTGAGGACTGAAAATCAAATCCTATTAGGACAATTGAAAGAATCAGGGCGGTGAGGATGTGGCGGTGTATTATGATCTTAGTCCACAAATATAAGGGCCATCATATAAGAGAAGCCAAGTTGATCTCTCTGACCTAATAGAAGAACGTATCCAACAGGTGACGTTGTAGGAAGCAACATTTTAGTCCCAGTGTCAGAAGTAACAATACAGTTTCCTCATACGCACATTTAACTCATGCCTCTACATGCAGAGCCTTGGACCTCCTCCCTTAAGATGTGACTTTCTTGTCACTTTTAATCTTCCCAACAACCAAAGCAATTAATAGAAGCTTACTATTAAGTCGTAAGGGCATGAGGAGGCAGGCTGGGGGGAACTCTTTACAATCATTTTCCCATCACCATTTACCATTAAGGTGACACCTTAGAGGCACAACAGTACAACCGCCCAGGTGTCTAAATATAGACTTTCCTTGTGGTTTTTAAGTACTAGAGTATGTAAGAATTATGTACATGTTTATATGTACAAAACTGTATGTGTTCTACTTTATGGGTGATTTAATGGTTTTTGAAGATAATTTTGAGTATTTATAGGCTCTTTTTTCCCTAAAGACTTTAGAAAGTGACCGTCTATTAAACATGCAGCCCACTGAGATTTTGTAACGTGGAGAGCTGTCTACGGACCAGTGACGCTTTACAGTGGTTACCTGTGTTCAAACAGAAGCCATCAGAGATGGCTTTTCCTATGTTGAGTGACTCTCCATATGAGGTCATTTCTCGGGTTCCTTCCAATAGGAGGGCTTTATAAATTTGAATCATAAAAACTTAGAAGCAAGCATTTCAAATCAATAAAGGTAGTGGGTGGCTGCTTCATGCCTCCAAGGTGCCCTCACCACCCCCATAAAAACCCTAATTTGGGGAAGAATAAGAGGAAAAAATAGTCTTTAAGATGAGTCATTCCAATCACTGTTGCATTAGCAAAAGAATTTATTTTTGTGGAGATAATGATGTGTTTTTAGCACAAAATGTAATAGGTAGTTTCTCTTCATCTTTAAACCTAGATCTGCGATTTATCATATGATAGGTTATTCACTCACACGAGTGTTGAGCATTCTCCCCTCATCTGTGGCTCCTTTGATAAATTCTGGAAATCTTCAAAATAGTTGGTAAAATAAAACATTTCTGAAGTTGTGAAGTACTTCAGTTCAGTATCTCTGGGGAACCCAGTGATATTTTTCTTGTATCCGAGTGAGCACTTTTATAAATGATCATGCAAACACAGGGTTTTGAAGTGTTCTACTGGCAGTAGGTTTTTGGTAATAGTAGTTGTTTATTAATAAAAATAGCTAACCTTTACTAAGTGCTTCCTGTGGGCCAGGCACTGTTCTAAATGCTTAACATGTGAGTTAATTTAATTCTCAGAACTTCCACACGAGGTAAATAACACGTAACCCCATGTTATAGATAAGGAAACTGAGGTCCAGATGGGTGAATTAACTCGCCCAAAGTCACAGAGTTGATAGGTCGTAAAACTGGATTTGAACTAGAACAGTCTATACTCTCTTGTCTTTCAACATGTGGTGCTCAGTGGTGAGGTCAGAACAACTTAAATGTGGAAGAATCGTTGCTCTTAGTATGTGTATCAGTTCTCTTTGCCACAGTCGTGCTGTGTAACAGCCATCCCCAAAGCTCAGTGATTTAAAAAGATAAGTGTTTATCTCAAGGAGTGCCAGTTAGCTCAGATCCGGGCCAGGCTCTGCAGGATCAGCTAGTCCTGCTCTTCTGTCTGGGGTCAGCTTGCAGGTTGGGGGGGACTGGACTCATTCACACACATCTCAGGTGACTGGCTGGCACCGAGCTGTGACCTGGGTGAGGTAAGTGGGCCACACGTCTGTCATCAGGCACATGGCGGTGGCAGGTTCCAAGAGAGAGAGTGGAAGGGTGCAAGGTCTCTTGAGGCCTCGGCTTGGAACTGGGACAGTGTCACTGTCATCACATTCCCTTGGCCAAAGCAAAGGCACAGGTCTAGCCCAGACTCAAGGGGGTTAGGGAATTTGACTCCACCTCTGGGAGGAGCTAAAAAATCACATGACACAGGGCATGGATACAGGGCAGCATGAGTAGTGGTGGCCATTCAAAAAAATCAATGTGCAATACCTAAGAATACTTCAATATTTCAAAAACTTGTGCATTATTATAACATTCTGGAATTTTCCCCCCCAAAATGCAGGCTGCCGCTGAGTCAGCAGAAGCGCAGACCATTCGTTCTGTTCAGCAGACCCTGGCGTCCACCAATCTCACATCCTCCCTCCTTCTCAACACTCCACTGTCTCAGCATGGAGCAGTGTCAGCCTCACCTCAGACTCTCCAGCAGTCGCTCCCTAGGTCAATCGCTCCCAAACCCTTAACCATGAGACTCCCCATGAACCAGATTGTCACATCCGTCACCATCGCAGCCAACATGCCCTCGAACATTGGGGCTCCGCTGATAAGCTCCATGGGAACGACCATGGTTGGCTCGGCATCCTCCACCCAAGTGAGCCCTTCGGTGCAAAGCCAGCAGCATCAGATGCAGTTGCAGCAGCAGCAACAGCAGCAGCAGCAGATGCAACAGATGCAGCAGCAGCAACTGCAGCAGCACCAAATGCATCAGCAGATCCAGCAGCAGATGCAGCAGCAGCATTTCCAGCACCACATGCAGCAGCACCTGCAGCAGCAGCAGCAGCACCTCCAGCAGCAAATCAACCAACAGCAGCTGCAGCAGCAGCTGCAGCAGCATCTCCAGCTGCAGCAGCTGCAGCACATGCAGCACCAGTCTCAGCCTTCTCCTCGGCAGCACTCCCCCGTCGCCTCCCAGATGACGTCCCCCATCCCGGCCATCGGGAGCCCCCAGCCAGCCTCCCAGCAGCACCAGTCGCAAATACAGCCTCAGACACAGACTCAAGTACTGTCGCAGGTCAGTATTTTCTGAAGACGCACGAGGCAGATGGATTTCCTTATACCGAGGCGAGTGGCAGAGGAGGGTCGAGAATATATGGCTGAAACTTGTACGTTGGTGTTGGTTATGCAGAAATGTGTGACAGATCAAACGGTCCTCTCAAGTGTCTATTAGATAGGCAATAAGAACCACAGTGTAGCTGGGTACCATCTTTTAGCTGACGATAAATCACTTTGTTTTTAAACAAGAAAACCTGTGCTCTTTTATGTGATGCCTTTTTTATTTATTCAGGCTATACCTACAATATGTGAATCAAACTGTTTAATGAATCCTGGGACATACTGATGACTATAAACTGGCCTCTCTGAGTCAATAGAAAATGGCCTTATTTCTCCAGAAGTGAGTAAACCGCACTTCCAGGCTGTTTGAACTTCCGAAGCCCTAAAAATAAAAAGCACAGTTGTAACTACCTGAAATACGAAGATCCAGTTTCATACAAACATTTGTATGATGTGAATAATTGATGGCATTTTTTTGTCATGAAAAAAATAATGTAAATCACAGACTTTTGCCAAAGCTCTTATTTTTTTTTCCTAAATCTCTCCAGAAAAAATAATGCAAGCGATTAGATCCAATTACTGACTCATTTCCACTTTTTATCCATGACTTCTCCAAATCAAATCACAGTCTATGTCGTAACAATATCTGTGACCACTGTTAGCCCATTATATTCATTCCAATTAGAAGAAAAGAAATGTGAATATTATATTCCGTGTTTTGAGTGACAAGTTTCGAAAAATAAACACTGTATTTTTAAAAGGGAAATGCACTTAAATGAAAACAGTTATTACAAAAGTTAAGATTTAAAAAGAAAAAGCAAGAGTTTTTATTATGATGTAATACCAGTAGAATATTTAAAAGGCACATCACATCTGAATAATCAATGTAAATATTTTCTTTCAAAGTTGTAAGTTTTCATATCATGTGTTGTAAAGTTTTCCTAAATGAGGCTTTAACGTAAACACTGGTGACATAAACCATTCATTGCTACATTGCTTATTGTGTTTTTATGCTGTTTTATACTTTTTTATGAGTTATGATAGCAGCAATTAAGTTGTTTGTATTTTGCTTAACTAAAACAAAAATGCTTTTATCTTGCTATAGAATAAACACATTTCAGTAAAAACTGTGGACTGTATTTTGATGCAACAACAAGGAAACTGTTCACTTTTCAAATAAAATGTTATGTCAAATTTCACCTTTGGTTCCTTGAATACGTATCGGATGGGGAAATACGCCACATGCCAAGTTTTATCTGAGCCCGAGCATCATCTTCCATTTTTGGTTGGAAATATGATATTCATGGCTAAGAATCTGGATTGCACAGCCCAAAACCAGGGCCCTTAAAAAAAAAGAACCCCATTGGAAATATTTTTGTAATTGTGTTTTTGTTGAGATGCAAGTGCAAGGTAAGTATAGAGAAAAAACCAATCGTTTTCCATTTGGGGCTAGAACTAGCTGGGCATTGTGTTGTTGTTGCTATTAAAATGGACGGTGAATGCTAATTCTTCAGCCAAAATAATGATTTTAGTGCCCGTTTCTTCCCCCCTTCTCTTGCTCTGTGGTGGCTCCTCTTTGAGAGCAGTGTGACCACCGTCCCCAGTCGTCTTGCATGATTAATTACAGCATCTGTCCTGTCAGAAGCTATAATGAAGAGGTCTTGATAAAAATTGCAAATTACCACTGGCAACAGTCTTAAACTGCTTATGATAAAATGAAAATTAAAAACAGCAAGTGTCAACCCTGACCAGAATCCTAATCTGGAAAGAATGAGACCATACGTGGTGCTGTCCACAGCTACCATGAGGAAGACATTCAAAAATAATGGAATATGGATTCCTCAAAGTTGTTGTTGTATTTCAGAGAATATTTACTGTATGTTGTGGTTATGAATAATGAATCCAGCTTTCAATATTTCATAATCCTCTCGTACTCTGTATTATGTACAAATATTGAACAGCAAGAGATTCTAATTATAAATTTATAGATTTCTTGCTGTAGAAAAATTTATGTCTAAATTTAAGCTTTTCATAAGATGTATTAGTTAGCAGGTATCAGTGTTCAAACAGTCTTAGAAGGAAGCCTAATCACATCTACAAGGGGGCGACTGGATTCTACAAAGAAATCATCTGTTTGCGTCAAACTCATCAGAAGCAGAACTGATGGTAAAAGATTTTCTGTGAATTGAAACTAACATTACATAACAATAAGAACCATTTTATATTCTGTTGTGAAACCTTTAGACAAATGTCTTCAAAATTAATTGGTAAACTACATGTGACAGTAATTGTGTATTAGTTCTGTAATTGTCATTTTGAAAACCCATGAAGTATTGCTTGGAAAAAAAAATGTCACTAGTGATAAGACTTAATTGCAAGTGAAGTCTGTTTTCAACTGTTTGCAGTTAGAAGCAGGTGTTGTAACATCTATTAAATGATTTTATAAATCTTAGGTTTTATCACATTTGATTAAACGCTGCTAAGCCACCGATGGTCAATTTCAGGGGGGAAAAAAAAAGTTTAATTACTGCGGTTTAAAAACGTAATCACCAGGCAAAACTATATATTTAAAATGTCAAAAGGCTTAAATCATGAAAAGAATTCCCCAACCTTGTTACCGAATTATTTTTCTCAGGATTCACGAAAGCACATTATGAATCACCTTATATTCAATTTGTACCCGTGACTTGGTTTCTGTTCCTGAGACTTGAGTAAGTACATGGTATGCTTTTTTTGTTACAGGGCAGAAATGAATCAGGTAATGAAAAACAGGCACGAGAACTGTGCTATCTGATTAGTGTCACGCCTAAATGGCCTAAATGCCTTCCCTCTTAAGTGGTCTACAGACATTAAGGAATCTCCCCCCACCGACCCCCACCTCCATCAAGACACACACCTTGACTCTCCCCCTGCCGTGTGGACATTATTTTATCACTCTGGCTAAACGTGTCCTTTTTTTTGGCATTAACCTGTACCGCCATATGACGAAAAAACATAAGCAGTTTTCATTTTTAGCTGACACGGGGTCATTAGTTCCCGACTCAAAGAACAAAAGCTTAAATGCCTTTGTGCAGCATAATTTCTGCAATATATTACCACCTGACGGAGGTTTGGAGGCTTTCTGGGCAGATGGATTCATATCTCAAGTTTAAGTAGGAGTCCTCCGCTGTGTCCATTCAGCGGGCTTTAGACATCTGAATGGTTCTCCCCATTTCTCACTTCACGGAGCATTTTTCAGCACTGGACTTCAATCTAACCTTTCCTTCCCCCCTCCCCAACCCCCCTTTGTTTGGCTTTTGTTTTGCAACAGCTGTTATTATCGTTTTTTGGTCAGCTGTGATTGCTGGAGGCAAAATAGGACCAGATGGTGTTTTGCTATGCATGAATGGAGAGTTAGAGGAGTTGGGATTGAATAGGCCAAGTTTGAATGGTGTCTATGCACCACCTGCCTGCCTTAGCTGTGGCGTACACACCACAGTAGCATGATCCGTCTCAGACCTACTAGAATCGGATGGGAAAGTGGAGAGCTGGGCAGGATTTTCCCCATATTTATTGATCTTCCATGCACTAACAGAATAATGCAGTGTACAGTCAGTTTGAGTTAATTGGATGTGACACAGCATGGACATGTAATCTATCACTCTAGAATTCTGGTTCACTTTAAGGATCTCACTGCTCCCCAAAATACACACACACACACACACACACACACACACACTCGCTAGTAGCAAAACTTAATGGGCTAAATAGGCACAAGTTTTTTAAAAACTCTGTCTAAAATAGTAGACTTAAGGAGTCTGAGGTTGAGGTTTTGGGAAGGGGAGACATTTAAAAATGTTAATAGTGTGAGATCAAAAAAGACTTGTAATTCTGATACGAGTAGAGAGCCCTCGTATTTGTAGGTTGTTCATTAAATATTATGCATTTTGAAGAAATGTGCCTTACTAAGAAAAGCAAATGGATACACAGCCAGACTTGGCTTCTCTTAGAGAATATTCTTAACCATGTAAACTTTTTTCTCCCCTTCCCTCAAACATAGTTAGCTTTACTGATGATCTGAACTGACCTTAAGGATAAACATTTTCCCTGCATTTTAAAGCCGGTGAACGGGTTCAGCCCTCACAGATTGTGATCCTACAGGTGTGTGGGCTTCGTGTCAGTGCGTGTTACTGAGGAACCGTCCAGGAGCCGTGGAGTCAGATACGCGGACAGGCAGCACCATTTGCCTAAGGCCTCAATTACTTAAATTTACTTCTGCTGCATGCAAAACACTGCGATAGGTCCCAAAGGAGATGCAAAAATAAATAGGGCCTTTTGTTTACTTTGTATATGTTTGAAATTTTCTGTAACAGAAGTTTAAAAAACAAAATATTAAAATAACAAGGCTAGTCTTAACTTTAGGAGCTTTCTTTTTTTTTTAAATGGAGGTTGGGAAATGCACCAAGCAGAACGATTTGTGTACCAACCAGAGACATAAAAAATGTGTGTTGTTTTAATCTGAGAAATTAAAATTCATTTAGACAGGAGAGAGATTGCAGTTGGTTAGGGGTATTAGGGAAAGCTGTATGAAATTGTTGGCATTTAAGATGTGCCTTGAAGGTTGTGTAAGATTTCAATAGGCCAAGAGGGTGGAAATAGGAAACGTCTCCAGCCAAGGGGACAGCAGAGAAAAGGCATTTATGTTGAAAGCACAGGCACCTCCAAATAGCAGTAGAGAATCTAGCAAAATTGGACACATAATGCTCTTGTGGAGGTGAGCAGGAAAAGTACTGGAAAGGGATTTTGGGTTCAGATTTGTAGAAGGTCTGCCTGAAACTTATGATTAACTCAAAAAGCACTGAAGGTATCTGAGTAAGAAAGGTATGATCAGACTTGAGTTATTGCATAAAGGATTTTGTCTGGTCTTTTAGAAGGGAGTATCCAGTTGACACTAAGAGCTCAAAGAAAAATGGAGCAAGATCTCCACCTGAAAATGTATCTCCATATTTTAATATTTAATTATTCACATGCATAGAAGCATGCAATTCACATGCAATAAAGCAGTAACTTCATGCTCTCTCTCACACCACTCCCATCTTCCCGGTGCAAGAACACACCATCCACAAAGCCAAATCAAGGCTTTGCTTTTTTTTTTTTTTTTTTCTTTGATGGCAACTGTCGAATAAGCCTTATCCTTCCATTAGCATCGAGAGGGAGATCATTTTCTGTGTTTCTGCTGTGAAAAGAAAGCTATTTTCACCACTGGTAAAAAGTACCTCTTGGTGCTTGAACTCCAACGTGATGAATGATGAAAAGAAGCCCTTGCTTTGTTGCTGAGCAAAACCTCAGGCAGCACTGGGAGGGATGTCGGTTATGGTCTCAATTTAATTTCAAAGAAGAAGCTTTGCAGATAGAAAACGTGAATGTGGATATACCCTTCTTAGCAAAGGAAAAATGCTCTTTTGTAAAACATCTCATTATTCCCAGCATTTGTATAGTACTCTGTACTTTTCAAAGCAGTTTTCTGTGGATTACTTCATTCGGTTCCTTCTCTAGATAGAGCAATTCTCTAGAATTAACCTAATGTAACAAATGAGGAAACTGAGGCACAGAGCGAGCTGTGGCTTGTTCCGGTATCTCTTTGCTTAAAAGAGGCACAATCAGGAATGGAATGGAAATTTCCTTACTCTAGGGCTCCTGGTTTTCTATTTGCCTTCAAATATTTGTATATGTATGAGATATGTATTTGACGTATATTTATGGCTATCATATATTTGTGTATAGGTTATGCAAATATATAGGTTTGTGTGTGTAGCTAGCTAGGTGACAGAAATCCATCACAATGTTAAACAGAATAATTACTCTGTGGTTTCCTCATGGCTAGGCAGGCAGTAAACCAGAGGCAGTGCCATGAGTAGCCCATGTTCTCAATGGGGCTTAATGCCACATGGCACCTGTTTTGGTGTGAATACTTTCCAATCTGATTGTTTTCCCTCCAAGGTCTCTCTGTTATTATACTGTATTCAGGCAAATGCTTTGACTTGTGGTGTTCAAGAGTTAGGGCTGGAGGTGCCATAAAAGTGTCAAAGCACTGTATCATTCTACATGTTTAAAAAGGAACAACTTTTAAGGAAGCCTGAGATGGGGGAAGGTCAGGTGGATGTGCATTGTTATGCATTATTTAAGGAATCCAATGAATCACTCCGATATTGAGTATGGGAAACCAAAGACGGTCTCTTCCTTGGAATTATGCAGAAATAACCTTGCATACTGGTTCGTGAGTTACCACTCCGTTTCTGAGACCACGTGCCCCTTGTTAAGTGGGGCGCGTTCTACCATAAGCAGCCATTTGTCACAGGAGATACGTCCCGTGTCCACAAGATTTTATCATTGCCTTAGTTTTAAATGAACAGAGCACAAAAGCTACCTTGCAAATGGTCACTTGCTAAGATCCAGTAGAAGCGAATGACGATTCCAAACAATTTCATCCAGAACACCAGGCGTGAGCATGCTGGTATTTGGGGCTTTCATTCCCAAGCTGTTTGAGTGACTTATCCAGAGTCAACAGAGCAGTGGTTATTTTAAGATCCGGGTCTTCTGTTTATTTTCAGATTTCTGGCCTACTTTTTCTTTCCAGTCAGTTTGCTTTGTATCCGAGGATATATTGTTACCAAGAAAGATGTTTTGATAACATTCCTTGTTATGTGTCATTACTGTCATTCCTCTGACATGCAGAGAGAGCCTTCATTTTCAGTTTATCACAATGAACGAAAATGATGCCACTTTCTAAACCTGCCTTAATTGGTAATTTGCAAATTTGATACACGATCTTAGTCCAAACCATTCAGGCCTGCTGTTCCAGCCCTCACTCTTCCTGCCCGTTCTTAATCCTCTCCTCTGTAATTGGTATTGAGTAAGTGGAACCCCGGGGGACAAGTAATAGCATCTGAGGAAATTTCCTACGTACAGTCTGACCACTTGTGTGTTTTTTTGGATGCCAAATTAAGACATCCATCTTTGGATGTTTGGACAGTTACCTGGAAAGACTGGTACCGTTTTGTTCGTAATAACATTTTTATAAATTGTGTCCAAATGCTGGCGTACCTAGCTTGGAACTTTTTAATGATGTTCAGAATATTTTGGCCAGCGAATTTGAATACAGCCACAGTTCTTTTCAAATCAGAACCTAATTCCGTGGGGGAAATGTAGTATCCTTTTGCATGCAACAAATAAAATCACTGCTTATGCTGTTTGGAGGTAGAAATTTCTTACCAGAAAATAAAAAAGAAGAAGAAGAAGAAGAAGTAGTTTTCTTACAGGTTAAATGCTAAAATCTTGATTAGTAAGGAGATCAGGATTTCTTTTAGGGAAAATTTGAAAAATTTCAAGATTTAAATATACTAAAAAGGTGACAAGGATATTTAGTTCTAGATCATCAAAAGCCCAGAAATGTGCTAATTGGGCTCAATCCATTGCTAGACACAAGTCAAAGTAGAATGACTTTTCAGAATGGGCACAAATTATCTTTCTTGGATTGGGTTTCATTCCTGCAAAGAAATTTCTGTTTATTCATTAAGTTTATCTGAAGTTTGTTTATTGCTGAAGAACAACTTATTTATCTGCTGGGGACAAAATGTATACTTTGTTCAATCTTTCACTCAAGGTCAGACTCTTTTGAGTAGGTTAGGTAGTTGTCAATGGAGGTTTAAATTCTTGAGCCAAAAAGTGTTCAGAGATCAGTCATCTTTTGAAAGCTGCTCTTCTCTTTAATTGAGCTACATAGGGAACTAGGCTTTAAGTCAAAGAAACAGAGAACAGCCTGGGAAGATCATCAGATGCTTGTGGTTTGTGGGGACCCAGGCAATAGCCATGAAACTGCTTGGCCCCAGAACTAATAAGCTACATTTTGTAAGCCTGCGTTCTTACAACAACTAAGAGTTTTATGTTTGATACAGATGGTGTTTATATAGAGTATGTGAGCTCAGCGTGAGAAGTAGTCATAAAACAGACTGGGGTTTGGTATAATTATTCACAATTACTATTGTATAATTGAATGCCATAACTATTATATAAAAAATATTTTAAGAAGTCGACTCCGCTCATACTTCCACAATAGTTCTTAACAATAAGAGACATATGCTGTAAACATCGTAACATGTTTTATGGTGTTTACAAACTTACACAAGGTTTGGGGAAGTTGCAGATATAAAAGACGGGGTTCTCTTTCTTCAGTCCTTGGGGGAACAGGCTGCCCTCACTCACCTTTAGTAGCAAGCTCCTTGCCTCGTCACCTGTAGGACTTCAGAAGCCAACTGCACTGGGCCACCCAAACGAATGGATGGATGTGGATAACAGTATTTTAGCAGTTACAAAAGAGAAAAGAAGAAACGGGCCTGTTTTGTGGAAAATATCCAGTTCTCCAGCTTTCTGCAAGCCGGCAAAGGAGAGTTTTATTGGGCCAAGTTGTGGCAATGGGCACATTAGCACAATGCTGATTTTAATATTTCTGGAGGGAATTAGTGAATCCATATTAGCCAATCACTACATACATAATCTCCTGTGTCTTGGAAGAAAAGATGAGTCTATCTCCCTGACACCCCCAAGCTACAAAACAACCAAAAAGAAAATTCATTAGAGTTTCAAGTGAAACTTCATTTCCTTTTAATTGCATTTACGAAACAGGTCCGTGTTCAACAATTGACTCTGGCCGTAGTCTTGTTTTCTAACACGCCTATAGCGGGCACGGAAATCCACGCAGCTCCTTTGCTGCTACTCATGGGTGGCGTATCCGTTGCTGAACTACTGCCTGTGACTTTTCAGGGTAATTGCTAAACTTTGACAACTGGAGTCTTTGTCACAGTGGCATCAAGGGGTTTCCAACGTGTGCTGTGTTCGAAAGAAGTGAGAAGCATCTTTATTGCCTGGACACCCATCCAACTTCCGTGATTTCTCTGCAGAGGAGCACGTGCCGGGCTGGAGACCATTACTCGTGCAACCCCATCTCCTGTTGTCATAACGATGGTGCCCTTGAATAGTTATCTGCCAGGTAACGACAAGCAGGGCACCTTGTGCCTCAGCAGCCTGGGAGAATGAGAGTGAGCTCCCTCCCTATGTTGGAGGCCAATCCTTAATGTTCCAAGCCTGGATCAAAACAACCTGTCTTAGGTACGGTTTCCAAAGAGAATGCTTCCAAATGTCCCCCTTGCCCCTGGAGGAGGGAGTCAGTGAAGTATGGCTGCAGTACCTTTACCCCTGACTGTGTAGCTTCAACCTCTCAGAGATTCTCAACTGTCTTGCTGTTTCCTACACCTGGAAGGTGGCCAAGAAGGCTCCTGGCTCAATAACAGCAACAATACATACAATGAAGTCCAGGATCAGGGTTTCTGAGACACCCCAAGAATGTTTGAGGTTTTGCCTACCTGGGCCTGAACCTGCTCACTCTAATTTTTTTTCTAGGTAGGACACAGAAACATATGCAAATATATTTATGTGCTGCTAAATTTGACCTACATATTGCAACTGTTTCTTTATGACTATTCACTACCCCCTTTTACCAACCTGGCTTAATTCTATGGTACAAGCAGCCCAAGGGACTGTCAATAAAAGAGAATAGTTATTCTTTCTGATGTCAACCTCAGTGCTTAGGGTTTTATTTCAAACACCCTAACTTCCATTAATAGCTCACTGTGAATGCATTACCTATTAATTGTTCTCATCTTTTCACGTTTACAAATATTATAGTTTTTCTCTAAGCTTTATGAAATAGAGTATCTAGTTATTTGACTTCTCACCCTTTATTCCATCATCTTATTGGCTTACATGTAGGCATAATGTTACCCAGTGGAGCCATTCACTTATGCATTCATTCAGCAAATATTTACATGGTGCCTTCTCTCATGGACTTAGATTCTGATGGGGGATGCAGTTTTATTAATTCGATAAGTATTTGGGCACCCAATAAAATGCTATGAATAAAAATAAGCAGGGAAAGGGGAGAAGGAGGGTATGGGGGGTGCACAGGGGGATAAACTGCAAGTTTAAATAGGGTAGTCAAGGACCGACTCACTGAGAAAGTGACAATGGGCAGGAGAAGTCACGTGTCTATGTGGGAGAAGGGCATCCCAGGCAGAAGACTGTGAGTACAAAGGCTCCCGGGGTATTCGGTGTGTTTGAGATGCTGCAAGGCAGCCAGTGTGGCTCGAGGGGTACGAAGGAAGGAAAAAGCAGCAGAGGAGGTTCAAGCAGGAAGCAGGGGCAGGTCGTGTAGGGTGGTGGTTCTCGGTCCTTCCAGTGGATCGTCATAGCTGTTCATTTTTTTCCTTAGGTGTGAGAATGACATTGTGGTTATATTAAAACAGAAAAGAGTCCTTAATTTTTTGAGCTGGATTCTGAAATATTTATAGATATTGATAACCCAGATCATGACATGATGTCTGGGATTTGCTCCATAATAATACAAGATGGGGGAAGCGGAGGGGGCAGGATTGGCCATGAGTTGAGAGGTGTGGGGGCCTGGGTTATGGGTACATGGAGGTCAATGCACTATTTTGTCTACTTTGGTATATGTTCAAGATTCTCCATAATAATATTAATATTAAAAAGAATCACCCTGAGGAGCCTTTAAACAAAAGTTCCAGGAGTTGATGTCATTGGTTTTAGGTGCAGCATAGACATTGTTTGTTTGTTTGTTTTAAGCCTCTTTAGGTTTTGGTAATTTCCTGTTAATGTGATAAGCACTGCTATAGGGTATTCTAGGTCATTCTTAGGACTTAGGATTTTACTCTGGAGAAATGGACTCACTAAAGAATTTTGAGCACAGACTGACACAGTCTGTCTTTTGTTGGAGGCAGCTTGTTCTGGCTGCTGGGTTGAGAATAAACTCTATGTGAGCAAGGGCAGAGGCTGGGAGATCCAGCAAATTATGGACAAGAGTAATTACAACACAATGTGGTGAGGGCTGTGATAAAGAGAACATCGGGCACATAGAAAGGTAGTCTGAACACACATATTGTCACTCCACCCAACCACTGCTGGGCAAAGAGGGACATTCCGAAATTCTCTAGGGTGACGTACTATGGAAGGGGAACGGTATTTCAGGCCTTGGCTAGAACATAGTATGTGAGAGTGAGATAGCCCAGGGAACCTCCCATCGCAGGGGGAAGTCACTTGCTCTTTAAGACTTTTGATTTTCTTCACCTGAAACAATTAGCATTGCAGTTACTTGTCCAATCTTTGCTCTAATTTCTGATTCTTAATGAGTGGGGTGAGACTAGGAAGGTTAGAAAGAAGAAATATTTTCAGAGTCCAATATACAGAAACTTAATATCTTTCACACTTTTTTCTTCCTTCCTTCCTTCCTTCCTTCTTTTCTTCCTTCCTTCCTTCCTTCCTTCCTTTCTTCCTTCCTTCCTTCCTTCCTTCCTTTATTCTTTCTTTCTTTCTCTCTCTTTTTTCTTTTTTTGGGAGACAGGGTCTCACTCTGTTGCCCAGGATAGAGTGCAGTGGTGTCATCATAGCTCACTGCAACCTCACACTCCTGGGCTTAAGTGATCCTCCTGCCTCAGCCTCCCGAGTAGCTGGGACTACAGGTGCGCACCACTGCGCACCCAGCTAGTTTTTCTATTTTTTGTGGAGATGGGATCTTGCTCTTGCTCAAGCTGGTCTCGAATTCCTGACCTCAAGTGATCCTCCCACCTTGGCCTCCCAAAGTGTTAGAATTACAGGCATGAGCCACTGTCATGCCCAGCCCTTTCATTCACTTTTGAATGTACAGAAGGCTTCAGAAGTCCAGCCAAACCAATCAAACCACAGTCTCCAATGACAGTTCTGGCATTTTTCCCACATGAAGAAATCTTACAAGTTTAAAAGCAGAGCATTCCCCACCATTCTGGTCTGTATATTTTAAATATTGCTCTCAGACATCTTCTTCAATAAATCTTGTATAATTTATAGCAATATATTGAGTGAGCCTTCTGTAAGTTTCTATATTGGACTTAGTGGGGAACACATTGCTTAAGATGTAAACTTTGCCTTTAGGAAGCTAACGTTCTGATCCCCCTTCTTCTTGAACCAACCATTGCACTTCAATGAATACACGAATAATTACTTGATGATCTACTTTGATGTGCAGGTCACTACTGATTTTAAAACTCATGGAATACAGGGTCCATGTCTCATGCATGAGCATTTACATTCCCCTCACCACCAAAGTGGGTCCACAATAGAAGCTTACAGATGTTGGTTGACTGATTTCTAGGTAATTTTTGTGTGAAATTAATAATATGACACATAGTTCAAGAATAGTGCATTTTCTAACAGTTATTGTAGGGGTATAGCGAGCTAACTACAGCTGATTTGACCTAGCTTCTGGAGAATCTGCATATTTTCCCAAATCCAACTTACCAAAAAGCAAATGAGAAGGGGAAGCTGAATTGGTTAGATTTCCCAGTGGCACCTAAGAGGATCACAATGTTGGCCAGGACTCTTAATGCTGTCTCAAGTTTAAACCCTTTGGACCAGGCCCATCTGGCTAAGAGGGAAAAAATTACCGAACTTGACATTGATTCAGCTTGTCTCCCCCTCCCACGTTGATTTTTCTCTCTGCATTACCTTATTTAATACACAAAAACCTTTTTTATTGCTGTTAGTAGACATGATTCCATACCTTGTACATGTATGAACGTTGTCTCTTCCTTCAGCAACTTGGAAGGACAATGCCTCTACTTCTTTAGAAGCCCACAGCAGGTGGTCAAAAGACAGTTTTTAAAGAAACAGAATTAACAAAATGCATTATTCTGTTCATTCCTGTTTTAATTAGGACTCTCAATTGCAAGAGATAAAAACCCAAATCAAATTGGCTTAGGGAAAATAAGGGAATTTATTTGCTTGTATAACTAAAAAGTCCAGGGACAGAACTGGCTTCAGACACAGCTGTTGCTAAGAGCACAAACAAGTCATCAGAATTCATTTTCTCTCCATGTCTTTGCTCTGACTTCTATTGGATTATCTTCACTCTCAGGTTCTACTCAACAATTTCTGGAAGCCCAGCTCACAATATCCTTACCGCTAGCATTCCCAGCAGGAAAGAGAATGGTCTCTTCTTTCACCATCTCAGTAAAATCTCACTATGTTCAGTTGGTTCTAACTGGGACTTGTGCCCAAGCATAAACCAATGACTATAAGCTCGTGTACGTGGACTGATCTGACTGGTTAGGCGCAAGTCACTTGCTTAACCCTGGAATTGAGGATGGGTTCCGCTCTACTAGAAATAAATGAACTAAGAACAGGGAGAGGTGGTTCTCCTATGGGAAACCGAGTCCTGTTGGCGAAAGAAGAGTGAGTGGATGCTGGGTGGCATTAATAGTGCATGTGACATGCTTTCTGCAAAGAAAATTCTTCTCAGAGAGTTGACTGATACAAAGCACTTATCAGAAATCCGGGAAAAGGAGAAACTTGCTTTCGTTGTGTGCCAAAATAATTAGTTTTATGGCTTTGGGAATGTGTTCTCTCTTACTCTCAGCCTACCTTTTATGTAAGGACATAAAAGGCAGAGTTAACTCCAGTAGTCTATCCTTACAAAGTGAAGCCATAGGACCTGCTTGTTGTTCAGATCCCCATCCTTGATTTTATGCATAAAATAAGGAGAGAAACTCTCCTCTGCAAAACCCACCAAACACCCATACCGCACTTGCCTCCTCTTGTTAGCCTCCCTGTGTGGCTGTTGAATAAATGATTGAACGTAGGACAGCACTTAATCTTCCTAACAATAGCCCTCCAAACATCCAACACTGTCAGATGCTTTCCTGGCATTTGAAAATATGCCTGCAGCAAAACCATCTATTGAATTTTCACTGTGACTAAGACCTTGCGGACAAAGAATGCTGTCTGTCTGTTAAGCTGCCATCATTTGGCCCAATCAGTAGCCATGGGGCCTTCTGGGGGGAAGAATAGAAGACATGGAAGGTAACTCCCCCAAAGCCAGCCAAGAGTGGGGTGCTGGAGCTTTCCCAAGCTTGTGTACTGACTTGACGTTTTCCACAGAGAATAGGTGGGATGCACTCCAACTTGGGAAAATTTTAGAGTAAGGTTCTGCGAGTTGGGAAGAGGGGGTGGCCCTCCATAAAATAAGGGGTGTCCCAGATATTTCAGATATAGCATTTGTCACTGTAGGGCTCTGTGTCTTGGCTTCTTTCCATTTGTTCCATGCAAACTCCTGACCTAGGTTGCATTTGCCACTGGGACACTTCCTCCAATTTTCTAACACAGTCATGTTTCATAATTTTAAAAAATGGTTGATGTAAGATTTCAGAACACTAAATGAGTTTTAAAGACTAGATAATGAAAGCTACATAACTCTGGCTTATTTTGTTGGTAACAAATACTGCAGTAGATTCCCCACTCTTGGTAATTTCTTTGTCTCTGTCACTGGCCCCTGATACATTAAAGAGAGTTCTCCAACGTGACCGCTGGCCAGAGCTGATGGACTCATGGGAAGACACCTGTCCCTGGGTGAACCAATCAGATTATCCCTTCCTGGAATTTGCCAATCGGAGCAGAACCTGAGGGCCAAAGCAGTGGAGTTGATGTTAGCACTCTTTGCAGTGCTTCCTGGTCTTTTCTGTTAAATATACAAATTCCAAGCTACTCCTCCCCAAATTCTGGTTCAGCAGGTCTGGGTTCAGGAATCAGTGTTTTAACAAGCACTCCTAGGTAATTCCTATCATCAGGTTGTTTTGGAAAACGTTTTTTAGAGAAGGTCTAAGAATTTCCACCATGTCATCGCCATAGCAGACATGGTCCTTCCTTTCTACGCCCTTGTGAGTCTTCAACACTTCATTCCATAAACAAGCCCATTACATTCTCTTTTGACTTTATATTTACTAGAGTTAGTTTCTATTGCTTAAAACAAAATAATACTAATTTGAGAACGTATCATTTCTTGAGGGACCAGCCAAGGTGTATTACATGTTGAAATCAAAAGAGGAAACAAGCCATAGATAAATATGCAAGAAATAGATGACCTAATTAAATAAAGTCACTGACTGGTTGGAGTGGCTTTATAGCATTCTATGTTCTACATTCACTTGCCCTGGGAAGGAGAATGACATAATAAATGAGGGATGCTGACCCTTTAGGAAAATTAACAAACTGTAGCTATTGTTTTTGTGTCTGTGTGACCTATTCCATGTCTGATGCAGTATTTTTTTTCTACCATTTTATTTTCAGAAAGTGGCTGATGCCCCAGGCTTTCTTGGTCAATATCCCCTTTGTGCAAGGATGAGTGTTCATCTTTGGATGTAACATTGATATACGAGATAAACATGTGGCTAAATTGGAAAAGCACCATGATCCCCCATTTGACAGCTGGGTCAAGAAAGGCCAGCAGGTCAAATGGTTTTTCCTGGAGCACACAGTCAGTGAGTGTTCTGTTTTTACTCAAAGTCTCTTAATTCCCAGACACTGGTAGGTAGCTTCTGCCTACTTAAGTGAGGTGAGTCTGCTAAATGCACATGGTTATTCTTGCCAGAGAGCCAAACCCTACTGGTCATGTTATTTGTCTAGTCTTTTATTTAACTAGATATCTCTAGCACACTTCAGTCCTAAGCATTAGAAGATTTGCAACACAGATCTCTCCAAATTAATGACAATGCCATAAGCAGAGGTTTCCAAAATGGACATTCTTTGTAAGAAGAAATCTCTCTGTAGGAAGAATACAAATTTTAGGGTCCCGGAGTAAGGAATATCTGCAAAAAGGCATTTTCTTTTTTCTTGGATTGAGTTCTACAGCTCTAGTTTGTTTTCTCTTTTCTCTGTTTCTGAGAGCCAAACCTTGCAAATTGCTTTCAACATCCCTTCCCAGTATTTGGTATGTGGATGAGATTCTAAATTACTCCAGATTTCCCTAAAAATATCACTTTGGACTTGGCTGACAGTGAGGCCCGAGGTGGCCCAAGATAATTTGATATAGAGTAACAGTGTCTGCTATAATATTTCAAACATTTCTTCTTGTTCCTCAACCCTGAACTGCCTTTTTGTCCCTTTTCACATTGACAGCCTACCATCAATTCCAGCAGGGAGAACACAGCCTGGATATTTGCCAGGTAATTAGTTGGCTATAAATCAGCAAGAGTTGGTCATTTTATTAAGCGTGTTCACATCTTGTTAGCAGTTCCTCACCAGAGCCCATCAGCACTGTGGCAGCTTTAGTTTGTTAATCTAATATTAAGTCTCTTAGGTAATGAGAAATTGAGGAAAAAACATTCAAGTGGGGTAATGTTTGGGTTCTTTATTTTTGCATTGCACATTAGTATCTAATTCATAACAACTGTAGGAACCCACTGCCAGGAAGCAAAGCTATCTCTCGTCCTGTTTTTAGTGCTTACCCTCCTTGTGAACACTAAAGTGCTATACAAAACACCAGAGTGAGGTTATCCATGAATTCTGGAAATTTCAAACCTTCCTGATGTCTCCTTTGCTGTAGGGAAACTGCCTTTTGACCTGTGCTTATGGATTTCTTTCCAGTTTTGTTGCTAATATGAGGAGGGTAACATGTGCCTTAGAGTTAAGCAAGACTTTCTTATTTTTCATGTATTAAATAATGACTTCACTTATGAACAAGACTAACCTGAATCTTGGGGTCATCAGCCTCAGCATCAAGCTTAGCTTCATAAAATGCCATCTTCTACTCCTTCCAAACTCATTCTGAAGTATAATCTGTAGTTTTTTCTTTACTTTTTGTGCATCTGGTAGCCATTCTTATGTTGGTAACCGAATCCTGGTGCTCCCTTCTGTATGTGGTATGGATGTTGCCGACTCCATTCTTGGTCCAAGAGTAGACATACGAACCAGGCCTGGCCACTGAGAGCATCACATCTTACCCGCGAGAGGAACAGGCTTAGAGATGGACACATGACGCAGTTTATGGACCTGGATGCTGGGTTTGTTCATTTTTTTCTAGATCTCTTGGGAAAGGGATGATCCCTCCTTTCTACTAAGGTTGCTCAAGGTTGAGCATAACAGGATTTAGGAGAGACACTCCAGGAATGCAAATGGCATCCAATGGAGGAGAGCGAAACCAACAGATGGAAGAGTTCACCTGAGTCTGGTGCCATGATTTAGGTCTCTGGACTCAGTCTTGCCTGCAGCATCAAGTGGACTTCTCAGTTAATCACACCAATAAATTTCCTTTCCTACTCATGCCACTGAGTGAGATTTTCGTCACTGGTTGCCTAGAAGTCCTGACTGACACCCATACCTCTTTGCATCCTATCTCACACACCCACTCTCCTTTCCCCGTCCCACTCCATGATATGCATCTCAGTCAAAATCTGCTCATCTTCTAAGATTGAGTCCACATGGCCCTACTTTTGTTTTTCTGATAGTTCCCCTAATTAAAATGAATTGCTTACCCCTGTATTCTTCCATGGCATCCTACAATTCCCTATGGCA
Organism: Propithecus coquereli; assembly: GCF_000956105.1. Lineage (NCBI taxonomy): Eukaryota > Metazoa > Chordata > Mammalia > Primates > Indriidae > Propithecus > Propithecus coquereli. The sequence goes on from NW_012142746.1 coordinate 996,403, forward strand.
TTTTTTTCACATTCACATTTCCATTTATCGTAAGCTTTCTGGTGGTACTGCATCCCGAACACTGTAGATAGTCAATAACTTATTGAACTGAAATTAATGCCTTTGGAGGCTGTCAGCACTTTTCTTAGAAAATGATTAGATTAGTGATGAGTTCCCTAAGCTGCATTTCCCAAACCGATCCATGAAATACTGATATACTTTAAGGTACTTGAATAACTGGCGCTAAGCTATAAAAAGGTCTGTGGTCAAATAAACCTAGGAAACTCTTAGTTAAACATAATTAAATTGGTGCTTCTTAGAGCCTTTATCACATTACGAAACAATGTGACACTCCAGGCAGAACGTGGGGATGTGGATATAAAGCGGCATGACTGTCAGTCAGGGTCCAGTCAAGAGATCGAAGCCACACGGTAATGTGAACCGAGAAGGTTTAATGTAAAATGGTTATTAACTAGTTTCAGGGGACTGGTTAACAAGGCATAAAGAGATCTAGAAAGAATACAGGAAGAAGTAAATTTAGGAGAGGGCTCCCCTAAGACTGAGATTCACACTTCATTGCAGAAGATGCGGCTCTGCTTCACTGGATGGCAGAGAGGTTCACACAGGTGCCACAGGCCATGGCTGCAAGGGGGAAACCACTGGCTGAGATGCCAGCAAATCTTTCCTGGAAACTGCCCAGTTTGAGCTGTTGAATTTGCTTCTCAGATCTCACATCCAAGGGAAAAAAATCCCTTTGTAATCTTACTCTCAAAATGGACATGTTTTAATCTTTCATGCTTCAGAGTATTGGCATTGATAAACTGCCAGCAAAGATTTTAAATTGCCTGAGGGCAGGGAACATGTCTTATTTTTCTTTTCTGTGTCCCACAGTGCCTTGAAGGGTGCCAAGTACATAGTTTTCACTTTTCCAGCTTTACACTGAATTATTTGTATTTCCATATAGCACTTATTATTTCTAGCTTGAAATAATTATGTTAGAGATTCAACAAGAATTTCAGCTGAAATGCTATTTGTTCCACTAAAATTTCTAAGGCTGACCTGGCTAGATGTTTTATTTCTTACCTAAGATTCATTTTTTAAATCTGTATTTAAACTCTATTGCTATTTGTCTACATTCCTCAGCTTCCTGTTACAGGGTCTTCATGGAAATGCCTGACTCACTTGACATCTTGGTAGTTTCGAAGATGTCTGGATGATATAAGCTGAAACTTAGAGAAAACCCCACTGAATACTGGACTAAAAACTCAAGATGTTTACATCTCTCACATAATAAACATTTTAGAGATGGTTAGCGTAGTCGTTTAAGAAAGCATGTAGCAGCCTAGCTCTTTCTGTTCATCCATCCTGTCATCTACAGCTGCTTGTGCTTTTATATGGAGCTTTCCCACCACAAATTTGCAAGATGTAAGTATCAAGTCCTCACATGAGAATATCCAAAGAAAGAAAGGAGGAAAAAATTAATTTCTCTTGTATCAGTTCTGGATCACATGAGCACACCCAGCTTCTAGGAAACCTGGACCATTAGGGGTCAGGCATGTGTAGCTTCTGTCATGGGACTGGACAAGGGAAATGGGATCAGATGTTCCTGCTGATGTGCAAACTATAGTGTAAACTAGAGTGGATGCTCATTAACCACTCGTTGAATGAATGCATGCATGAATGATAGTTTTTAATGTACACTTCTTATATTTGATGCTATTTATGGGATCCTCACTCTAAATAAAACATTGTGCCAAATGATTAAGGTATGACTTTCAATCTCCAGTTGCTTGTTCTTTACCAAACTATTTTCTTTGCTCGTTTTCTTACTTTCCTTGTCATTGAAACACCATGTTAGTAATATTTCACTAGTGTGAGTAATAAGATTAGAGGCAATACATGGGAACACTGACCTAGTTTAAAATGTTTTTAATGTCATCTCTCATTTATATGCTATACAAATTTCTTCTTTTGTGTGCATGAAATTCTTTATTTTCTCACTATTTGAAGCATTCCACAAGACTACATTCTCCAGATATTACCCAGTTATTATTTTCATTATTATTTTTCACAAATTTTGATTGGGTTCTTTCTCTGTGCTGCTATTATACTATGGGCTTAGCACACATTATCTCCCATTTAATCCTCACTTTACCCCATTAAGGAGTTAAGAGTAATAATAGATAATTTCCCTAAGGTCACCACAATGCAGATCTAGCATTTGAACCAAGATCTGTCAGGCATCAGAGATTGTTTTTTTAACCAGCATTCTATACTGCTTCCCATGGAGACCCCCTTACCTACCTTTTTCTCTGTTGAATGTTATTTGTCTTGTGTTCCAAGCTATTCTCTTATATCAGTGGTTCTGGATTTTGACTTTTGACCGTGAAAGAGTCATTGCTATCTAACCTCCTCACTGTGGTTTCAGACACTAGGCAACAAATAGCACAGGATTGTGATTTCTGAAAGAAAGAAGACACATGAAGTGAGACCAATGATCACCAAAACTTTCTTCTTGAGATCTCTTATGGATTCCAACATAGTGTGGGAAAACCCAATGAAAACAAAGCAGTCTCACTGAGTTCAGCAGAAAGAGATTAGAGATTGGGGAGGCCTTGGCAACTGGAATTTGTGGAGCAGAGTACAGGAGAGGAGGGAATAGAAAGAGCTCTCAAAATTACACAGGAGTTCTGAAGTCTACTGGCTAAATACTAAGGTGCATGTGCATAGGATGAAACCTCATGAGCTCAGCCCAGAAAAACTACTGAAGACCTGTAAGCTGAACAATCCCTAGACCTCGCACAGGACTGGGAGATATTCAACTTCTCACATGGCCAGATGGAGAGAATTCACTGGACATCCAAACACTCAGTAGAAAGTCCAGAAGGGTCATATCTTAGTAGTGGAAAGTATCCCTAGAATAAAGGCTACTCTATACCATCCATGACAAAAATTAAAAACAAACCTCAAGAGGAATAAGCTAATCTGTAAGAAATTTAGATGCCTAGTAAAACAAAATTCAACCTTCTTTAAAGACCACCAAAATCTGGAAACTCAACATTGTAACATTTACAATGTCCAGAATCCAATTTAAAAAATAATAGGCGTGATAAGTAACAGGAAAATGTGACCCATAACTAGGAGAAATCGGTCAATAGAAATGAACTCCGATATGACAGAGATGATGAAAACAGCAGAGGAGACTTTAAAACTGCTATTATATATATGCTCACAAATTTAGAGAAAAACATGTACACAATGAGGAAGGAAATAGAAGATACAAAAAAAAAATAAAACTTCTTGAGATGAAAAAATACAATATTTAAAATAAAAAAATTCAATGGTTTGGCTTAATTACTTAGACATTGAAGAATAAAGATCAA
>NW_012142746.1:1000494-1003255 GCF_000956105.1 Propithecus coquereli
TAATATTCTGTATTTGATTGTGCCATCCAAGTGAGATTTAAACATAGCTCCTCTATGGGCTCATGCTGGTGTTCTGATTTGAAATCTTGGCACTGGAAACTCCCATATGCATCTTATCCTTGATCTTTTCAGCTTTTGTTCTTCCTTTCCAATCTTTGGTGGATTTGTAAACTTGGAGAGGGCAGGCATTATGTATTCATTTTTATAGCTTCTTTTGTAGTACTTTTGACTATAATATATATTTTAAAACGTTAATTTATCATTGATATTAGAAATGTGATAAATCAATCTTGTTATTTTATTATGAATATTCTGCCTCTATCAGGTAAGAATTTTTGGTATTACTGTTGTGGTTTTTGTTTTTGTTTTTTGGCCTAGGATATTTAGCAGGTATGTCTTTTTACAGAGATATGGTAAAAAGGAGGACCACAAGCACTGCAGAAGTCTTTGGTGGAGAAGTAATTTTGGTTTTACTATGACACATAGGTAATGTCCTCCATTAGAATGTAAGCTTCATGAGGAGGACAATTTTTGCTGTTTTATTCACCATTGTGTCCCTAGTATCTAGAACCATAGTGGTCACTCAATAAATCTTTGAATGAATGAATGAATGAATAGCTGTTTGATAATAGCTGTCCATCAGAGGCTTCCACTCAGGTCATCTAGGAAAGCTATTCCCCAGGGAGAGATAGTAAGAAATAGCCTCACACAATTATTAAGCATATTTTTAAAAAGTATTAAAAATGCACATAAACATTTGACATGGACCTTAGGAATTACCTCACTGTGCACTGATAAACAGTCTCATGTCTTTATGGAGGCCAACAATCTGGTATACTTGTGTATCTGTTCCTTTCATATTTTGAGAAAATAAGAAAATATGATGGAACTCAGGCATAGTGGGCCGTTTTTGACTTTGGAACTAGATGGACTGAAGTTTGGATCTGAATCTTGGCTTCATTACTGCCCAGCTCTACAATCTTGCTCAGAGCTTGTTGTTTTCCTGTCTTTAAAAAACAATAACTTTCTTTGCAAGGAGGCTGTATAATAATGGAAATGAAGTGCATTGGGCACAATGCCTTCCTCATAAAAATTCAGTGGATTGGTATTATTTTGATGAGACTGAGGTTTCCTTCTGCTTTATCAAAACTTTATATAGCCTAATGCCTAAATTCTTTATAATTACCTAAAAGGCCTTATATAATCAGGCCCTGACTTACTACCGCTCCCTTCTTACTCACCAAAGAGGCCACGCTGGCCTCCTCTCTATTCTTTCCATGTGCTATGCTTGTCCCTGCCTCAGGGCCTTTGCATTTACTGCTCCCTCTGCATAATATGCTCTTTGAAAACTGGCTCCTATTCAGCTGAAATGTCATCTACTTAGCAAGGCCTTCCTTGTCCTCTCAAATGAAATCTACAGCTCCCATCACTTTCTATTAAATCACTCTATTTTATTTTCTTTATGCAATCTGGAACTCTCTGAAATAACCTCATTTATTCATTTGTTTACTTGGATAGTGCCTCTCTCTACTAAGATGTGAGCTCCCAAAGAGTAAAAACTATATACATCTTCATTTCTGCTGAAGCCCTAGTGCCTAAAACAGTGCCCAGAACATGATAGTTTCAGGAAATATCTGCTAAGGGAATAAATTTGTATTAATCATTATTATCTTCCTTTCTTGCTTATTTGAAGAGACATAACTAAACGAGTCTCAGTTTTTCACTGACATTTGAGCTGTATTATGGAGAGTTTGGCAATGTCCAATTGATCAAATTGAGAATTAAGGAGATAGAGATGTTAAGAAAGAGGAAAAGTCTTGAAGAAGAAAACCCTCGAACTTCTTTTCCTCAAAGCAGTGCAACTGATTTTCAGTGTTTACTTCAGGGTCCCTTTTCAGCATTCGTTTTTTTCCTCCATCATCAATCATTGTCAATTTGAAAAAGTACAATACTTAGGGTCATTTATCTAGACCTATTGGAGTCTAAAATTATACAGCTCAGTCAAATATATGTGAATAAAGACTGTCATTTCTGATTAATGACATGTGACTTGAATGTCTTACAAAATCATTTGTGCCATCCAAGCTTTACAGAAAGGTTATTATGTAAGGTCTTCCCCTAATGTTTCTGCTTTCCCCTCTAAGAACCCTGGAGGATCCAATTTCTCCATAGGAGAAAATGTGGATGTTTAACGATTTCAGTTGTAATTGTTACTCAGGTTCTTGGTTTGCTGGACTGAAAGTGTTTTTCAAGTTGAAAATTCTCTTCCACTGGATGGTTAGGCAAGCCTACGATGTTGCTGTTTTGCAATTTTTGTTGCCAACATAGCCTTCCCTATTATTGAAAAAATAATCCATGTAAGACACTAATCTTATTCAGTTGATGCAGAAAAAAGAAGAGTGAAAAACATGCCAATTCTTTGTCAATTACACTTTCCGTGAATCATCAACTCTCTTCTTGAAGCATAAAATTCCACTTTTGTATAGTCCCAAAAACATGGAAAAGAAATATTTAGAAAGAAAACTTTGGAGGGGAAGAAGCCAGGACTGAAATAATGGAAAAAGAGAAAAGTTTCTTATGAAGTAACACTTTATCTACATCTCAATGGTATTACCCTGTCTCTTAGATCATTTCCACAAAATCTCTTTCAGCATTTTTTTCTTTCTTTTTTTTTTTTGAGACAGAGTCTCACTGTGTTGCCCGGGCTAGAGTGCCGTGGCGTGGTCTTAGCTCACAGCAACCTCAAACTCCTGGGCTCAAG
>NW_012142746.1:1003785-1062783 GCF_000956105.1 Propithecus coquereli
ATTGTAAATATGGAGGAAATAACTGGGTAGAGTTGGCTCGTTTCTGACTTATTCATCTTGGAAGTAAGCTATCCATAGGGAGCATAATTTCTCTACTTCTCTTTCTACCCTAGCAAAAGGGAGGAAGGGAAGCTTCCCTAGTCACTGCCAAGACTAGGTAGTTAAGTCTTAAGATTTGGAGATTCAGTACTGGTAAGTCCATGTGACTGTCTTTCCAGATGGGTCATCATCCACCCTGGTCTCTATTCATTCAGTGAACGATATCTTGGAGTTCATCTTTTTTCTTTGATTCTTCATTGTATGCAGAAACCAGCTGGGGTTGAGGGGCTCTATTTTGGGAGTCCTTCCTCAGAGACTCAAATAGGTGTGTCCTCTTGGGTCATAGCAGACAAGTGACAGAAACTCACAATATTACATTTAAAAAGCTCAATAGCATCTTGGTCCTTTCCCAAGTACCCCACGCATAATGAGCGTCTCTAGTTCATTTTTTGAGAAATGTCATGCAATGAATTAGGGAGTAGCTACTATGTGTTAAGCTCTGTTCCATGTTTTCAGACAAATACAAAAGAACCTTGAAACATGGCCTCTGCCTGCAATACTGTACTTAGGGGTTAAAACCCATTTGAAAAATCAAATAGACCACAGACAGATGAAATTATTCGGAGGAAAGAGAGAGAGAGAAGTGAAGATGGGTGGATGAGGAAAATTACTTGAAGGAGATGTCACTTGAGCTGAGCCTTTAAAGATAAATAGAGCTAGAATGATGAAGAAGGAGCCATATCAGCTACGGTTCTCTATGCAAGTGATGGAATCAAATTCATACTAGCTTAAGGGAAAAAGGGAATGCCTTGGTTCACATCTGAAAAATCCAGAAGTAGATCTGTTTAAGGCACGACTGGCTCCATGGTCTTTAGGGGTGTTCCTAGAGTTTGGTCTCATCTTCTTTACCTCTTGGTTTACATCTGCTCTACCTTATGTTGGCTTCATTCCCAGGCAGGCTGTCTCTTTGGTGGCAAGATGGCTGCCAGGATTTCCAGATTTAAATCTCATCAGCAACCCCAACAAAAAGCAAATTTCCTCTTCCCAACATTTCTAAAACTCCTGGAATTCAACCTAATGGACTTTGATTGGTTCACTTGCCCGTCCCTAGGTAGTCACTGTGGCTGTCTCATCGTAATTCTCTGTTAAGCAGAGATTAGAGTCATAAAGATTGAAAGTAAGGGAGGGGTGTTTCTCCATGGAAATTTGGGGTGCCACTAGCAAGACACATGAGAGAGTAGATGTTGGATGGACAAAAACGCAAGACATGTTCACTGTAGGAAGTAAAACAACAAATGTATAAGGGAAATGCCATTTGCCTAAGAGGTGCTCTGTAAGTAGAAGAAAGTATCAGGGGTTGGGCATGAAGTGGGAGTTGAAGTAAACCTTGATTAGAAGGACATCATGGGGAAGGAAATGCTGCATTCATGGAAGATGGGAGAATAGAGACTAATTAGAATGTAAAATTATCTCGGAAATGGTGAGTAAATAAAGCTAGAGAAACAGAGTGGATCAAGACACAGTGGATTAGAAGTTAAACTAGAAGATAGTTAGAATTCATGCACTATGTAAAAGCAATTAGCCATTGAGAGATGTTAAATAGCTTCTTTAAACCTTGCACCACATTATTTGCTAGGTCAATATACTAAGAAGACCTCCCTACCTGTTCTCCTCTTTTGGAGAGAGAGGTAGTTGATTCACCAATGCACGTTCCTCCCATGGAGATTGGTGGGAGCCAATCAGGGTAAACCTTTTTCCTGACCAGTGACCGGGTCATGTGACCCAACTCCATCTCTTAAGAGGTAAAGGGAAGTCTGTTGGAGGAATTTCTGCAGAAAGCTTTTCTTTTCAAAGAAAGGTCTAAGTAAAGAGACTATTTTTCTTCTTCCATGGGAAGCTGGAACTGTTGAACCCTTTTCCTGCCACTCTGAAGACGGAGCTCACACCAGGAAGATATAAGAACCTAGGTCCTTGTTGTCACTGTCAATTGGTTAACGTCCTGTGGTCTACTCTGCCTTGGGATTTCTGTTATATGAGAAGATAAATATTTTTATTGTTTTAGGCAATTTGGGCTGGTTTTTTGTTATTTGCCAACAAAAATAACCTAAGAGGCACATGTTTTATACCGAAAAGATGAACATAGAAATCCTTATTATAAAGTGACTTATTATTCTTCTATTATCTGCACAATAAAATCCTAATTAAAATATAAAAGAAAAAGTTGTATTTTCATGCTAAAAGTAATGCATAGAATTGTATATATTATATATTGTGTAATTATATATATATAATTCTGTGGTATACATGTATCTATATACCACAATTACATGAAGGAAAAAAAGACTAGAAGGAAATTGACCAAAATCTTAATAGTCCAACAATCCTTTTAAGGGACACAACTATGGATGATGTGATATTTTTCTTCTTTCAAATATTTTATTGGATAATCTCATTGCTTTTATAACAATTAGAAGATCTAAGTTTTCTTTTCAAGACCAACCCAAATTCAAGTACCCTGAATTTTGAGGAATGGGCTATTTTTGACATTTTAATTATCTGGGTAACTCAGAAGCCTTTTGATTTCAAATGTTGTGACAAGAAATTGTTCTGAAATGTATGAGTCACTTTCCTATCTTAGTAAATTGTGTAGTCACCATAATGAAATTTTTCTTTACTGATGGCAAATGTCTCAGGCTTCAGGTCATCTTTCTGAAGGTCAAAGCCTGGAGACAGAGGCTGAGCCAATGTTGGAAATTAGGCTTAATGTGTGCTGACCGAGTGCTGCCCTGGAAATTGCCTTCCCTCCCTGTCTTATGAGTTCTTGAGAGCCATCTGCACTCTATTATTTGAATGATGTACTCAATATTTCTTTTTAAATTGGTTCACTGTTCTTTGAGAAAAAGTTAATTAGAAAGAAAAATTTATATCACTGTCATATCACGAAAACTGGTGTCATTTGACATAAACAAAAAGTAAACTATAAACATAACCCAAATAATATTTAATAATATTAATCGTATTCTGTCTAGATACTGTTGAATGCTAGAGGTTCTGAGCCTGAGTCCTGCTCTGTCTTTATTTTAAAAGGGAGATTAACAAGTGTTAGAGAGTCTATTAGGACCAAACTGAGTCTTCTTGAATACTGAGAAGGAAAGAAAAGGATTAACTTTCTCGCTAAGAGATTCAATGTTATTTAAAATAGCATCCCAGCGTCATATAAAATCACATCCTCCAGACCACACAAAGTCACTCATCTACCACTTAACATTTGGGTGTCACCTGTGGTACCTGCTGCATTCCGTATTTCAGGAAACAATAAACTACATCAGCGACTGTCGACTCTGGCTATGCATCGAAAGCACCTGGAGGGTGAAACACACACGTAGACACGTGGTTCTCAAACACTCGCATGCATCAGAAGGGCTTGTTAAAACACAGAGTCTCTGACTCAGTAGCTTTGGCACCGGGCCTCAACATTTGCTCTTCTAACAAGATCCCAGGTAATACTGACACTGCTGCCAAAAACCACACTTCGAGAATCTCTTCACTCAATGACGGAGGAGCCCATGTGTTACTGACTTCAAAACAATTTTGCCTTCTCAGTTTTGTTAGGGCCGGCACATGTGGGTCTACACATGTGCAGAAGACTAGAGCACAGTTGAAATCCAGACGAATTAAGATGCACATATTTCTTAACCTTTACTCCAGCTAGGAGTACATCAGTTCCTACAAGTTGAACTGCATTATAAAGTAAATAGATCTGCTCTGAGAAAAGGTCAGTACACATGTTCTGCTGCAATCTAATTTAAGTCTATTGCCCTATGCCCTATCGCTTACTCTGGTGCAAGAGACACAACGGTGAAAAGCTGGAATTTAATTGTCTCATCTATACTCAAAGCTTCCTGGCCCACAGAATATTCATGAGAGCTAAAGAGAAGAGCCCAAGACAACAGGCTTGCCCAGCCACAGTTCTTCTTCTCCAAGATTGCCTCTTCTCGAGCTCCTCCTCACTGTTGGGGACAAACCTCCTTTGCGATCTCAGAGTGGTCCTCAACTCTCGTTTTCCTGCCTCTTCACTCCCTGCATGCCATCGTCCAGAGTCAGATATCAGGGATTATTTCAGAAAGCAGCTTTGAACACATCCCTCTGACCACGGTTTACTAGCTGTTTGCCAGCTCTCTGCCTATTGTGGAATGGCGTTTAGTTTCTATGACTTAATAATTGCTTTAATTTCACTCCATACTGTTCTGAAGAACTCTTTTTGAATGAAGGGCACTTACCACACTCCTCCTGCTTGCCTGGAACAGACGCAGCTAATCAGAATGTGTAGAATTAAATAAAAGAGTAATTATGGGAGGCTGAGATGTGTTATAACAGATGTACCAAACAAGGCTGGATCAACTCATTGCTCGGAAGAGAAATAATTTACTAAGGCGTTGTCAGCATGGCTCTCACAAGCACAAGAGGAAGCATTTAACAGGGTGAAGGAAGGGAAGAAAACTAAAGTTTTTGAAGCATGGAATTTTTAAAAATTCCAATATTTTATTTATTCTGTGTGCCGATTCGCATTCAAGTGGATCTTCCTATAGTCCTTGGTGCCCAATACTGTTTCAAGTTGTCTGTCCGTGGGAGATGAGTACCTTCTTGATTCAAATAACCATGAAGCAAAGGTCACGAGGGTAGAGGAGAGTTCTCTGAGAGCTACTAAAGATACCCCCAACCCTCAGGGTCTAGGGTAAGTCTCTGGTCAGCCAGGCTACTCACCCCTCCCTTTCTTTTAAGGTGATCCATGGCGTGCTAGGTGGAAAATCAAAGGTAAGGCAAAGCAGAGTCTGCTGTCGGTGGTCGCCTGAACTTACCGTGTCCTGTTTCCCAGTTGTTCTGAGTTCCCCACCTAGTTCTAAGTTATGCCAGGCTCTCAGGGAACCTTCTTCCTAAATGCTGCATGGTTAAAGCAGCCATCTCTACTATATTTAGAACTCATTAGCTAAATTAGATTTATTTCAATATAAGTTTTACAGTGTTTGGCTTTTGCTGTGGATACAACCTCTTGCTAGGCATAGTGAGAAGGAGCAGACGAGATTGAGAACAAGATTTCTGTCCTCCCCAGGCTTATGATTAACTAATAAGACAAGACAAGCCCAGGTACTGCCAAACTGGAGAACAGTTCCAGTACATCATGAACTAACTACCAAATTATAATGTCTAATTGTTCACAAATGGCCTAAGGAGTAGGGTTTGCAATGCTTTGAGGAGGATCTGAGTTTTGTCCCGGTCTTAGGGAAAACCTTGAACTTCAGGTCATTTGCTGTCATTGAGCAGGTTTAATTTGGTGAGGAGGGCCTTAAAGGGTGGCTTTTTTAGATGCCATCTCTCCATAGAACCTTTCTCCATTTTTTTCTCTGTGCAATCTGTATGGAATTTTATCACAGATTTTGTAGGGCTACCTTTTCATTTATTTTGTCTCAAGCTCTTTTCTCTCTCTCTGTATATATTTATCTATCTGTTTACCCATCTATCTAAAGTTTTCCAAAATTTACAAAAGTATATATAATTTTTTTCTCAAGTTTATCTTGTGTTCACAACTAGACTTCAAGATTTTGAAGATACGTAATATTTCTAATTCATCTGTGTATTTTACCAGTGTGTCTAGGATAATGTTTTTTCCTTTCCTTTCCTTTTTTTTTCTAGAAGCAATAAATCTATCAATTGAGTATAAGGACTTTGGCTGTCTAGGTCATAAGTAGCACATATCCCAAGTGCAGTTAATGAGCAAATGATTATTTCATTTATTCTCTCTTTTTAATATTGGACTGGTGAGAGCAAGGCCAGAGGGTATGTGCGTGGGGTTACGGTTGTGAGCTGAGTCAAAGTACAACAGGATACAGCAAAATGAACACAGTCTCCAACCACAAGAGCTGGGAGCAAAACCCCACATGCTTGGCACCACGTCGAGTTCTGGAAACCCTAAATCATTTCGGTTGCCAGTGCCCCATCCATAAACCAGGCCCGACACAAGTACTGACCTTTGTTCTACACATGGATTTGGGTTGGATCAAATGAAATAATATGTGAAAAACATTAAGAGAAGTTCTGGTCCTGTATAAATAAATAGAAATTGTTGTTTATGATAATAAAATGGGGAGAATAGAATACACATTTAAACCTGCATAAACTGGTTTGATCAAGTCCAGACAGTTTGGCAGTTTTGATAAATCTCATGGCTTTATACAGTTTCTACTGTTTACTTGCAAAAATCATAACATTTTCTAAAAAAACAAATATAGGGCTCTTTAATTTGGGCTAAATTTGGAAATGAGGAGCACAGATGGGTACCACATGGGCTGGGGGATTACTGAGAGGCAGCCGGATTAATTGTCCTTTTCATCAGGCTGGGTGATCTTGGCTGGAGGAAAACAGGGCTGTCCTGTACTTACCAGGTACCTGCCTGTGCCCGCCACATGCCACAGGCAGGAGGAGATCCAGGATCTGCCCTCAGACCTCCTCCCTGCTCCAAGCCCTAAGGAAAACTTGGAAAAGGTTAAGCAGAGTTGTTGGTGCTTACAGAGCCATCTGCTGATTTCTGCCTCTACGCCACCACTTTCCAGTAAGGGCACCCTTACTTTTCTTGGGGAGCCAACCTTGTCTCAGTTTTAGTCCAGGTGTACCTGGAGGAACTGACTCCACTCCACTCCAGAAGCGGTCATGTGACTCAAGCCTGGCCAATCAGAATACTGTGTTGTCCTGGACTGGCAATTGGCTCTTAGGGGCACCTGACCCAAGCCACGCTATCCAGGGCTCCAAACACTTGATTCTAGAACCTGTGTTTGAACTGTTAGAAGGGAGAAGCCCTCTTTTGTCAGTGCTAGAAGGTTGCTGGGTTGGAACTCCTGGTGCCATCTTACTTACATATGGGAACACGTGCCTGGAAATAGAGCTGGGGCTGAGGAAGGCACCGCTGAGAGATAAGGACACCTAACTGGCTGTATCATCTGAGCATTTGGATCTACTGACTTGTCGGGCAAGTCCTTTCTTGGAACTTATCATGGGGGTACAACCAACATGGATTTCTCAGAGGCAAGTGGGGCAAAAGTAAAATAAAGGAGATTGTTATCGAGGACAAGGTCTTATGTATTGGAATGTGCTTTATCCTTCTCTAAGGCAAATTTCCTCTGAGAAGACCCTCCCCGAACACTGGGCATCCTTCCTCACTGGGACCACACAGTGATGTAGTGCTTTCTACAGACAGAGCTGCTTGGAGTGTACAGGGTCAACATTTCTTGTCTCTGTTGGGACTATTGGGAAAATGGGGATGTCTGTTCAACTCTCACCAACAGAGGACCGGGCCTTCTCCACCAGGCCTGTGTGTAGCCAGAGCGAACAGGTGGCTTAGGCTTAGCTAAGATTCGCCTCTCCTACGAGTCACAATCATCATAACAAGGGAACTCTACCTGAGCTTTTCAGGGCATCTCCAGATGTGGGGCAGGGAGTTATGTTGACTCAAGAGCAAGTTTCTTCATTTCCTTCTGCCTTTGCTGTCTTCTCAGACCTGGCATCACCACGTCTGCTATAACCGCTTCAGGCTGCCAGTGCAGCACTACGTGTGGAGCACAGGCTCAGAAAGGACAAGGAACCCTTAACAATTCTGCCATCTAAGTCCTGCATGAGGACTTTCACCCCAAGTCTCATAGAGTCATGGCTGTTAGTGTTCCTCCCCATTCCTCTTCCACGGGGCTGTCAATCAGATCATTCAGGCTGACAATGGGCCAGAGGCTCTGCCATCTCGCTACCGTCAAAGTCTTCTTTCTCCCCTTCCCATCGTCCCCATCGCCAGGATACCTTCCTCTTCCTATAGCCAGAAAACAATGTTCAAAGTCAGTGATTCTCCATAGGAAGCAACCAAGTCCCAGCCCAACCCAGCCAAGTCATCCTGTTACCTTAATGACCCTTGTTAAATGGGTTTTGATTATTATTTTACAAAGTACTTTCACAGGCCAGGCAGACACGGTGGCTCATGTCTGTAACCCTAACACTTTGGGAGGCCAAGGCGGGAAGATCACTTGAGGCCAGGAGTTCAAGACCAGTCTGGGCAATATATTCCATTTCTAAAAAAAATCTTAGAAATTAGCTGGGTGTGGTGGCACGTGCCTGTAGTCCTAGCTACTCAGGAGGCTGAGGCAGAAGAATTGCTTGAGCCCAGGAGTTCAAGGTCTCAGTGAGCTATGATCATAACATTGCACTCCAGCCTGGGCAACAGACTAAGACGCTATCTCTAAAATAAAATTAAAACTTAAAAAAATTTTTAAAAAGTTTTAAAAAACTTTTTGAAAAACCCAAGTGCTTTCACATACATACCCTTTTTGATGCTTCATAACACTGTGGCAAATCAGGACACTCAGTCTGAGAACTGAGCCCAGGATCGCATAGTTTGTAAGGGGCAGGACCAAGTTTGGAAAACGTGCCATCCTACTTCTTGCTTTTTTCAAAATCATTGCTCTTTCCATACTATCAACTACCGGGCCAAAAGATTGAGACCAAGCCCACGCTTTCCCAACTTTCCGTATAGTTTTCTTTCTTAGCTTCTCTGGGTGTAAATAGAGTCCCCTCCCACCCTGATCCATCTATGGAAATTTGATTCCACTTGGGCTGGAAATTTAATCCAATTTCTTCTAGACCCATGAACAGGGCCCTCAGCATGCATCTCCATGCTGACCAACCCTGAGGGTTCCATGGGGCACGAGGAGAGGGTTTTGGTGGAATGATACTCTCGACTCTTGGAGCAAAATTCGTCCCTCTGCAGATAATTTGTGATTATTACGAATGATAAAGAAGTTCAGTGCTCTATTATTCTTACTTTTAGAAATTTTGAAGCAAATGTTTCTTTCTGCACCATAACTGATCATTTTAATTTCCTTGCTTTTGCTATAATAAAAATTGACGTTAAAGGATGCCTGAGGCAGAGTAATGAGAAAATGAAATTAGTTTTTCAGTTGACTGATCAAAAGCATTTTATATGTGATAATAAACAGTTTATTTTACTCTTTTGCTTATGACATAATTAATGGCAAAAATATTTTCCTGAAATTCATATTGTCTGCCAAATGAGAGTTTTCCAAGTTCCAGGAAAATATTATTTTTGTAATTTCCCAGACTGGACCAAATAAATAAATAAATAAACTTTACCATCCCCTGCTGAAGAGAGTTTATAATCTTTGTTTAACGCTTCATGATTTGTGGCTAGTATTGGACCAATCAGGTCAAGATATGTCATCTGCTACATATTTGCTTCCTTAGGGACAGCAGTATTTTTCTACTGAAACTGGAGCCAGCCTTCCCAGTGGTCTTTCTTATTAGAACTCTCTTCCTAATAGCCCGACAAGCTCAAGTTTGTTGTGAGGATTAAAGGGCACAGGTTAAAAAGCAATGTAGGCTGATTGTAGCCCAGCAACCTAAATGTGAACTTCTTTAATTTTTGACTTTGAAAAATGTGTTGCTTTTTCTCCAACAGTGAGATAAGAAAATGATGGATTTGAATGAATGTTGTATTGGAATTTGAAGACCTGGCTACTGATTCCAAGTATCTTCTTTCCTATGTGTGAGTTTGGTATTTCAGTTTAATTTAGCTGTGTCTCAGTTTCCTTACCTGTGCAACTTCCTAATTTACCTTAATAACGATGGGGCCAATTCCAACGGGCTTGCTATCTGCCAGGTGTAGCAGGTTGTACATACAAAGACATTTCCTAAAGCACTGCTTGTAAGACCTGAAAATGACAGTCAACCTGCATTGATTAGCTTTTTCTGGTAACACTCCAAAATGTAGTAGCTTAAAACAGTAACCATTTTATTTAGCTCATGATTCTATGAGCTGGCTGCGTCGTTCTTCTGGTCCAGGGCTGGCTTAGCAGATCTCTGATGTCTAAGGTCAGCTCACATTTTGGCTTGCAGCTGTGTGTTCTAGGATGGTTTTCCTCATATGTCTTGTGTTTGGGAAACTGGATGGTCTAGAAAGTCCTCAGCTGAGACATCTACTCTCTGATCAATGTGGTCTCTCGTCCTCCAGTAGGCTAGCTTGAGCTTATTCACGCGGTGGTCCCAGGGGTCTAAGCGCAGTGCAGCAATAGAGAGAAAGTGCCAATGTACGTTGTTTTTGGTCTCTGCTTGCATCAACATTTGCTATTATCCCACTGACCAAAACAAATCATATGGCCTAGCCCAGAGTCCATGTAAGAGGTTACTATTCAAGGAAAGAGAATCTTAGCAGCCTCTTGGGCAGACAGTCTACCACACAGCCTAAATAACCATCAATATCAAGAATTGTTGATTCAGTTATGGTTCATTTTTGCTCCTTGCCCAAAGTCTTTGTACCTGCTCTTTTCTCTTTGAAGTGTTCTTTTCTCTTCATCAATTTACCTCATTTTCTTCTGTTAGAGGTCAGCTCAAGAAGTCTTCCTTAGTTCTTTGACTAGGTCAAATTCCATATCCAAAGCCCTCACAATACTGTGTGCTTTCCCCTGTAATCCCTCCTACCTTGGCAATAGTAAATGAATTCTCACGGTTATCTAATGCATGTTGGTTATCCCACTAGACTTCAAGCTCAAGAGGGCAGGAACCGTGTCTGTTTTTACTTATCACAGCATCCTTAGCCTAGCAGAGTGTCTGGCATGTAACATAAAAGTGCTTTTTAAGTAATTGTTTTTAGATACCTTTAATTTCTCTCAATGTTATGTAGTTTCCACCATAGAAGTCTCATGTACATTTCATTACATTTATTCCTAATATTTTTAGTGTCTTTTAAAAAATTCATTTTCTTTGTCTTTGTTGTTGGTATATAGTAATATAATTGGGTTTTGTGTATTGACCTTGCATCCCGAGACTTTGCTCAATTCACTAATTAATTCTAATATTTTGTAGGTACTTTGGGATTTTCTTTATATGAAATTATGTCATCCATAAAAGATGACTGTTTTATTTCTTCCGTTTTAATTCTTATGCCTTTTATTATCTTGCCTTATCATAGCGCTTAGGTCGTTCATTACAATGTTGAACGAAAGGGGCTATATAGGGCATTTTTATTTTGCTTATGGTCTCAGAGGAAAGTGTTCAGCAATTCACCATTAAATTATTAAATTTGAAGTTTTCTAAATATTTCTTTTTAAATTTAACTTTTATGGAAGCTTTCAAATATACGTAAAAGTAAGGAGAATAGTATCATAAGCTCCATGTGTTCAGCATTAGGCTGTAATGACTATCAATATTTTGCTATTCTTGTTTATCTATACCCCCACATTTTTATGTCTTTGCTTATAGAAGAATTAAGTATATTTTGAATGAATAAGTTAATTAATGCAACGGAATTCTGGAATTATTCCCGTTGAATATGAAGTAGATCAATTTGTATGGGCATAGAAAGATGCCTACCATATGGTAAGTGAATACACACATGCATATCCTATTTTCATCATAAAATTACATATGTATAGGAGTATCTCTCTATATATATGTATATGCATATACATAAAAGAAAGAGGGATATGCATAAAGCTGTTAACAGAGGTTACATCTGGAAAGTGAGAAAGGGAGGAGAACATAGATGTCATTTTTTTCTTTATATGCTTATGTTATTAGAATTTCTTTTAATGAGCAGGTATTGCTTTTGTAATTTAAAAAAATCAATAAAGAAAAAATAGATAATTAAACAGCTAGTTTATTAGCATTAAGTAAAGAATGCAATGATCAGGAACTAATAAGCTATGCAGAACTAATTTCATTTCTTTCTTTCTCTTTTTAAAATATGATTATTAGACTGATAGTCCAAGAGAATGCAATAGATTAGTGTCTCTTAATATCCCTTGACCTGGTTTCTTGTGATACCCTTGTGGATAAGGTGGGGACCTGTAGGTGGAGGAGTGTTCTGCCATCATCAATATTTATGAAGAAGCTGCTGTGTGGTAGGCACTCCTCTAGGATTTGAGATATAGCACTAAACAAGCCAGACAAAGGCCCTGTCCCCAAAGATCTTCCATTCTATTTGAGGGGTAGCAGTCAACACACAGACGAACACGTCATCTGCTCTGAAGGGAATTTAAGTAAAAGATGTGATGGAGACCAGTGAATTGGCTCAAGGAAGGTCTCTCTGAGGAAAAGACTTTTTAGCTGAGATCTAAAAGTTACGAAAAGCCATCCAGGTAAAGAACAAGGAAGAAAATCTACCTTGAGGGCCAGTAAACAGGGAATGAGCCTAGAGGGTTTGAAGAGCAACTTGGAAATTAAGGAGGCTGCAGGGTAGAGGCAAAGGGGAGAGAGAGAAGAGCTGAGGGCAGGGAAGGAGGCAGAGCACAGGGTGGTTTGGGCTTTGAAGCCAACCTACAGATTTGCACTTGAATCTCATTGCTGATAGGAAGCCATTGAAGGGTTTAACGTGAGAAATTGACACAATCATACGGTCTTTGTCTTTGTTTGTCTGTCTTGTTTTGTTTTCTTAACTCTGGTAGCTGTATTGAGAATAGACTGCAGTGAGCCAGAGGGAAGGTGATGGTGGAGATGCTGTTCCAGGTGGAGGAAGATGCCAGCTTGGACCATTCTTAAGACTACAATGCAATGCATTAAGTACATTTACATTGCTGTGCAACCATCACTGCCATCCATCTCCAGAACTTTATCACCTTTCCAAACTGAAACTTTGCACCCATTAAAAAATAACTCCCCATTTCCTCCCTCCTCCCAGCCACTGGTAGCCACCATTCTATTTTCTGTCTCTATGAATTTGACTCTAGACACCTCCTGTAAGTGGAATCAAACAGTACTCTTCTTTTTGGGACTGGCTTATTTCACTAGGCATAGTGTCCTCAAAGTCTATCCATATTGTAGCCTATGTCAAAATGTCCTTGCTTTTTAAAGCCAAATAATATTTTATTGTGTATATTTACCACATTTTGTTTATCCATTCACCTGTCAATGGACACTCAGGTGTGATTTGTTCATTTTGGTTTATTTTCATAGCAACACAGACCAGAAAAAGGCTGGTCATCACATTGGGTCTGGATGTGTCCTCACTGCTAAATGAGTGGTATTAACTTATCTTTAACATCTCAGGGTGTTATTTGTTATAATACACTGAAATCATAACAGAATATGAATGGAAGTTGCAATCAGACAGATTTCAGCCAAAATTCTCTAGCATCAAACTCCTAATAGTGGAGAAATCCGAGCGAGTGTATCCAACACCAACAAGGGATAGAGCAGAGGGAGAGAGCCGAGTGGTACCCCTCTCAAGGGCCCCGCCAGCTCTGAGATTCTGGAAATATTGGAAAGTAGATGGAAAGATCCAGGAAACTTGGGTCAGAAATTTTCTGTGTGATCTTAAGCCAGTAACTTCCCATCTCTGAGCAATAGTGTCCCTGTCCATGGAATGAGACAAGTGAGACAGGTAAATACAGTCTCAGATTTTCCTCCAGGGACTTAAATTTTTACTGGAGATGAGTCTGGAGCTACCTCAGGGTGCAAGAAGGACACTGACTAGAGTTTTACACCTCTTCACTCCCACCAGTGTCTACAAGAGTAATTCTGCTTCGATCCGCTTTCTGAGTTCACTCTCTAACAAGATTTTGTCTGAAAAAGTTTTCATTAAAAAAAAAAGATTCTAAACTAAACCAAATTCCCTGACCTAGGTAACAATAGTTAACATATATTGAGGGTTCACCACTCTTTCTATTGCTTGACACATATTATATCATTTAACTCTTACAACCCCATAATGTATCTACCATGATTACCTCCATGTCATACATGCGGAAATTGAATCTTAGAGAAATTAAGTTGCTCAGCCAGAGTCAGACCTTTTACACGTGGAGGAGGTTGTCTGATTCCACAGGCCGATTTTGATGCTACAATTGTCTCCAAAGCCAGGAACCTAGATGATGTCCAAGTTTCTTCAGATTGGAAAGTTTGTAGTCTGTGTTTAGTATTTCCATTCAGATATTAAATATATTAAATTAGTAATATTCAAGCTTCATTAATCCAGTCATTCAACGAGTAATGCTGGAGCACTGTCGTGAACAGAGTGGGCCCTGCCTGCGTGGGGGTGTCCACCTGCTATGTCAGCTGTGGACACTGCCCAGGAAGCCTGAGCGGCCATGAACTGAGCCAGGGGCTGTTCTATGGGCTCTGCCATTTCTTCGGCCTGCTCGCACTGCGCAGTTCCTGAAAGCACAATTAATTTTTACTCACTTCCTGATTGCAGTAAGTGTCATCTGTCACTGAGACCTCCACACCACTTTGATGGGCTGCAGAAGCTCTGGGGCAGTTCTGGGGAGGTCAAAGTTCCCTGTTAGGTCATAGTTTCCGCTTGGGGGCGAAGATAAAGTGATTTGAAACTCCCGCAGGAACAAGTAAAATGGATGGGAACCGGTGGCCAAAGAAGGGGAATCGGAATTTAAAATCCTTAAGAAATGTCAACAGATCTATTAAAGTCTTCTCAGCCCGGGGTTCTTAGAGACTCACCTGGAGGGAGCTAATCAATTCTAGAAACATCAGCGATCACCAGGTACTCAACACAAATAAATATAGGTTAATGAGGTGCACTTAGTTAGATGATTTCATAAGCACTGCTATGCAGATTTATTGATGGGGAAAAAAAAGACATTGTTAAACGCAGGATGGAGAGAATTCTTCCCCAGCATGTGTGGCCAAGGTTTATTCAGTAGTTCAGAAAGAAAAAAATCTGATGAAATGTAAAATTACTCTATTTAATCTGAATTTCTCATGCAATGTGTGTTAATATTTGTCTTCTTTTTTTCCTTACTTAAGTGGCTCAATCGTTAAGTTTTCAATCACATAACCACTGAATATGCAAGATCTAAACCACAGGCAATTAAATGATAGCTAAGGTAGTAAGGCTGACTTGATTAAGCTGGTGTGTTATTAAGATTATAAACACAGCCCGGCCCAGCCACTGAGTAAAATATTGTGTCTGGCTGAGGGTGCCTCGTTTCCGAGAGACAGCTAGAGACCTGGGTGCTGGCAGATGGCCGTGTTCCTGAGAAAGAGTTTGAGAGGCATCCCCCCAATTTTTCCCTACCACCCTGCCATGTATTTTTTTGTCTCCTAAAAATTATATTTCTTGGAGGTGCCAACTGAAATATAAATTCGTTATGGGAAAAAGAGGCAGAATCACAGGAAGGTGAAGCCACAGAAGAGGCTGCCCAGCTGGGAACTGGGACCATAAGAGAGATGCGATCCCTGTTGGAGACGTCACTGAAGGCAAAGGTGGAGACAGGAAGTACCTGACTTCTCTCTTCCCTGCCCTCCTCTCCCCTCCAGGGTCTCGCACTGGGTGAAGCCAGGCAGAAGCGAGTAGTTGATGACAGCTGCAAATTTACAACTGGCAGATGAAGGCAGGGAGTGGACCTAAGAGGAAACAATTGAGAAGAGCCACTGCTTGTGCTCTAAAACCACCAAACTTTAAGGGGTGAGGGGCTTTTGAAGATTCAGATTATTTTTATTACTTCTGGAAAGGTAATATGGATTCTTTTTTTTTTTTTTTTTTTGAGACAGAGTCTCACTCTGTTGCCCGGGCTAGAGTGAGTGCCGTGGCGTCATCTTAGCTCACAGCAACCTCAAACTCCTGGGCTCAAGCCATCCTCCTGCCTCGGCCTCCCGAGTAGCTGGGACTACAGGCGTGTGCCACCATGCCCGGCTAATTTTTTCTATATATTTTTAGTTGTCCAGATAATTTCTTTCTATTTTTTTTAGTAGAGACGGGGTCTTGCTCTTGCTCAGTCTGGTCTCGAACTCCTGAGCTCAAACAATCCACCTGCCTCGGCCTCCCAGACTGCTAGGATTACAGACGTGAGCCACCGCACCCAGCCTGGATTCTTAATAAATGTCTCAAAAAGCAGTGAATAATCTACCCTGAGTATTCCCAGAACTTTTCAACCCTGATAAGAAGTCTCAAGTTAGCGGAAAAGCCTCAACTTCCTCACTCTGTTTAGGAAACCCCTAAAGGGTTTTTTTGTTTGTATGTTTTTTGTTTTTAGTAAAATAACTCCTTTTATTTGGATGAGGTATTGTTTCTGCCCAAATGTATTCATATCTACCATGTCACTGGATACAGTGATCATTCTGGTAAGGTGAGTAAGAATGAATTATTGAAACTGTTCCATAGAAGAATATGCAGAATCTTAGAGAACTGAAGTTCTCCAAGCTCTCTTAATCCTTGTTGCAGATCATGTTATGCTATCAAGGTTGGTTTATTCCTGCTGTGGAGGTCATTAATTTTTAAAAATTTATTATTTTTTAAAAAATTTTGTTTATAATTGACACATAATAATTGTACATGTTTATGGGGTACAGTGTGATGTTTCAATACATGCGTACATTGTACAATGTCAAATCAGGGTAGTTAGCACATCCGAGACCTCATTTATCATTTTTTTGTGTTGATAACATTTCAGATCTTCTTTTCTAGCTAACTTGACATATGCCTTACATTATTATTAGCTATAGTCACCCTACTATGTAATAGAGCACCAGAATTTATTCTTCCTGTCTGGTTGTAACTTTGCACCCATTGACCAACCTCTCCCCAATCCCCTTCCTCCTCCCCTCCCCAGCCTCTGGTAACCACTATTCTACTCTCTCCTGTGAGATCAACGTTTTTAGATGTCACATATGAGTGAGAGCATGAGGTGTTTGTCTTTCTGTGGTTGCTTATTTCACTTAATATAATGTTCTCTAGGTTCATACATGGTGCCACAAATGACAGAATTCTATTATTTTTTATAGCTGAATAGTATTTCATTGTGTATATATACCACATTTTCTTTATTCATCGATCCATTGATGAATGCTTAGGTTGATTCCGTATCTTGGCTATTGTGAATACTGCTACAATAAACGTGGAAGTGCAGATATCTCTTCAACATACTGACTTCATTTCCTTTGGATGTATACCCAGTAGTGGGATTGCTAGATCATATGGTAATTCTATTTTTACTTTTTTGAAAAATCTCCACACTATTTTCCACAGTGGCTATACTAAATTACATTTCCACCAACAGTGTATAAGAGTTCCCTTTTCTCCACATCCTTGACAACATTTCTTTTTTTTTTTTGTCTTTTTAATAATAGCCATTCTAATTGGGGTAAGGTGATATCTCATTGTGGTTTCAATTGGCATTTCTCTAATAATTAGTGTTGTTGAGCATTTTTTCCTGTACCTGTTGGCCATTTGTATGTCGTCTTTTGAGAAATGCCTATTCAAGCCCTTTGCCGATTTTAAAATTGGATTATTTGCTTTTCTGCTATTGAGTTGTTTAAGTTCCTTATATATTCTGGGTATTAACCCTTTGTCAGACACACAGTTTGCAAATATTTTCTCCCATCCTATAAGTTGTCTCTTTATTCTGTTGATTGTTTTTTTTATTGTGCAGAAGCTTTTTAGTTTGAAGTAATTCCATTTGTCTATTTTTGCTTTTGAACTCTTATCTAAAATATCTTTGCTCAGTCCAATGTTATGAAGTGTTTCCATTAAGTTTTCTTCTGTTGTTTTCTTAGTTTCGAGTCATACATTTAAGTCTTAATCCATTTAGAGTTGATATTTGTACATAGTGAGAGATAGGGGTCTTATTATAATTTATTATTTTTTATTGTGGTAAAATACACATGCCATACAATGTAACATCTTAACCAATTTTAAGTGTATAGGTCAGTGGTATCAAATACGTTCATAATGTTGTGTAACCATCACCCACATCCATTTCCAGAACGCTTTTCATATTGTAAAACTGAAACTCGACCTGTTAAACAGTAACTCCACATTCCCTCATCCTCCCAGCCCCTGGCAATCACCTCTCCACTTCTGTCTCTAAGAACTTGACTAATCTTACTACCTCACATAAGTGGAATCATACAGTGTTTGTCTTTTTCCACTTAGCATAGTGTCCTTAAGGTTCATCCACATTGTAACATATGTCAGAATTTCCTTCCTTTTTAAGGCAGAATAATATTTCATTGTATTACATACATTTTGTTTGTCCATTCATCTCTTGATATCTTGATAGACAGTTGGGCTGCTTCCATGTTTTAGCTACTGTGAGTGATACTACTGACAAATATCTCTTTGAGATTCTGTCTTCAATTCTTTTTGGGTATATACTCAGAAGTGGAACTGCTGAATTATATGGTAATTCTATTTTTAGGGTCCCAAGTTATTATCTTTTTTTTTTGTTAGTAGGCAGCCTAATGACTGTGAGATGGTATCTCAGGATGGCTTTGATGTTCGTTTCTCTAATGATTAGTGATATTTAGCATCTTCTCATGTGCTTATTGGCCATTTATGTATCTTCTTCGGCAAGTGTCCAATCAAGTCCTTTGCCCATTTTTGATAGGGCTGTTTGTTTTGTTGTTTTTGAAAGGTCATTACTTTTTATCTGTTTGGAATTTTTAACAAACATATATTATTCATTTTCTATGTGCCTGGCTGTGTGCTGAGTTCCAGAGATATACTCTAGAAAGAAGTATATCTCTATATATACTGGGCCAGCTTCCATAAGGGGTGGCTGAGCCTCAGAGGGTATGACTATAGTCATGTGGTGCTTAAGGAGGGGGATACCTTCCAGAAAAAAGGAAGAATTCCTCCCCTCAATGTGCTCCCTATCCAGATAGAACAGTAGTTACTGGGCTGGGAGAATAGAGGACGTGATGGTACCCAAATGTGAGGTTTAGAGAGAGCCATGTTTTCAAGACTCTTTCCCCCACCGCCGCATAGTCATACATTCTTCTTTCCCCTCATTTCTTGGAGTTTGAGGTGGCATATAAAGATTAAGCCCCCACTGCCCTTGAGAAGGGAACACATTTTTATGTTTTGAATATTTTGGTCTTTAGTTGTAATGAGCTAACAAGTCTATCATGAAAAGGACAAAAAGAAAGTGTGTTTTGGGAAAGAGGTAGAAAGCTATAGGCATACTGGAGGGAGTGGAGATTCCCTGGCTTTGTACTGAGGAGAGACCTGTGTATACTGAGAAGGTTGACTCAAGTGCTGTTCTGGGCCAGTTTCCTCAGGTATGACTGCACCATTTAACGATATTCTAAGAAATTCATTATTAGGAGATTTTGTCATTGTGTGAACATCATAGAGTGTACTTCCACAAACCTAGATGGTGTAGGCTACACACACCTTTGCTCCTAGGTTACAGACCTGTAGAGTATTCAGTAAGTACTGAATACTGTAGGTAATTGTACACAATGGTATTTGTGTATTGAAACATAGAAAAGGTACAGTAAAAACATAGTATTATATAGTCTTATGGGACCACCGTCATATATGCGGTCTATCATTGACTGAAACATCATTATACAGTGCATGAGTGTACAGTCTCACTAGGGAGAAGAGGATTCTCAGGCACAGTATGGCTTTCACAGGTCTTTCGTGGTATGATAGTGAGTAGCAACCAGGTTCCAAGAAATCAATGAAAAAGCAGGCAAAGATATTATCAGCAGAAAGCATGGTAGGTTGGTGTCTAGAGCCCTTCCCCTCTTTTTGTTCTGCCTTTTGAATTGCGATACAACTCCAGCAAAGACTGAGAAAAGATTTCTCATCAACCTCATGCATTGGGGGATTGAGGGAAAAAAATTATGCTGATTAATGGAAACTACAGAATTGTGATAGTCATTGCATGTCTGAATTTTGTGACAGTTTCATGCCTATGATGGGTATATTTAATTGGAACACTACTGAGGAAGGGCCATGGTTTCTGGCCACATACTCAACTACCATGGTTCTCCAGCTCAACCTCTTTGAGAGATGCTTATTATTTCTTCCTTCCCAAGATAATTCCTGGCCCCTCTGCCATCTTTCTTTACAGTCTGTCCAGGAATTCAAGATGCTCCCCATTGGTGGTTTCCAAGGAGAAAGGCAAATTTTGGAGCCATAGCATCCTCACCCAGGGAGCCTGTGCAGCAGAGTTTGACTCTCTGGCAGGAGTTGCAATGTTACCATCTCATTTAATGGGTAATATTCACAGGGATAGGTTAGATTGCCTCCATTATTCAAGGAGCTACAGTTGCCTGGTAGCAACAATTACCAAGTCGCATAAATACAACAAAGTTAATTAAAATGTTAGCTGATATAAATAACCTTAGGTTATTGAACATTGTTCCATTTTAAATTAATAAATACGAAAAGGTAATGTTTATAATTAAAGCTATAATTTATCTTCATGCTCTGTTTGTTTAATAGCAGTGGTAATATAACGCTACATGCAGAAATGTAGTAATAGATTTGTTTAGCACTGACATTATAAACAAATGTCTCAGTCTATTTATTCTAAGTTATGATACAGATTCTTTTCACATGCATCTGATGGCCTTTAAACCATTTAAAATGAACTGCATTAACGTAATCTAATCTTGATACTGAACATAACATTTCAGTTTGAATTATCCTGAATCCATGATCCATTTTATTACTCACAAAGCACTTTATACATTTATGATAATGGCAAACCTTGCTCTGTTATTTAAATCCCATTTCAAAAGGGATGTTATTTTTTTTAAAAAAATAAATAAACCCCACACATTTGGGGTAGTAAAGTACAAATAAGGAAAAGTCAATGCCCAGCAAGCCCTTTAACAAAGCAAACAATTCAGATTTTTATGACATTAGCAAATAATAAAGGGAAGAACTGACATTTACAGTTGATGAAATTTTATGTTATAACAGATGATGAAAATGGAATGAAAATCACATGAAAAAATTTGTCCATGAGGTTCAGCCATTCTGAGGAAATCTCTACATGTAGACTGTCTTCAGGGACACTTTTTAAGTTCAACTTTTATTCGACCCTTGAAAAGGTCTCAGGTCTACCCTGGCTTTAAGCTTTGCTCAGACACCTGAGCATGGGTGATACCTTCCCAGTTTCCTTTTGGGTACCTGTCCCTTCATCCTCATTCTCTGCTCCCTCACTACCCCCTTCCTTCCGTTCATTCCCTCCTCCCTTCTAGCTCTTGGACTCAAAGGAACACTTACTCTCCACCCTATAATTCAAATTATAATAAGCAACCAACTTGCTGTCCCTCATGGTTATGGTGAAGTTTAGAAAAAAGAAGAAGAGAGTTCTGTATTTCTTTCTCGTATACTTCTATTTTATTTTATTTTATTTTATTTTATTTTATTTTATTGTTTTGGTTCCTTAGCATAGCTTCCTATTTCTCTCTGTCTCCTTAATCCCTTTTTAAATAAATGTTTCTTCTGGGTTTATTTGCAGTCACCGAAAGACGTTTCACTCTATTTTAGTAAGAATATCTCATTGGATGTCTTAGAAACGGTTGCCCCTTAAGTCAAATAAACAACAAAAAAATAATTTTTTAAAAAGACATTTCTTTCTTTCTTTTTTTAAAAAGGAAGTTAAAAATGTAGCAGGCCTATTTTTGGAGAAAGAATGGGCCAGAGAGTTCTTAAAACATTCTAAACAGATTACACACTTTGAAAAATCCTAAAAGGATTTTAATACTGGAACCTCTGAAATTCGGGAAGGATTTAAATTTAGGATTATAAGCTATCCTACCGCAAAATCCTCCTGTGATCAAATATCACATTTCAGGAGTCCAGTGTCTTTGTAGCTGCCACTTGGGCTGTATCTCCTGGTTATGTGCCGTATTAATAAAACAGTAAGAGTGTGGGGCTCAGGGGACCCTGCGCAGCCAGGGCTGCGGGCTGGCCTGCTGTCAAAGGCTCAGGTTCAGAAATAGTTCCGAGGGCTCCAGTCCTCCTCAGAAGCTCCGAGGGGCTGGGGGCAGCTGAAATGGTTGCCTGCACTGCGACATGTGGGCTGTAAGCGCTAAGCAAAGAGGCGAGGGGGTTGGGGGAGAGAGAGAACGCTACAGTGGAGGAGAGAAAAGATGGTCAAACCCCAACCCTCTCCCCTCCGCTCACCTCGCTCCTACGTGTCCTTTAAATGCAGCCCTTCCAAAATGCACACTCCATTTGTTCCTTTTCCATGGATGTACCTCAGGATTACCTGTCTACAGGTAAAGTACAGGAGTATGTCAAATTCCTGCTCCCTCCCAGTCTCACTTCTAGTGGCCATTGAAGCATTTTTGTACATAAAATTATTTCTATGTTGGGTTTTTTTCTAGAATATTAGAAGAGTTCATTGCGGTTACCAAATCTAGTGGTTTTAAAAATTTAATAATTATATACACACACACACACACACACACACACACACACATATAGAGTATATATTGTTGGGGCTCAGAAACTGGTACCCTAAAATATGGCATTTGTACATACTGAACTGAAAAAGAGCGTCAAGATCTCTCTGTCCCCCATCCTCCACCCCACAGTGCTGTCTCCCCCCAAACACAGGATAACGTTGTTCTCTGAAATTCCCTTACCTGCCTAAAGTCTGGACCTACCAAAGAAGAAAACAACTACCTCCAATCCCTTCCCTGAATTTTCATTAACTGAACCCAAACCACAGAAAGGAAGACTAAAGTCTGTCAACAAACCTGAACAGGCTTTGTCACAAACCATTGTCTGTTCTGTGAGCCCAGCAGACTTTGTCCCAGGCCATTGTATGTTCTTCAAGCCCATTGGATTCTCCCCAGTGATCACTTATTGCCCCTGGGCAGAGATCCCCTTCTCCCTCCTCCCATGACCTGTTTTGCCAGGTGCGAGCCCCCCTCTTCCTGTAACCATAGGACAGCATGTAAGCTTCTGTGCCCCCTTGGGGGTTGGGTCTTCATTCTCAAGGCTCCAGTGTCACCTAAAACTGTGATCAAATAAATTTGTATGTTTTTACTTTTGCTATTTTAAAGCTTACGTTATCTAAAAATAGTATAGCTACCCCTGCTTTCTTTTGACTTCCATTTGCCTGGATGATAGTTTTCCATCCCTTGACCTTTAGTCTGAAGGCATCTTTGTGGGTTAGATGCGTTTCCTGTAGGCAGCAGATACTAGGCTTGCGGATTTTTATCCACTCTGCCAGCCTGTATCTTTTCAGAGGACAGTTCAGTCCATTCACATTTATTGAGAGGATTGAGATTTGTGGTAGATTTCCATTCATATTGTTGGGTGAAATCCTATTGTTTTGTTTTTCTCCTTGAGCCATCATGAAGTCCACGTTCTAGGCTTTAACTCTTGAATGATTTTACTTTGAAGAGTGTCTATTATGCTGTTCAGTGTGCAACTCTAGGTTGATCACATGGCAGAAATACTCTCTAGGGATTAGGGGGATGGGGGGGCAAATCTACAACTAAAGGACACGGGGAGCACTAAAGGAAGGGAAGGGCATGCCTTTAACCTGCATTTGGGTGAGGCAAAGACATAAAGTGTAACTATAATGTTTGTACCTTCACAAAACCCTAGAATAATAATAAAAAAAAATTGTATGGCTTTTCTCCAATTAATCTGCCTTTTGTGAATTGATTTTTCACAAACCTTAGAGGGCAAACTGCAATACACACACACAAACACACACACACATTTGATCTTAACACACACTTTGGATGGGGAGAAAATTTAACCCAGAGGCCTAGTATGTAGAATAGGGAAGATGAAAACTGCTCTAACTCAGCATTTGAAGGGCAGTCTGGAATCCCTCATCTCATGTTTTCTCTGGTCTCCAAAGGTGGATCCTGAGATAACATTTGTCAAACTCCAGAGATCCACACAAGAATTAGAAGATCCCTGATCTGATCCATTCCCCCTTTTTTTCTGTTAACTTTCCCACTGAGTGAAAGTCAAGGAAGTCGTGCCCATGGAGGAAAGAGGAGGTGCCCAGGGGCACCCAGCTCTCCAGTGCCAGATCTGGACCCAAAACTCACTTGCCCCAATTCTAAGCTTAGATCACTTTCTCTAAAGCTGTCACCCAGGAATTTCCATTTTGGCTCTCTATATCTGTTCCAAGAAACTAAGAACCCCAAATTGGGGCTAAACATCAACTAATACATTCAGGGACCAAATTTAGAGCCAGAAGTTTCAATGTTTGTTGGGTCAATAGGAATGCACAGTTTCATGTCATGTTGATTCTCAGACCAGTGGATGACAGGGTGGGTCAAAATCACGATGTAGGTTTGGTAGGGGGTGCCATGGGGACTAGAGGTGGGGAAAGGCATGATGTTAAATGATCCTAAGTTGGAAACTCTACAGCTCACTCTCCCATAAGGCTACCATCTCTTCATGAACGTGGTGTTAGCAATGATAGTCTCATAACCCTATGATGCCCTAGAGTGGTGGTTCTCAACCGGGGTGACTTTGCCCCCCAGGGCATATTTGGTAATATCTGAAGACATTTGTGGAAGCTGCTAAACGTCCTATAGTGCACAGGACATATTCCCACAACAAAGAATTATCTGGCCCAAATGTCAATAATAGTGCTTCTGTTGAAATAACCTCCTTGAGAATTTAGTAATCACTTTCGAACACATGGTCCCATGATTATCCAATTAAATCCTTACCTTCCCCCGATTTCTCAAAATAACTCAAACTCAGCACTAATTGGGCACCGAGCCAAGGAAAGTGCAGAAAACATGTTGAACAATTTCTGCCTTTTGGGGGTCTCCTTCTGAGGGGAGAGGTGGGTAAACCGGAGGGTACGGGTAGCTGTGCTGCTACAAGCAGAGGGAGGAAGAGATGGGACGTCTGGGCCGCTGCGCTGGCTTCTTGCCTGCGTGGGGGGGTAGTGCGTGATGGTGTGTGTGCCAAGTTGCTTTGCTGACTTTCGCTCAGGATCAGATGAGTCAGATAATTGCTCAGCTGTGATGTGGGGAAAGAGAGAGCCAGAGAGGTAAACCTGAGAGGGCAGCAAAGAGAAGCCACGTAGTTCCTTAGGACCAACATGGAACAAGAATGGCAGAACACCACGGGAAGCAGGTGGAAGTGAGGGTTCAGAGCTAATCTGGCCAGAGGAGGGAGGTTGAAAGCACACGCCAGTTAGGTGCCGTTTTTCCTTTGTAAACGTCACCACATAAACGTGGGAGATGTGGGAGCTGAAAGCGACTCCTCAGGCAGCCCACACTTTGGATCCTATTTTCTAAAAGCACTACCCATGGCCTTGAAAAAAGAGCTCTTTCCTTTGCTAGCCCAAAAGACAAAGAGCAACGCTTTGCAAAATCCATAAAACAAAAGACTCCAACAGTGTCAAGCCTCTTTAAACAATCACTTGTGCTATGAGGCAAAACAACTGGGACATCCGGATAAGCACTGTGGTGGTATTTTTCATGTTGATTGCAATAACACCATCAAAGCCATGCACATTCTGTGTAAAATCAATGTCTGCTTGTTGGAGGAGGAGGGGGAGGGGAGAGGCCTGGGGATTTTATCTTGTAAGTCAGCTTTGCAGATAATCGCATGCCTCGGGCTTGGAAAAAATTGATGGCAGATCAATGGTCAGGAACACAAACTGTACTGATTTTTGACTGTGCAATGCCCAATGTTGGCTGGAGGTCTCAGGATGTGGAAGAGAGTTGGGGTGACTGGAACACGACTTTGGAGTGGGCTGGTGAGGTCTTGGCATTACCTGCAAGGTAATTATAAGGGCCACATTGCGAGGGATTAGATATTAGAAAAGATGAGCTATTGAGTAAATTTCCAGGGGCTGGAGGATGCTTCCATCTAATAAGGGGAACATGTGTGTGTGTACGTGTGTGTGTGTGTGTCTACACATGTGCAGAGGCACAAGCAATACTTATACCCATGGGGAAGGAAAACTTGAATTTATGTCAAAAAAATTTTTACAAAGTACATATGTCCTGATCAAGGGAGTATTTATTGGTCTGTTGTTTCATAGACTAGAGGAATACTTACACTGGCTTGGGGTGGAACAGGGGGGTTGAATTGAGTTTACCTTGGTACCAGTCTCCTTATTTTCGGCCCACAGGGATTCTACAGCTCTTCTTTATCGTTGGGGATGCTTAAGAGAGCAATGAGGAAGAAAGGAAGACAGGGCACTTGCCTGACTGTTTCTTCATTTCCAGATGAAGTTTGTATAAGAGTGGATCCTTTTCCCCAAAGTTTCCTACTAAAGTAGTCTCGATTCCCCATCACAGATAGGGAAAGAGGGAATGATTTCTCTCTTCCCTTCATTGATTACTGTGAGGATTAAATGAGTTATTTCACGGAAAGCACTTACTCAATTCAATACAGATTTCAGTTATTGTGTTTTCAGCATTTTTGCTGTATACATCTCATAGACAAAAACAAACAGATTCAGAACAGCTCTTCACTTGTTGATATTTCTAGTGATAAAAATCCAAATCAGAGAGAGTCAAGATGGAAGGGTGGAGGGGACAGGAGAGGAGCAATACAACTGCCCGTGGAGGTGCTGCAATCTGTCCACTCTCCAGTTTGCCCTCTGCGAGGTCACAGTGACCAGGCCACCAACACTGAGGCCAGAGCATCCCCTTCTGAATTCATCTCCCTACGCTTGTCACCCCTCCTTAGTTTCTCTGTCTTTTTAATTCTTTCTCTCCTCTAGAATCCTCCACTTTCTCCAACATCTTCTCTTTCCTGGTGTACTGGCTTTTCCCTAGATGTTGGAGCCCCAAGCCTCCCCTGGTGTCTTCAACTCTCCCACCCTCTCATATACATTTCTACTTCTAGGGGTGTGTGGGAAGAGCATTAAGACGTTGAGGCAATTCTTTACTCCAGGTGTGCAGTTGACTTTCTATTTTCCTTCATCATCTCAAAGAATCTGAGAAAGAAATTCGACATACCTCCGATTACCTGATGCCATGCATTTTGTATGCATTTTTGATTGACATATACTATTTTACATATTTATGGGGTACATGCAATATTTTGTTGCATGTACAGAATATATAATGATCAAGTCAGGATATTTGAGGTGTCCATCACTTGGAGTATTTATTATTTCAACCTGTTGAATGGGAGAAAATATTTGCAAACTATTCATCTGACAGGTGACTAATATCCAGAATATACAAGGAATTCAAACAACTCAACAGTAAAGAAAACAAATAACCTCATTACAAAGTGCACAAAGGACATGAATAGCCAATTCTAATGCCATACTTTAGTCTACACGCAGCCCTACCTGGTAGAATACTTTTAGTCTTGTAACATACTTGGCCCTTTTCTGGACATATACAACAAAGTCATCTTGCATTAACCTGATGTGAGAAGACACCTTCAGACTGCACTAGAACGCAGAGATGCATGTGCAGGAGGGGGGGTGGTAAATACCTTCCTACCAGGTTCTAGTTAGTGCTCACCTAATCGGAGGCCTTCCCTTCCATTGCTACATCCACTGGCAGCTCTCTTCTCCAAGATAATGGCACCTCCTTTACATTCTATCTTGTATTACTCATTGATTAGTTGCTTAGCTCCCCAACTTGATTGTAAACTCCTCGAGGACGGTGGCTATTTCTCACCTCTCACTGTGTCCCCCCGGGTGCCCAGCAGTTTCTGGACCACAATGAGCAGCAACACACAGCAAGCTACTGTATAAGGGAACTGCACGATTTTAAAATTGTTAATGATGTTTATTAGTGATTTTATTTGATACCTTTTTTTCTACCTTCTTAAATCTTTTTTCTTTCTTGAGGCCTGAGATCCCATTAAAGCTTATCTATCCAGCCCTGCCATCCTCAGCACTATTTCTCTTTGCTTTTCTTAATTTAATTATTGGAAAATCGTGCTATAATGCCTTTTTATTTCCAAATGAGGTCATTTACCATCTCTGAGACCAGGCTTCACGTGCACTCTCTGAAGCCAGATTCTCTTTATTTTTAAAGAATAATCACCACTACATGTGTTTGGCTTCAGAGAGAAATTCTTTAGAAATTACACCCAGAGAGAGAGGTCATAAGATTCTGGGGAGCGGTGCCAGCCGCAGGGTAGTTGATTCTGAATCCCAAACTAGAGGGATTCTCTGATTTAGTGCAGAAGGTCTTCACGAATGATTCATTTTTGTTTATATTTGAAAGAAGATGCAAAGCAGTGAAGTCTTGGGGTTTGAATCCTAGGTGAGGGGGGCTACGGTACATAAAGCATTAGCTTATGTCTACTGGGCTCAGATCTTAACAGAGCACGCAGGTATTGAGTTAACCAGGTCCTGGGTGTGCGCATCTAACAGAAGCCAGCTGCTTGAATGGAAACGGGGCTTGGGGGTCTAGTTTTACCTTTAATTCCAGTCCTGTCCAGCTGTGATAATGGACAGGTCATACTATTTCTGTCATTTTATCAGTATATAAATAAAATGGGGTTGAGATTGGGATTTGGGACGACGTGACCGCTAAAGTTCCTTTCTTGGGAATGTTAACAAATTATGCCCAGCCAAGCCTTTGGAGGGACACACTGTGATGTGAGGCTTCTGTTGGATTTCTGGTTCCCATAACTGCAGGTTATGTTTCTGAAGACTCCTTGGTTGTGATAAAGATACAATCCGAAGATTGATAGATCATTTACTATAAGACCTTACAGGGAAAGTTACCCAAATTCTTATAGCTATGGTTGTAAATTTTTGTGAGTCAAGGGTCCCTTTGAGAATTTGAAAACACCTGAAGATCCTCCTTTGTCCAGAACACACACATGCACATGCGTGCACACACACACACACACACACACACACATACCCCTTTTCATATAACTCGAGGGGAGTTGGTGGACCTTTTGTAGACCCTTGGTTAAGAGCTCGTGCTCTGTGCTGATAATCAAGGGGGCTGGACTTAAGGCCAATCTCCTCTTTTCTGTTATGGTACATTGATACTCTGGGTCTCTGCCTTTCAACTAGAACTCAATCTAGTCCAGCTTCTTTGCTCAGCTATATAGCGTAGGATACGAGTACAGGAGCAGACCAAAGAAGTATATGAGTTGTGCTTCCTCTCAGCAAGCTTTTGGACCTGTTCAGAACATGACTTGGGCAAGTTACTTAACCTGCCTGAGCCTTGGCTTTCTCGTCTGTAAAGTG
This sequence comes from Propithecus coquereli, assembly GCF_000956105.1. Classification (NCBI taxonomy): domain Eukaryota; kingdom Metazoa; phylum Chordata; class Mammalia; order Primates; family Indriidae; genus Propithecus; species Propithecus coquereli. The sequence goes on from NW_012142746.1 coordinate 1,032,756, forward strand.
GGAATAGCAATTGTATCTGTCTCATAGAATTGTGAGAAAATTAAACAGAGTGAAACTAGGAGAAATGGCTGAGGCACTCTTCTAGGATGCAAAACTTAAGGGAGCACCCACCCAAAAACTCAGTAATTAAAATAAATAATATTTTCATGTAATATTTTTAAAAATTAAAATTAATGCAAAAAAATACATGATGAACAAAATATCACAATTTTAAGTAAAGACAAGGCCAGTATTATTAGGTTTTTCCTCAGCCTCCAATATGGCTGGCACGGCACCATTACTGATCCTGAGAATTTGGTGGCTAAAAACTATTGAAAATGGCTGTTTGAATCCAACTTTTATCTGGAGCCATAATCTTGTCTAAAGCACGGGGCTGTGTATCCTCTACTTGCACACTGTTGGGGACACAGCCTAACTCCTCTTGCAGTAGTAGCGTTGTGTGACAATGCTCCAAGTATCCCATTTCTCTGAGTATTATTTCCTCCAGGATAAGCATGTCCAGTTTCTTTAGCTGTTTTCACAGGAATAGTGTGAAGTCCCAGACATTGTAAAGTTGGCCAGTAGTCGTCCTAAAGGTGGACCCTAGAACCCAACCCTCTTTTGATATGATCCAAGGAGACCAGGACAGATATTGGGGGGAAGAAATAGCAAGACTTGGCTTCTCCTCCTTGCAAAGAGAAGCCAAGTCTTCAAGACAGCACAGCTCACAGTTTTTTTCCTCCTGTGCTACCTTCATGACATACCTAGACAGTCATATATAGGTAATTATGGTCTGAAGTGAGTGTGAATTATGATTCTCAATGATACTTCCTAGTGATTTGTTGCAATATAAATAACGATGATTTATTGGGGCTTCACTGACTGCTCTGTCAGTGATGGATCATAATAGTAGATCATGATAATTATGAAATCAGTGCAGAGCTGTTTTCCCCCTTGTAATGCAATTGCAGAATGGACCCCGTGGCTGCCAAACATCGCAGCCCGCCTGCTGGATGCTGGACTGTGTTCAAGAGGGGGACGTTGGTCTTTCATGCGATTCACAGCATTTCATCTCCAATTATTATCCAGGTGGTTGTAGCAGTACAGGTTGATGGCATTTTACTTGTAGATTTTTATTCCTGATGCAAATTAAGTTCTAGAGTGCGTCATTCCTAGGCCAGAGGAATTAACAGAGAAATGCTGAAAGTCTGTGGAGGTCTGAGCAGGTGACAGAACCCAGATCCCTCTTCTTCCCTCTCTGCTGGAGCCCCTGCCCTGTCTCAGGTCTGGCTTTTGTCATGCAGACGGTGTCCTGGTGTTTATTAATTTTTCTAATTTATGCGGAAGAACTTTTTCTCCAAAGGACATGAGATACCTGTCATTTGAACTCTGCTTTAGGCAACTCTAAACTACAAAAATCCACTTCATTTAGAACGATAATTTCTCAAACCAAAACAAAAATGTTAGTTTGAGGCGTTCTGTGAACATGAAGAGTCCTGTGGTCAACTGACTTTGGAAAACACTGGGTCAATAAAAGTGAAAAATACGTACAGACAGAAACAAATGAAATGCATATTTTAGAAAAGGTAACTGGAATAATGTTCTTTATTGCAGGACTTCTGAGAGACTTCACTTTGTAATGGACATGGCTAATGTCTAAGAAAAAGACATGGTACACAGCCATTCTTAACTGTAGTCAGTCCTCACCTCTGTGGGGTGGGCGAAGATGGCCGTCAGTTCTTTGCACATCCTTCCATCAAGGGTTGGAGCTGAGTTTCCCTACCCTTAAGTCTACGATGGCCCCATGACTTGTATTGACCAATAGAATGTGGCAAAAGTGACCTTGTATAACTTTACAGCTGGTTGTTAAGAGATAAGAAGCTTCCATCTTTTCTACTCGGAACACTTCTTCTCAAAACCCAGCCATGATGCTGACCAAGCCCAGGCAGCCCGGTAAAAAGGTCTTCATGGGTGAGGACGAGACCCCTGGCTGACAGCCCTTGTTGAGCCCCCTGCTGGCAGCCAGCGCCAACTGCCAGTCTTGTGGGTGAGGCCACTTTGGACCTTGCAGCCACCTCAACGCCGCAGCCAACACTGCAGGAAGCAGAACCTTCCAGTCAATTTACAAAACTCTAAGAAATAATGAGTTGTTATTTTAAGACACTAAATTTTGAAGTGGTTTATTATATACAATGGGTAACTGAAAAACTCTGCCTTCTCTTCTTTATTTTTTAATCATAACACACTATTAATTTCTTTCATAAAATTATCACCAATTGTTTACTTGTTTTGTTTTCTTCCCCACTGTAAGTGCTCAGAGTGCAGTGTCTATATTTACTTCCCTCACCTCACATACCCCCCCAGCACAGTGACTGGTACAGAGTTTGCCTTCATTAAATATATGCTGCATGAATGAACATCTTTTGGAAAATAGTTTCAAAATACTAGTCTAGTCTATAGACAGAATTAGAGGCTAATTACATAACAAAAGAATCCTTTGCCAAAGTAGAATTAATCAACGTTTCCCTTATATATTGAGCTCACATCGTACATCTAGAACAGGATTCAGTGACTCAAATTTCTGAAACTTTTCTAGAAACATGAACTGGACCTAAAGGTGATCATGAAGTACTCATATCAGGAATACTAATATTTCCACTCACATGCCTTCCCTTTCATCCTTCCACAAAAGAAACAATATCACTCCCAGGCATATGTTTATTCTTTTAGAAGGTAGGCACATAAACAAAAATATGGAATATATACCACATATTGTATTATACACCTCCTATCATTTGCATTTTGCTTTATTCACTTAGTTTCTGAGATTTATTGACCTTATTATGTGTATATCTAGTTTGTTCATTTTAACTGTGGTAGAGTATTCCAGCCATGACTAAACATCAGTCTATTTGTTCATTGTCCTACCGATAATTAAATTTTTTCCTGTCTTTATTATGGTAAACAAGACTGTGATGAACATCTTTGTACACTTCTCTCTATGCATGGTAAGAGTTCATTGTTGCCATTTTCCAGATGAGGAAACTGTGGCTCAAAGCACTTAAAGGGATTCCTCTGATGTTAGAGAGTTAATCAGGTTAGCACCAGATTCAAATCCAGTCCCTCATTCCTTGCTGCAAGTAGCTTCCTGAAAGGCTGAAAGGGCCTCTGAACAAGGGATGTGCCGCTTGGAGAGGAATCTGAGATAGGAAGCTTCATAGATGTCTGATTAGATTGGGCTGAAATTTGCTTCTCAGTTTCCTGGTGTCAGTCATTGAGCAGTGACCCATCAGGGAAGCCCATGCGTGGAGCCAGGACAACAGGATGGACATCATCAGTCATGGGGTCAAGACCCAGCTTTGCTACTTCCTGGCTCTGGAACTAGGCCTGTTGCTCACCTTTCTGAATGTCGTCTCTAAAATGGGCATCATCACATTCACACCTCCTAGGCTGGTTGGGAGCCTCAAGGAAGATACTGTGTAAGGAAGAATTTTGTGATGAAAATGTGCTATGTTCATGGACATTGCTGTTGGTTCAATCTGTTGGTGGAAATTCAGGAAATGTCACTCGGTTTCTGACACTTGACAGTTTGTTACCTGTAAGCTGGAGAGAATAAGTCAAATTTAAGGCCAGATTTGCTCTGATTGCCTTGGGAATGCAAAGCTAAGGTCTTAGAGCAGGAAGGGGGCGTTTTCTCAGGGACTAGTAGAGTCCTATGAGGGGTGAGGGGACAGTATGCTACAGGGACATTTGTTCTGGCCTGCGGCAGGATTCCAGTCCAGGTAGCATGGGAGTGTCTGACTGCAGGGACAAGTGAACAAGGTTCTGGGCTTTTCTGATGAGGTGGATGTGGGTCTTTGTTTCTAAACTTAAAGAGAGATTCTTAAAGACAGTGAATTCATTAGCTTAAATTGGGCGAGGCCTTGGGTTCTGGAGTGTGTGGGGTGGGCTGGTTGGTTAGAAAGAGGAAGATGTGCTTCTAGGGGTGTTCAGGTGAAGGGAGCTTGAGAGGCTGAATGGCTCCAGCACAAGGTGAATTGGGTTCCACTGACCTTGGGAGTAAATGCTACTGGTGTGTGGCAACCATCAACCATCAACAGGGTGACTGTCACACTTGTTTTCCTTCTATTATTTTCTTTAGCATTCTTAAGTTTGATCCTACAGTCCAGCTTTGTGTCCCTTAGCCAGGTGCCAGAATGGTTTCGTGAGTCCCTAGCATCTTCATTTTACTAATTGGAACACACCTGGCCTTGGGTGGCTCCAGGTGCATCCAACATCTGCAGCAGCTTTGGAACATTCAATAGTCAGAGCTGGAAGGATCTCAGAGGCCCCGAGCCCACCTCTCTCATTTGGCAGAGGGGGAAAGACTATGGACCAGAGACGGAAAGTGACTCACTCATGATCTCACGGCCACTGCATGGCATGCAAAGACTCAGGACCAGAGAAACTAGAGCCTGCCTGGTACTCTTTTCACTTTTTCTTGTGGACCTGCCCCTAGCAAGGCCAAGGCCTGTCCAACATGGCCCTTCGCCTGGAACTAGCCCTTTATGTTTTTGTCAGTGCCCAATACTTTGGTATCTTCCTGGGCAGGGTTGGTCAATTATAGTCAGGCAGTGTCCTGACTGTCCCTCTGAGGTCTTGCCAAGGGAGAAAGAGCTTTTTTTGTCTATAGGTTTCCCCACCTCAATTGGGGAAACCAATTGGTGACAATCTCACAGCCTAGTTAGGAATGGAGAGTTGTTCGCATGAATTGGGAATACCAAACCACCCACTCTGGTCAGTGGTTTCCTCCTACTGGAGATAGCAACCGTTAGTAATGCCTACTTGGAAGACTGTGTTGAGGATTCTGAGGCTGAAGTAGAATCTGTGATCGGTTGTTGCTGTCTGCCATGAGCACAGGTATGAGGAGTAGTGGTCTATGTGGCACGTGTTTGCAGTTCTGCCATCCTCCTTGTCTGATGCCAGTATTGTCTCTGGAACTCTCCTAAGAGCCTGGGAAATGCAAAAGTGGATGTGTGAAGCCCCATTGTTACAAAAACCACCACTCATGTAAGAAATTTCTTTATCAACCCCAGGCAGACTGTGCAACCCTCTTGCCTTTCTCCTCTGCCCAGTAGAGCAGCTGGCACACTTCCTAGCCACTGAAATCCTGACTAATCCCCACCCCTCCAAGCAGAACTTCACTGAACCTTAGAAGCAGAAAAATTCAGACACAAAAGCAAAAAATAAAAGAGCTGTCAGAAAGAATCTACACAGAACCCTGAAGTTGTGCTTTCATAACTGAATAAATAACTCCTTGAGCAATAATTTGTTTGCAAGCTGTTAATTAGCAGCATAATTAATTTCTGCAGATTATAAATAACAGAGCACAGAGTGGCATTCCCAGTAGAGCCAATGAAAAATTACCTAAACCATTTTAAAATCCAAAAATAGTTCACAATGTAACAGATTTAAATGGGCTCTAAAATCTGGATGGTGCGGCTTTCTTTTTCCTATGGGTTAAAAAAAATAAAAAAAAACTCAGAAAACTCAACAACTATGAGCTTGTATCTGAAGTCAGAAATTTACTGGCAAAAAACAGAGTTTCATTAATCACCGTGTTCTCTTATGCATGGCATGTTGAGAAGGAAAAAAAAAAATCTCTGTTTATCTCAGCTTCAAACAAACAGCCGCATAAGTAGATAATTCCCAACAGAAAGATTTTCCCTGCACTCTAATCTCAGAGCAATCATTCACTGCTCTAAATGAGCAGTTACTTAAAATGTTAAGAAGGGATGCTAATTAGCTCAAAGAAAACCTTGCCAAGTATTTAATTTTCAGAAAATAAAATGAAGATAGGAAAGGTCTGTCACCTTTTGCAACATTAAGGTCATTGGTTTATACCTAGTCACTTGCCTTGAGTGCCTCCCTAGTCTTAGGGTCTGGACTGCGGGTGCTGGCTGAGTGGTGTGAGTTGAACTCTAGGTTCAGAAACAAACTTGAGGGTAAAAGTATTCTTATAGTTTGGGGAGAAAGAGCCTTAACTTTATTTGTATCTGGAATCTTTTCTCAAAGGATCTGTGACTTACCAAAAGACCAAAATAAATAAGTAAAAAGGATAAAGTGAATCTAAGAAAGTCCAAGGTAAATGGATATTGGAAGGAAATTGACCCAAGAGGAAAGAAACAGATATTCCAATAATAGCCAATAGATGCTGCAATTTGGTGTCACTTAGCTCTGAGCTTCCTGGTAGCCAAGGTGAGGAGAACAACATGGAACTAAGGTGTTTGTGTTATCTGAGAGGAGGAAGGGTGAGAAGCCAGGAGCATGGCCTATAAGCAGTACAATGGTGGTTAAGCCATGGGCTCTAACCAGGTCAACCTGGGTTCAAACTGATCTCTTCGCATATGTGGTATGGGCAAGATACTTAACCTCCTGTGTCCTAGGATTGGCCTTTATTTTAAAAACTTTTATTTTGAAATAATTCTAGAACCATAGGAAGTTATAAGAATAGTACACATGTACTCACCATCAAATTGGTATTAACTGATCAACACATAAATGCACATATAAGAATAACATCTATTGGATGTTGGGCAGGGGGGAGGGGGGAGGAGAAGGAGGGAGGAGGGGACGGGTATATGCATACACAAAGAGTGCAATGCGCACCATCCGAAGGATGGACATATTTGAAACTCGGACTTAGGGGGGGAGGGGGGTGCAAGGGCAACATACGTAACCTAAACATCTGTACCCCTATAATATGCTGAAATAAAAAAAAAGGAATAGTACAGAGAGTTCTCTTGCACACTTCACCCGGTTTCTCCCAATGACAACATCTTAGCTACAACAATACATTATCGTTATTGGAAGTTGACATTGGTACAGTATTATCAACAAAACTATAGGCTGTATTCATATGTCATCAGCCCCAGGTTTGGCTTTTTCTTTTTTAGGGTATGTAAAATGCCAACAATAATGCCTAGTCACAGGGTTTTTGTAAGAACTACATGGTTAATACATGTGACCAACCTAACATATTTTAGCATTGGCCACATAATATGCGCTCAATAAATGGTAGCCACCACCTTCCTCCTCATTAATATGTGAGTTAGTGCGAAGGTCATTTGCCATAGCAGCTGCAAGATGCCTCCTAGACACTAAACTGGCTCGTCTTTTTTATCAGCCCAGACATCCAGCAGAAAAAGATACACTTGGTCAGGGTTGCAGGGCTTAGACTACAAAGAGGGTCCACTGAAGAATGAGGAAATGCAGACTGGCACATTTAATCAGGGTTCTGGTGATAAAATGAAAATAATCGAACCATCTTCATTTTTGTTTCAGACAGGGGTTTATTTTCTGTTTTCCCAGCCACCCAGAAAGTAAGAACTCCTTTCTCATCCCTCAGATATAAAAAGAACAAAACTCCTAATTATAGATGATGCTTTTCTAAGATCTGAGCCAGTGATGCAGAGGAACTGGGTATGAGTTTGCAGTTTTATTGTTGCCTCTTGTGTGTGTTTGAACATTTCTGCAGACGTTTGTGCTATTCTGTTCAATTCCATTTGACATAACTAAGCTCTTACTATAAATGTGCATTTCATGGTGCTTGCTGGGCACTACAGGAAGCATAGCAAAGATGTAGAGGTGACTTTACCCCCAAGGAGCTTATAATCTAGCAAGGATACGATGAGGACACACATCCCAATATTATTTCCCATTGAATTGATATATTGCCAGCTGTTTTATTCAACCCTTGAGTAATACTGTCTGAAGCACAGATATAAGAAGAATACCTGTTCTAGAAGGTTTTGCCCTGAAGCTTCTAATGTTATTGAAGGAAAAAGCAAAAAATTATTTATTCATCCTGTAAATATTTATTGAGCACACACTATGTGCTAGGTAATGTTCTGTGTGTTGGGGGTACAGAAATGAACAAGATAGACAAAATTCCTGCCCTAATGGAGTTTACCTTCCAGTAGGAGAGGAATATGGAAAAATGTGTAAACGAATGAAGAAAGGAGATTGAAGAGTAGCTAGTGGGGACAGGGGGATGCTACTGGAAGACCAGGATAAAGGAAGGCTTCTCTGCAGAGGCAGCCCTTGGTCTGACACCTGCAGAATGGAGAAGATCAGTTATGGGAAGTTTTGGGGAAGGCTAGAAAAACATGGCAGACTGAGGGATCAGCAAATGCAGAGACCCAAATGCAATCCCACGTGATAAGAGAGAGTGTGAATGAAATGCTTGCCACAATGTAGGCACGGAATAAGCACATGTGGACTGAAAGAAGTTATAGGGGCGCAATGTGGAAGGTCAGAAACGAAAGATGGCTCCTAGGTGGTGAGAGGGAGCTTCCCAGAAAGAGATATTTAATTTGACTCTCACGATGAAATCTTCCGTGTAGCTGGAGAGGAAATGGCCTTTCCCTGAGAAATTGCATGAATCAAAGCTCATCTGGGGAAGTGGGAGAAGCATGAATTGGAAGGGTGGTGAAGACAATTATGGGGGCTGAGGGAGATAAGCAAATGTCTATTAGTATTATTATTAGTAGTAGCAGTAATAGGCATTATTACTACCAATTACTTTTTACTCTTAATATTAAACTATTTAATCATATTAAGCACTTACTAAAAGTTTACTAGGTGCCAAGAACTATGCCTAATGTTCTCATGCTTCATTATCTCATGATGACTCACATTTTATTTTACAGTTGAAGAAACTGAGACTCAGAGAAGTTAAGTAACTTGTCCAAGGTCACATAATTAAGCAGAATTAAATGGCAGAGCCAAGGTGTAAACCTGTGTCTGCCTGACTTCAAAGTCCATGCCGAATTCTGTAAAAATATATTTATTGATTCTATGCTGTTGAATTTGCTTCCCAACGTCTTTCTCTCTGATACCCCAGAGCATACTGAAAATGCTGATTAAATACTATGGAACTAATAGTGCCTATTAGTTAGATAACTTCAACATCATCATCAATGACAATGTTATCTCAGTGTCATATGTCTCTATGCCACAATCTTGCCGATAATCAGTGGTGGGGATGGTGGCAATGAGGTGTGTCGGGGAGAGGGTTAGATGGTATTTGGTAGAGCAGATAGGTTGTATTAAGCTACTCAATTTTTTATTTGGTTCCTTTTGTGATAAAGGGTAGTGCTTGGCCAAGGTGGGAAAGCATAGCACTTCCCACCAATGCAACATGTGGTCCTAGAGCTAGTTTTTTCCGAGCCAAGCTAACTGGCTCTTACATATGTTAAATACATACATGGCTGAGATCATCACCTGGTAAGGCATGGGTTCAAAGTCATAATGCTAAAGTGGAAGTGGCTGATGAGAGCACAGAGATAAGGATAGTGAGGTCATGGCTTTCGTCACACTGCATTCACGGCCTAGTTAGCAGTACTCAGTTTCCATGTGCAGCTGGAGCCATCATCTTGGCACTTTGTCTTGTATAGCTCTGCTATTGTCCACAAAGGACACTGACCGAGAGAGTAACTACTGTAGCACACTCAGAAGACCTGAGTTCTGCCCTGAGATATCATGTTCAAAGCAGCAAACACAGTGCCTCAATAAACACAACTCAAATGCACTCAATACATTGAATTTCTTCCCTTTTCCAGACCTTTCGTGTGCCATCCTGTCTGGTTCTGCTACTTCTTTTTGTGCTATTAGACATTTTCCCCTCTGAACCTCACCTTTATCATCTCTAGATAAAGTTGGTTGGGGTTGGCAAACTGTGTTCACCTCACAAACCAACTTGGATCCATTTTTAAGGAGCACTGAATGAAGGAGAGTTTTGGAGCTATGTCTAGGCTCAAAAGGAAAGAGTTCTATGATTTATTGGTGATGCCTGCCATGGATGTAGGAAGATGTGTGTGTATACACATGCTACGTATTGACCTGGTTTGTTTCTGCGTTTCCTCTGTATTGAATGCTCTTTGATTATGTCTTAAGAACCTGTTATGCACACAGGAAACCAATTCAATCTGCCCAGTTGGGTGGATGGGGGGTGGATCAGTAAGGTTATATTTATATTTAAGAACAACATGCTGTTATGGCAACTTGAACAATGTAAGACAGACTGCCAATGGCCAAGTCTTGGCAGCTGGTGGGGGAGTGGGCCAGGTTCTCAGAATCACTGCAAACATTCTTCTTCTATGACTGGTCTTCTTGCCAGCTGTGTGGCCCACCAAGGTACTCTACCTTTCAGATCTGCTGTGGCAGACATGGGTGAGGATCTGGGGCTCTGCATGGTGTGTGTGGCAGGACGCCCCCACTGTGGTTAAAAGTAGTGAGCAGCATAGGAAGCGTAACAGGAAGGACGGAGGGTGACCTTTACCAGACTCTGTCTGATTCACTCCTGCCCTGGACTCTGAGCCTGCCTTGACTCACTGCTGTTTAAAGCTGCAGCCTCTTTTCTCTTCATCATTTTCATGTCACATTTCCTATCACATTTTCCTCTTTGGAATGAACTTTCTCTTCTCAATTGGGCTTTCTGGGGTTGCAAATTCTTCTCAGGTATGCTGAGTTGGGACTTACAGACTTTTGAGCAAATCAACTGGATTTTTCATTCTTCTTCATGCCATGTTCCATTGTCTGAGGGTAATAGTTTAGAATGATAAAGATATTCTTAGCATATTATAGATATTAACCATTTATTTGTCACACACACACATAGATACACATACATATGTATGTTGAAGTTTCCCTAAAATAGTATTTATCTTGTGATTTTGATTACATCTTATGCATCATCAAATTAATGATAAAAAGACAATGCAATAGGCAGTCCAAATGGTCAGTAAGCATACGAAAAGGTGCTTACCCTCAATACTAATCAGAAACATTTCTAATTAAAGAAATAATGCAAACATTTTAAGCGTATTATCACCCAGTCCTGGTGATGTGCCAAAGTGGAGGCATTGCACATTGCTGATGGAGATAGAAATTTTTTCAGCCCTTTGGAAAGCAATCCGGCAACATGCCTTTAAAGCAAAACCTATAGATCTTTTGATCCTGCAATCTCATTCCTGGGAATCTGGCTGTTAAAAAACTATGCCAGTATAAAGTGATATCTTTATTCCAGCATGGTTCGTAGTGGGAGAAAGAGAAAAGAATGAAGCAAATGAAAAGACACAAACTAAATACCAAGCGATGGAGAAAGGGCTGAATGAAACATAGTACATCCACAGTATGTACTGTTTTGCAACCATTCAAAATACAGATGATCCCTGACTTACTATGGTTTCTCTTACGATTTTTCAACTTTGCAATGGTGCTACAGCGATACACATTTAGTAGGCACCAAATCTCGATTAATCATACAACCATTTCAATTTTCCCTTTCAGTACAGTATTCGAGAGATGTTCAACACTTTAATATATAACAGGCTTTATGTTTGATGATTTTGCCCAACTGTAGGTTAATGTAAGTGTTCTGCATATATTTAAGGTAGGCTAGGCTAAGTTATGATGTTCAGTAGGTTAGGTGTATTAAGCACATTTTGGATTTAGGATGTTTTTAACTTATGATGGATTTATCAGGACACAACCACATCGTAAGTCAAGAAGAATCTGTATTGAGTTAAATATGTATCATTTAACCTGAATAGTTTCCCTAATGTATTGTTAAATGAGAAAATATGTAGAGGTAACCATACGATATAATATCATTGTTATAACAGCAAGAAATAACAATAACAATATAATTCTAAATACATATATTAATGGTTATATATATTTCTTTGGTCATGAAGGAATGTATGGAAACAAAAATACTAGGCCTTTAACACTTGTTGCTGGAAGGTGGGGTGGAGAGATAAAAAAATGGGAGAGAAAAAGAGGGGAAAGGGAAATGCTAACAAAATTGAATTATAGAATAAAAAGAAAATGTTTACAATAAAACTATATATAATATGATCTCATTTATGAAAACCTACGTGTATATGTTCTTATTTAGAGATATATGAAAGCATGGTCATAAAAATGTTAACTGAAATTATCTCTGAATCACAGGATTTCAGGTAATGTTTACATTTTGTAGTTTTTATTTTTTTTTTTAAGATATGGTCAAATAACATCATCAGAATTGATTTCTCTTTCTCAATTTCTAAATTCTGCTTTCTGTTGGTTTCATTGTCAATTTCTTTTCAAGTGATACTAATCTGGCAAGATAGCCCAGACTTATATTCTGTTATCTTAGAGAGCCCAGTGCAAGAGCTCCAAGTTTATGATAGTTCTGACCAAAAATCCCAAGCACACTCTCATTGTTCCGACCCTGCATCACAATTCACTCCTGAACCAATTGCGGTTGCCAAGGATATGGAATATGCTGATTGGCAAAGTTTAGGTCACACGCCCTAACCTTCTGAACTGAGAGTGGGAGAGGATATTTTGCCAAAGGAAACTCAATATGCTCTTACCGGAATATTGGTAAATTACAGGGGATTGTCATCAGAATATGTACATTCTAGAGGGTGAGGGGGAAGAGAGTTGAACAACAAAATATCGTGATGGGAAAAAAAGATCAACTATGAGAAAATATATTAATAACAGGAGCTAAGTGCAAAGGAGAGGAGGTAGGCTTTTCCAGAGAAAGAGAGAGTTTCTGTTTGAATGTTTACCTTTCTTTGTATGCTGATCAGAGATTTAGTTGCAGACGATAGATCCACTCTGATATAGTATGTGGTATGAGATAGTTTATTTAAGGTCTGGGAGAGCTGGGAAACCAGGCTTGGATACCATATGCTGGGAGAACTGCTCTGTCTACCCTACCAAATGATTATTCCAGCGAGAACCCTGCCTCAGCCACTGGTTTAGGCTCAGTATCCATGAAGCCAGGAAGTGAACATGAGAAACACTGATACAACTATCAATGAAAGAATCAAAGAGGCTGGTCGCGGTGGCTCACGCCTATAATCCTAGCACTCTGGGAGGCCAAGGAGGGAGGATCGTTTGAGCTGAGGAGTTTGAGACTAGCCTGAGCAAGAGCGAGACCCCGTCTCTACTAAAAATAGAAAGAAATTGGCTGGACAACTAAAAATATATAGAAAAAATTAGCCGGGCATGGTGGCACGTGCCTGTAGTCCCAGCTACTCGGGAGGCTGAGGCAGGAGGATTGCTTGAGCCCAGGAGTTTGAGGTTGCTGTGAGCTAGGTTGATGCCACGGCACTCTAGCCTGGGCAACAGAGACTCTGTCTCAAAAAAAAAAAAAAAGAAAGATTTGCTTATGCCACATTTACCAGAAAAGCCGAGTGGCCTCAGACTTGTAATATTTGCCTTCTAATTTCATACAGGTGGATCAACTTGATGAAGTGCAGCTACTTACAAAACTATAACTGTAAGAGAGTTAAGGCAATGCCATCTTTAGCTTTGCAGCTTCTCCTGCGAAGAAGGAATGCTAAAAGGAATTTCGCATAGTAGAGGGTGAGCCATTCTGTACTTTCTATCACTTTTCACCATGTTGGTTACTCAACACCATGCCTACTCTTCCTATTTCACCTAAACTTCCAGAAAATAAGAATAGCATCAATAACATGCTTTTGCTTACTATAATGAAAATTACCTGTAGAACAAACAAAACAGCTCATCCTCACTTCCAAAAGGGACATCTCAAATCCTTATCAGTCATTGAATCTATCTCCAAATGATGTTCTTTCTTTGGTCTTATCCTATTTTGATACCTGAAAGCTAAAGTATAATTTCTAAAGGTAATCACCATGAACACACACCAAGTGAAATAGTAGTGAAAAATAAAACTAGTTAATATAAATAAATATCTAGATAGAGAGCAAGGAAAAAATATGGGTAGCTTCTTCCATCTTTGTTTCTGTAGTGGGTCCTGAGGTTGTATTTGGCATTTAAAACATCTTTCTTCTGCAATCTGGTCCATGTCACTTTGCCACCATCAGCATCCAGCTTGTCGGGGATTCATCTGGTGGGTCATTCATTCTCAGGCGTTTGAGCCTTGGTGGTATGACCAGTTTAGTGTTTCTGCCACTTTCCATTAATATTTATCACAGCAAATGGCAGCAATAGGAGACGTTGGATTCCATTCCTTCTTTTCCTCATTCCCATTGCGTGGCAAGAGGCAACTTTCTCCTTCATACTAAGGAGTAATTGTCTTAGCCAACACTTTACTTTTGAAGAATGTCAAGTGGCCAGTGGAACGGCCCACTTTATATTCAATGGAGCAATTGTGTCCTTTGTGGAAGAAAGCATTTCTCCCTTGGTATCAAGACCCCTAAGCCAGCAAATTCTAGAATTGTAAAAATACAAAGGAAATACTTTCTTAAATTCTGAGTTGCAACAGTGAGAGGAGCCACACACCCTCCCACCGGTTGTTTCCTGCCCCCTTGTTTTCTGGCTGTGAGAGAAATGACACCATAACCTCCGTCTGCAGTTCGCTCAAAACATACTATATATTACCTAGGACAATTGTCCAATCTCCCAAGATACTGTCTCTCACAGCTGCCACTTCAGTAGGCCACACCATTGTTCTGCAAAACCAACTACTTCTGGGCGATGGGGGACATGGACAGACAGTAAACCCCTCGAACTTTAGGTACCGCTTCACTACTTTTGCTATCAAATGAAGAGGCAGTGTTGTATTTAATACCGTAATCATGAACAAAGCATTCAGTGATTCTATGCCTGGCGGGGCTGCGGGAGATCTGATGAATGAAGAACACAAGAACATAGAGAATAACTGTCCATTCCAGTAAGGACAAATGTCTGTCCTTCAGACAATCCAATGTAATCAATTGCCACCAGGCAGTAGGCTGGTCCTCAGGCAACTATGTAGTATTTACGACTCTAGTGCACTCAGCAACAGTGATCCCTGAGACTAACTTTGTGTTATTGAATGTGTACATCACCTCGTTGCCACCATGACTACATTATTCATGAACCCACTCACTGGAGTGTCTGGGAGAGGCTGACAGACATCCACAGGGCTTCGATTTGCCACATGACTATTGAGAACCTCCTACACGATGGGGCTCTTTGCTGAAGATTCATATGGGACACAAAAACCTTCATTTTCTGGGCACATTTCGAGATGCCCATTCTTCATTAAAACTTCCTTGTTACCAACCCTTTAATCTTATTCTTTACATAGGCCTGGACCTTCCTTCATGAGACCGAGCTTCATATAGCACCTGGATCAACCACAAATCACACATCTTTGGATCTGCAGGATCATAAAGTTCAACTGGCTGAGCTGGACCAGCTGGAGAGCCTTCTCTTGCTCTCGATCTTCTTCTAAATTGGCAGCTTTATGGGTTACTTAATAATTGCTTCTGGTATTTTCTGCTAATTGAGATAGAGCAAAATGCATTAGACAGATCAATATCTGTACACAAGGTGCCAGGGGCTGTATTGATTTATTCCACTAAAAAGACTGTCTTGGCTAGTTTGGGCTACTATAACAAAAATACTACAGCGTGGATGGCTAAACATAGAGCATTTATTTCTCACAGTTCTGGAGGCTGGGAAGTCCGGGATCAAGGTGCTGACAGACCCAGTGTCAGGTGAGGGCCCGCCTCCTGGCTTCTCACTCCTCATCTCAGGATGCATGGTCAGCTCTCAGGGCTGAGAAAGAGTGCTCTAATCTCCTTCTCTTCTTATAAGGCCATTAATCCTCTCACAGGGTCTCCACCCTCATGAACTTATCTAAATCTAATTACCTCCTAAAAGCTTCACCTCCTAATTCCATCATATTGGGGGTTAGGATTTCAACATGTGAATTTTTTCAACATGTGAATTTTGGTAGGATACAAAGATGTAGTCCATAACATTCTACCCTCCTAAAATTCACGTCCTTCTCACATGCAAAATGACATTCTTTCTATCCCAACAGCCCTACAACTCTAGAGTTTAAAGTTCAAATTCTCGTGTAAATACCATTTAAATTAGTTATGAGTGAGACTTGAGGTATGATTCATCCTGAGACAATATTCCTCTCTAGCTATAAACCTGTGAAACCAAACAAGTTATGTGCTTTGAAAATACAATGGTGGATGAGGCACAGCACAGACATTCCCATTACAAAAAAGAGAACAGGGAAAGAAGGTGTGATGAGTTCCAAGTAAGTCTAAAACTCAGCAAGATAAATTTCGTTATATCTTGGGGAATGAGAATAATCTTTTTTGGTTAGTTGCTTTGGCCTCTGGACCCACTGGGGCAGCATTCCCACCTCTGTGGCTCTACCCCATGGCTTCAAGTGGCCCCACCTCCACAACTCCTAGAGGCCTCTGTCTGGCATGTTGGGATTAAAGTCCTTTTGCTGGGTGTTGGTCCTGGTCTTTAAAACTCAGGTGGAGGCAGCCTTACTCACCCTGGCCTGTGCACGTCAGGCCTATGGTATGAGAGGCAGCCCTGATGATCTCTAAATTTTCTTCAAAGTTACCCTTCCCTTATCTTGAAGCAGAGCACATGTTTGTAGCCAAATACCTCTGTGGTGTGGTCCTGTAAGATTTAAGAATTTTCCTTCCTTCATTTCATCTCACTTTTTCTCCCCTTCAGGTCAAGCTGACAGTGGTTTTGCTGGTATAATCCTATTCCTGGTCTCTTTTGAAATTGCTGATTAGGTCCATGGTTCACACTCACACTAATCTCCTTATGAAAAGGTCAATCAGCCACTCCGTTGGTTGGTGTTCTCTTCTGAACATGCTTTTTTATTGTTTGCAATATGGGCAGGCTGAGAATTTTCTAAATCTTTAAGTTCTGCTTTCTTTCTGTTTAATAATTCTGACTTCGATACATTTCTCTGTTCTCACATTTTATAATAAACAGGAGAAATCAAATGGCTCTTTCACCACTTTGCTTAGAAATCTCCTTGGTTAAATTTACGATTTTGTCTCTTGCAAGTTCTACCTTCCGCAGAACACTAGAACACAAACACAAGTCACTCAAGCTCTTTGACACTTTGTAACAGGATATCCTTTTCTCCATTGCCCAATAACATGTTCCTCATTTTCATCGAGACCTCAAAAGAATGGCCTTTACTGTCCATATTTCTGCCAATTATTTACGTGTTCTCTAAGATGGAAGCTTTCTCCATCTTAGATTGGATGATGCCCACTTGCATTGAGAAGGGCAATCTGCTTTACTCTGTTGATTCAGATGCTAATGTCTTCTGGAAATAACCTCACAGACACACCCAGAAATAATGTTTAACCAGATATATGAGCATTCTATGACCCAGTCAAGTTGACACATAAAATTAACTATCACAAGGTTACCCCTTGTCAGCTTGGCACTCATGTGTGTCTCCTTAAATCATACTTAATCTACAAACAGACAACAAGGTCATAATTTCACCTAACATGATACAACTGTTCTGCGTACAACTGAAAACACACTAACTCCTTCGCCAAAAGAAGTGATAAAGTCTCCGGGTGATGTTTACGCTTCTTCTTGATATCCTGTAAATTAAATACTACAATGTAAAATTAACACTGTATCTTATTGCTTTTGTTTCTCTGGAGAACTTTGACTAATACAGACTACATCTAGAATAGTATCTGTAATTGAAGTCAACACCTGATTAAGCTGAGAATAATCCACTGGAATTATCCAAGGTCCACCCGTCTTCTGCACACATTAAATAGGCAAAGTACATGGGACTATGATAGAACGGATCTTCTAAAACTTAGTGGCATTAATCTTTGCAATCCTACAGGAATTAGTACTGGTTTTGGTTTACTATTTTTATGTGGAGGAGAGCTCTAGGAACTTCCCTTTGGTCCTTCTCCCATAAACCTCTTACTCCATAGGCATTCTGAGAATATTATTCATACTATAAACTCAGAAACTGGGAAAATAACTAAGTTGAGTTCATGTATCCACTGAAAGCACTATTAGATAGGTCTGGTCTAACCCAGTACCACTCCAAGCTTTAGTCCACAATTGGTCCCCAGGAATTAGTAATAATTCAGGGTAATTCAGTTCAATGCTGCCACAAAGGTCTATGTATTTTCTTTTTTTCTCACTGCAAGGTATAATGGCAAAGGGTCATAGTTTCTTTTGGGGAAGACTAGGAAGAATAGTTGCAACACATAATTGTGATATAGTTTTAGGCTTCTTCCTCATGTGTACTGAGTTTCTCTTTTATTCAAGGGATTCTGGATCCGTAAACAGAATTAGGCCAAAGAATTGGGTCAGAACCATCATCCTCTATCATGCTAATGCAAGTCCAGCTTCTATTATTAGACCTAGAGTTTTTCAATGATACAAATCAAGTTGGACCTTAATGAGTTATCTTAAGAACCCCATGATCAATTGGCCATTTCTAGAGATCCCTGTGGATCAAACTTTTCTGATCATTTCTCCAGTCATGGTGCCTGCTATGATTTGAATGTGTTCCCCAAAGTTCATGTGTTGGAAACTTAATACCCAGTCCAACAATGTTGGAAGATGGGGCCTAGTAAGTGGTGACTAGGTCATGAGGGCTCTGTCTTCATGAATGGATTAGTGTTGTTACTGGGGGATGTGTTAACTATCACAAGAGTGGACTTGTTATAAAAGCAAAGCTGACCCCATCTTGCTCTCTTGCTCTTGCATTCTTTTGCTCTTTTGTCTTCTGCCATGGAATGACACAACTCAAAGGCCTTTGCCAGATGCTGGCACTATGCCCTTGTACTTTCTAACTTCCAGAATCATGAACCAAATAAACTTCTACTGAGCATAAGTTATCCAGTCTCAGGTGTTCCGTTATAGCTACACAAAATGGACTGAGACAGTGACTGTTTTTGTTATCATGCCCACTCTGCCTCTGTGTGTTCTGTCATCCTGTCTCCTCTACTGAAATCGTAAAGTCCATTTTCAATGGTAGCATCTTGAATCTTTACTTCTAGCTTAAGAGTACAGCCACTAAAGTACTTCTCAAGAATTCTCACTCCCCTCATCTATGCATTTCTCAATGCTTTGGTGAAAGTAGTGTTTTTGAACCCTCTCAAAAGTGGGTAGGTGAATGGAATATAATAAATTTACTAAACATTCCTTTATCCCTATATGTTTGGAGTCTTCCTTCTACATTATACCAAGGAATTATATAAATATCAACTTTATTTATAGTAGGTCACCACTGAGTCAAGATTTCAGTCAGCCATTTGGAACCACTCCCAGCTGCTTGAGTGAGCCCACTGACTTCAGAATCTCTGGTAAATAAACCCATAGCACTAAATTCAGCTTCATTCAGAATTATATTACTTCCTCTTTGATCTGTGGTCTTCTCACATATGCTTCTCAAGTTTTGCTGACCAAATTTAGCAAAATCTTGCATTTTTTTTAGTGTGTCCCTTCTTTTCTGGTTTTACTGTATAGCTGATGCCCCGGGACATGTTGAGATCTGACTCCAGTTTTAAGCCTGGATCCTATAACAGGTAGTACATGGAGGCAAGGGAATAATTGGTATTCCTGTGACAGTAACTATCTTGGATGACATCTGTATTGGTTTTTCTACTAGGTAGGGCCAGATTCATCAGACATGAAAAGAGGAATTGCTTCTGTTTACAAAAGACAGTCAGATTTGAAAGGTTAGGGGTCTTAAGAATCATTCAAATCTTCCCAAATGTCATGATTCCAATTCTCAGTATCCTACTATTTCCTATTCAATTCTCTAACTTGTATCCAAGTGATCCAATGAGGCTATTCAATCTATGTTGATTTCTGAGCAACATAGAAGATTACACTTAGCATCTTATTTTTGTAGCCATATTCTTTAGGTTAGTCACAGAAACTCTCTGATTCTCTGACTATGCCTTGAATCAATGATTTAAAACTGAACTGTTCATTTTGTTTTTTAAGCTGGCCAGTGCAGTTACGAGGTAGTCAACTGTTTTGGTTATCTATTGCTGTGTAACAAATTGCACCAAAACATAGTGGCTTAAAACAATAACAAGTTCTTATGTCACAATTTTGTGGATTGACTGGACTTAGTGGTAACTACTAATAATGCAATCATCTGAGGGTCGATAGCCGCTGGGATATTCAAGATAGATGACAAAAATGGCTCATAATTGATTCTGGGTGTTGGGTAAAAATTCAGGTGGGATTGTCAGGTAAGGATACCTTGGTTCTGCTCCCTGTAGTCTCTCAACATAGTTGCTTGGGCTTCCTCACAGCATGGCAGCCGCATATCAAAAGGGAGTGTTTCAATAGGCAAAGATCAACATTGCAGACCTCTTAAGGCCCAGTTTCTGAAGTTACAAAGGACTAATTTTGTTATATTTCTTGCATTGAAACAGGTAACAGGGACAGCCTAGGTTCAAGGGAATGGAGGAATAGATGAATGAGTGACAAAGAATTTGTGACCATCTTTAATCTACTACACCAACCCACTTTACATTTTGTCATTCCTGTGCCTTGCAATAGTTTATAGCAGCAGCCACTTAGTCTTCCAAAACCTCACAAAAGTTTCATCTTCTAATGCTAACTGGATTTGCATTGACTTCAAACTCAACATAGTCCTATCATCAATCTCATATTCCTATTGTCTTGAAGATTGATTGCTTATAATAATTTACTGTATCACTTAAGGTCCTTAATTGCAGACAATACACTCTAACTAGTTTAAGCAGAAAAGGATTTATGATAGATTATTAAGTCTCTTATAAGAATTTCTAGAAGGGCCAGAGAAAAAAGTCTGAAGGTACACAGCTAAGAGCAAAGGAACCAAGTGAAAAATCCAACCAAATATGGGGTGGGATACTTTCAGGAGAAAACTTGATACTGCTATCTAATGCTTGACACTTCTTCTGCTAGGGACCAAACACCAGAACCAGAATCACAGCTTTGGCAGAAGAACTAAACCCTCTGCCAATGAGTTTGCAAAATAATTCTACAGCTGTGGCCTCATGGATCTCACTTCTGCTTTCCGAGTGACTATAAGTAGAACTCTAGCTTCAAGGGTATCTTGAAATATAATCTTGTTTTTCAGCCTCTAGGGCAGAGTGTGCAACTTCAACTCTAATGGCATGCTAGATCAGAGACATCTTTGTTGGGGAATGGGAGGTTTCTTGTTGGTCTAGGATGTTTAGCTGCATTCCTGGCTTCTACTATCAGATACCAATAGCACCAACACCCCACCCCCAGGTTATGACAATCGAAACGTTTCCAGTCATTCTCAAATATCCAGGGGAAAAATTGCCTCCACTTATTAGTACTCTAGGATAACAAAGACATGATAGGATGAAATAGGAATGGGGCTAAGTAAGCTGCCACACTCCACAAAATAGATTAATAGGAAGTTAGTGCAGGAGAAAAAGAAATTCCATGATATCTCAAGGATCAGTGATACAAATAAAAATGTCATTTTAGATATGCTAATTCCTACCTCTAAATTGAAATGAAAAGGTCTAATTAGATAGTGGAGAGTGAGACAGAGGTGAATGCCAGGCCATTTTTTTTTTTCAATAATGTTGACAATTAGAGTTTATAAGAAGAGAATCTCCTTCAACAGGATTGTCCTCAGATAAACTCACTTCAGAACCCTCTCACTACCTGAGGTTCTGTCAACTTGTCAGAGATGGTTTTTACTGTATATGTTAGTGCCCAGTTACTATTAACCTGTCTCCACTTCTCTCCATTTAACTATCTTAAGAATCCTAATATAAGTGTGTAAGTTCAATATTGACATTGGTGTCAACAATTCTCCACTGTCCATCCCTCATAACTTTTATTCCTTGAACCCAGGTTCTACTGGGGGTATTTTTAAAAAGTAGCAATAGACTAGAGGAGGGAGGGAAGAGTCCGTACATCATTGTGAGTAAAGAGTTTTTATTCTGTGCTGCTAAAAGGATGTCAGTCCCATGGGAAATTGCTTTCGATACAGGAATCCCTAGAGAGACAGATGTGGAAGAGAGAGTGATGTTATGTTGTGTGACAGCAGATGATGAGAATGCAATTGGTCATCCAGCTCTAATCTTTACATGAAAACAAGTATTGTGGTGGGACAGGAAATTCAGTTGGCAGGGCTTTATCTGGTCCTTCCAGATACATTGGTTGGTGCTGGTATATTTATTAAGCACTTACCATGAGCTCAGCCCTATGAGAGATGAAAGTAGAAGACATGGGCCTGCCATCAACAACCATTGTCAATTATTCATCATTACCTCCATTTACTGAGAACTCACAGCATGCCAAGCATTGGTAGAACTGCTTTACATACATTACTTGATTAAATGCTTGAAATAACCCTGTAAGAGATATACTCTATCTCAATTTTACTCAGTTGTATATTGTACTCAAAGTCTCATTATTGAGCTAGACTTAGAAATCAAGTCTATGTACCTAACAGTTATGTTTATTACATACAGCAACGCAATAATTCTATAGTCTCATTAATCTCCAGTTGTCTCCATAGGTTCTAGGCCTATATCCACCAGCTTCGAGTCCAGTAGAAAGAGACAAACTTCCTCAATAACTCTATATTTCCCGCTTGTTCCCACAAAAATCCCAATAATGAGTTCTCTTGGATTGATTTAGGCCCTTTCTTGAATAAACCACCAGGGGTCAAATTACAGTGTTTGACCAGCTCCAGTGGTAAGCTGAGTCTCCACTCACACCCAGCAACAATGAGACTGAACAAGGTAGCATGAGTTGGAGCTAGTCAGCATCCCGCCTCCACTTTCCCTGACTCCTGATATCAGTGGGGTTCACAGTGGGGTTCAATGGAGAGCTGAACCCCTATAGTCACCTACAGCAAGAAGGCAATGAGGCAGTATGAGGCAGGGATAGTCAGTGCTCTCATTTCTGCCCTTCTTTTCTGGGTCTCCAATGCCAATTGGCATCAATAAGATGAAAAGAGTTGGTAAAAGGTGGAGCTAGTTGATATTCCACTTCCCACCCCTCTCCAGTAAAAACTAGCAGGAAGCTGAGCTTTCATTCTTACTCTGCAGAAACAAAGTGATATATTAGCCCTCTGCCTCCACATTTCCCCCTATATCAGTGGGGCCCAACGGGGATCTGAGCTTATACCTCAACCTAAAAGCAATAAGTGGTTTTGAATTGGAGCCCTGCTTCTACAAGAATATGTCAGTAGGCTGAGGACAAAACTGCACTTCGCCCCAACCGTCTGCAATGAGGTGGTATAAGTCATTGTTCCATTTCTTTGGGGTGGTGTTGAAGGAACCCAGAGGGAAGTTGAACAAACAAACCCACTGGCCCTTGCACTATACCACATAAGAGGACTTCCTTCTTAAAAAAAGTAGAGCAGGCTGGGCGCGGTGGCTCACGCCTATGATCCTAACACTCTGGGAGGCCGAGGCGGGCGGATTGTTTGAGCTCAGGAGTTCAAGACCAGCCTGAGCAAGAGCGAGACACCGTCTCTACTAAAAATAGAAAGAAATTAATCGGACAACTAAAAATATATAGAAAAAATTAGCCGGGCATGGTGGCGCATGCCTATAGTCCCAGCTACTAAGGAGGCTGAGGCAGGAGGATCGCTTGAGCCCAGGAGTTTGAGGTTGTTGTGAGCTAGGCTGACGCCACAGCACTCTAGCCCGGGCAACACAGTGAGACTCTGTCTCAAAAAAAAAAAAAAAAGTAGAGCAAATAGAATCTAGAGTCTCATAATATAATATCCAAAATGTCCAGGATATAATAAAATTTACTCATCTTACCAAGAACCACGAAAGTCACAACTGGAGTGAGAAAAGATAATCAACAGATATCAATACCAAGATGAATTAGATGTTGCAATCATATGAGAAGGATTTCAGAGAAGCTATCTTAAACATGTTTCAACAAGCAATTATGAATTCCCTCGAAACAAATAAAAATGTAGAAAATATCAGCAAAAAAATTAGAAGTTATCAAAAAGAACAAAATGGAAATTACAGAACTGAAAAACATAGTAACAAATTAAACACTGGCTAGGTAGTCTCAATAGGAGAACAGAGATGACAGAGGATAGATTATGTAAATCTGAGGACAGATCAGTAGAGTTTGTCCAATCTAACAACAGAGCAAAGATAGACTGGAAGAAAAATGAACAGAGTCTCAGGGATCTATGGGATAACCACAAAGGAGCTGACCTTTGTATTATCAGAGTACCAGAAGGACAGGAGAGAGTAGTACTGAAGAAGTATTTGAAGAAAAATAATGGCTTAAAACTGTCTAAATTTGACAAAAGTCATAAACCTATATATTCAAGAAGCTGAGCTAGCCCCAAATAGGATAAATATAAAAATGTTTACACCAAGACATACGCCGTAATTAAACTTCTGAAAACTAAAGACAAAGAAAGAATCTTGAAAGCAAGCACAGAGAAACAAGAAATTATTTATAGGGAAATAGCAATTCAAATAATGTTGGGTTTCTCATTTGAAACCATGGAGGCCAGAATGAAATGATACAACATTTTTCAAGTATTGAAATAAAATAACTGTCAGCCAAGAATCCTATATCTAGAAAACTACATGGACTTGGCAGGGGAGGGAGGAGCAGGGTGTGATGTTATGCACAGAAAGTGCTATTCACAGAAGGGAGTGCAGCTACTGGGGAGACTGAAACAGCACATGCCATCTTAGAATATAAGGGCTAAAACCATTCTCCAACTAAAATCAACTAAAATATTTTTGCTTTTTTATTTTTGCAATTATGACTGTTTCTGTATTTTTAAGAAAGAATTTTGGATGTCTTCCATCACTGACAAATCTCAAAACATTTACCATTACATGTTTCTTTTCCCAGTGTGTGAAATTACCACCTTTGCTACTACTAGGGAGTAGTTTCTGACCCAGGCAGAGTAAGCAAGACTGAATTGAAATGAGTGGTGTCTCTTTGAGGCACGACATAAAGCATTTTGGGGATGAAATCCTTGAACTGTGTTTGGCCACCAGGGATTGTCCTAGCAAACTAAGTTTCTCTGAAAAAGAACCTCGATTGAGTTGGGTCGGATATTCATAACGATGACACCAAATTCTTACTAACATCAGACCTTTGCAATTCAATGAGAGCAGGTATTTGGTTATTGAAGATACACAAAAGTATTGGTTCTTCTGATAGCCCAATGCAAGAGCCTTAACAATTGGAGCCTAAGTGGGGGAAGGCAGGGTCTCAGAAAACAGAAGTGAAGAAGAAGGACGGAAACATTAATAGGCAGGGAAGACAGGTAGGTCTGCCATTTCAGCATAGATCCAAAGGCTCCGTCAATGCCTGGATTCTGTTCCTGGAAGTCTCCAGGCACATTTAGCCATTCTAAGTTTTATTTAATAAACTTTGTCTCATTTAATATTCCTCACATCTCTTAAATAGATTAGCCATATATGGTTATACCCATTCCACAGATGAGAAAATCACTACACATGGTACAGCCAACTGGTATCTAGAACTTGAAGCTGTTTTGGTATTCTACTTACTATACCATAGACCTTTGCTATAGATATAAATCTCCATATGACTTTAATAATATCCTCCCTAATCTTGGTCCTTGGCCAGCAAACGGACTCCAAATAGACTTGCAACTCATTGAGGAGGAGGTAGTTCTGTCATGACTAAATGGATCTTGCAAAGAGTCATTGAAAAGAGATCCTTTTCAAGAGAAACCACAGCTTGAAGGCTCAAAGCTGTGAACGATAAATTAACCTTCCCTCGGACTTCATCCAACCTGCCAAGCAAACTGGAAGTAATTATTTTATGTGGAATGCTTATTGCCATTACTGTGGCAGAGACTTGATTTCACTATTTAGCAGATCCATCTGTTCCTTCCTTGGCAGGCACTCTGATCGCATCTCACCTGGGGCCCTGGCACTCTCGGGCCTTGATTGCAGGGAACGTCTGGGGCTAAGGTGTGGGTATAGGGAGAGTGAGAAAACCTGGTTTCCACCTGCAGACTAGCTGGAAAGATGGGAATAAATGAGAAATGATAAATATCTTTAAAGTGTATGTTAGTACCGAAAGAGTTGATCAGATAGCACGTAGTCTAAAAATTAGTAATAATGCACTGAGGCCCTGGTTCTATTACCTGCTGTCTCTGTGATTTTGGGCATATAACCTCTATGTGCCTCAACTTACTTATTTAAAAATGGTGCATAACAACACATCTATTGAGCATGAAATGAAAACGGTCTCAAGTGCTTAGTATATAGTTAATGTTCAGTAAATGTCAGTTATGACAAAGAATTCAGGGGAGGGAAAGAGTTACAGGACTGGTCAAGAAATGATTTCTTTGGACTAGAAACACAATTTTGTCTTTTCTGCTCCACTCTTACCCCATTTTAAAGTTGTGTCTGCCATATTGGTCACAGTTGATTGGTCTAAGCATGGTCATCTGACCAAGAGGGAGCTAATCAGAGTTCTTCCCCAGGAAATGTAGAACTGGGAAAGCCATCATCCCTCTAGTGGCTGAGACTGTAAGAAGTAAAACTTGGGGGAGAGGGTTGCTGACTTTCCTGCTCTGTGGTCCAGAGAAGGCAGGATGGGGAAGGCCCTGAAGCCCAGATAAGGTTCTTGGTTCTTGGTTATTAATTCTTCACTTGGTGAATAAAGGGGCATTGGTGGGAATTTCTGATCAGGGGAATGAAATTTGAAAATCAGAGTTTTAGTGAGGACTGGATCTTCTCCTCCAGCCCTGGAGCTTCTATTTCCTAGAGAATACTTGCTTTTTAATGATGTTGCACAAAGTTTATATTCAGGGTTTAGTAATATTACTAGTCTCCAGCTTC
Organism: Propithecus coquereli; assembly: GCF_000956105.1. Taxonomy (NCBI): domain Eukaryota; kingdom Metazoa; phylum Chordata; class Mammalia; order Primates; family Indriidae; genus Propithecus; species Propithecus coquereli. Next base: position 1,059,386 of record NW_012142746.1, read on the forward strand.
TAGCATGCTGACAATATTTTTCCTTTATAGGGAGGTTTCTGCAGTCCTGGCTAAGCCTTAACTACCTTTCCGATTGCCCCAGTCTAATTTTTCAGACTAGACCATTACCTCTCATTCCTCATGGGTAGAACTTGCCAACAATTTCTATTTAGATCAGGAGCCATTTGGTGTCAGATACCACATGGCAGCAAGAAATGATGAGCGCATATGAACCATCACTTAAGTTCTTGCTGAGACTGTTCTGTTGTCATGATGAGGAATACTCATTAAAAAAACACCCTTACAATCTCATAAGCAACAAACCAGTTGTGACAAATGACATGCCACTGTGTTCCTGGAACTCCAATTTCTGACAGAGACCCTAAAGAGAAGGAAGCAGTTTTATACCATTCTCCTGGCTTTATGTGTTTGGTAGCCTGGACATTAGAGCAAGTCTTGGCTTTGACACTATTTATCTACCTCATAATAATGTTGAGAGGATTAGACGGCAGAAGGTATCAGTAAAGGGCCTGGCACAGGGTAAATGCTTGATAAATGATAGGAATTAATATTATTTTTAGTGATAGCTCTCCAGAATTTAATTTTGTCTTTTCAGCTAGATTACAAATCTCCTTATGAGAGATAATAACATGTTGGCATCTTCTGAAGTCTGGGATTATTTATCCTGTACCATTTACTTTATTTCTTCCTTTTTTTGTGTGTTTTTAAATTGTGTGCGTGGGGGGCTGTGTGTACAGTTTGAGAAGTTTTAACACATGCATAGATTCTCATAGCCACCCCACAGTCAGGATTCCATCATGCTCCTAGAGCCTCCTTGAGTTGCTCTTTTGCAGTCAAATCCTCGATTTGCCCTTGGCAACCATTGACCTGTTCTCCATCCCTATACTTTTGTCTTTTTCGGATTGCCACATACACAGAAACATAAATGTAATTCTTTGAAACTTGTTTTTTCACTCAGCATTAATGTCTTTGAAATTCATCCATTTTGTTGCATTTATCAATAAAGAATTCCTTTTTGTGGCTGAATAGTACACTGTGTGTATGGATGTACCAAAATTTATCCAGTTGCTCATTGAGGGACATTTGTATTGTTTTCAGCTATTCGGCTATTACAAATATTATAAACTGTCTATGAACATTTACATGATCGGTCTTTACATGGACATATGCTTTCATATTTTTTGGAGGGGATAAATACTTAGAGTAAAATGGCTGGGTTGTTTGATATGTGTCTATTTTAACTTTGTAAGAAATATTTTCCAGAGTGATTATACCATGTTGCATTGCCATCAGTGATGTGTGAGAGTTCAATTTACTCCACATCCTCACCAGTACTTGGTATTGCCAGTTATATTTTAGTTCGAGCCATTCTAATAGGTGTGTAGTGGTGTCTCATTGTGGTTTTAATTTGCATTTCCTTAACGGCTAATGATATTAAGCACCTTTTTGTGTGCTTATTTTCTATCTTTATAGCCTCTTTAGTAAATTGTTCACAACTTATGCTTATTTTAAGAAATCAAGAAATAATTCTTATACCATAAAATTCACCCTTTTACAGGGCATAATTTAGTAGTTTTAGTATATTCATAGAGTTGTGCAACCATCGCCACGAATTTCAGAATGCATTCATCACACCAAAAAGAAACTCCATGTCCATTACTGGTTACTTATTTCTCTTCCCTTCTCTGAACCCACTGGAAACCACGAATCTAATTTCTGTGTCTTTTTGCCTATTCTGGATATTCCATATAAATGAAATCATACATATGTGGACTTTCATGATTGGCTTCTTTCATTTCGCATAAAATTGTTGACATTCATGTTGTAGCATGTATTAGTACTTCATTCCTTTTCCAAGATGGATAATATCCCAATGTATGAATATAACATATTTTGTCTATACATTCATCAGTTGCTGAACATTTGGATTGTTTCTATTTTTTGGCTACTATGAATAATGCTGCTATGAGTATTCACGCACAAGTTTTTATGTGGATATATGTTTTCAATTCTCTTGAATGCAATTCTTTAGGAGTGGAGTTACTAGGTCATTTGGAAACTCTATGTTGAACTTTTTAAGGAAGTGTCAAACTGTTTTCCACAATGGCTGCACCATTTTACATTCTAACTAGCAATGTATAAGGCTATCAATTTCTCCACATCCTTGCCAACACTTACTGTTGTCCATCTTTTTGATTATAGAAAACCTAGTGGGTATGAAGTGGTATTTCATGGTCACTTTGATTTGTATTTTCTAATGACTAATGATGTTGAATGTCTTTACATGTGCTTGTTGGCTATTTGCATATCTTCTTTGAAGAAATGTCTATTTTAATTCTTTGTCCATTTTTAAATTGGGTTATTTATCTTTTTATTGTTGAGTTATAAGCGTTCTTTTTGTATTCTGGAAGCTAATTCTTTATCAAATATGCACTTTGCAAAAATTTACCCCCATTTTGTGGGTTCTTTTCACTTTCTTGCTGGTGCTCTTTGAAGCTCAGAAGTTTTTAATTTTGATGATATCCAATTTATCATTTTTCTTTTGTCGTTTGCACTGTTGGTGTCATATCCAAGAAACAATTGCCTAATCCAAAGTTGCAAAGATTTATGCCTATATCATCTTCTAAGTGTTTTATAGTTTTTGCTCTTACATTTAGGTCTATGATCCATTTGAGTTAATTTTTGTATGTGGCATAAAGAAAGGGTTCAACTTTATTCTTTTGCCTGTGGTTAGTCCGTTGTCCCAACACCATTTGTTGAAAAGACTGCTCTCTCTCCACTGAATTGTTTTGGCACCCTTGTCAAAAATCATTACCCACAAAGTTATGGATTTATTTCTGGACTCTCAAGTCTATTCCATTGATCTGTAGCATATCCTTACGCCAGTATCACAAAGTCATGATTACAGTATCATCGCAGTAAGTTTTAAAATCTGGAAGTGTGAGTCCTCCAACTTTGTTACTTATTTTTAATATTGTTTTGACTTTTGAGTTCCTTCATTTCTATACGAATTTTAGAACTAGCTTGTCAATTTCTGTGAGGAAGCCATCTGACATTTTGACAGGGATTCCAGTGAATCTGTAGATCAATTTGGGAAGTTTTGGCATCTTAAACTTATTAAGTCTTCTGATCCATGATCATAGGATATCTTCCCATTTATTTAGGTCTTCTTTACTTCCTTTCAACAGTATTTCTTATTTTTCAGTGTATGAGTTTTGCACTTCTTTTGTTAAGTTTATTCCTAAGTATTTTATGCTTTTGATGCTATTGTAAATGGCATAGTTTACTTAATTTTATTTTCATATTCATTGCTGGTATATAGAAATATACTTGATTTTTTTCTGTATTTATCTGATGTCTTTCAACTTGCTGAACTCATGGATTGGTGCTAATGATTT
>NW_012142746.1:1065078-1065935 GCF_000956105.1 Propithecus coquereli
TTCTATGACATCACTCAAGAATGTCTTTTGCAGAGAAAAAGTTTTAATTTTGAATAAATCCAACATATCAGTATTATCTTTTATAGATTTGCCTTTTGTGATATGTCTAAGAACCCTTTACCAAAGTCCCAGCTATAAAGATTTTCTCATATGTTCCTTTCAAAGTTTTATAGTTATATAATTTACATTTAAATCTGGACCCATATTTGGTTTATCTTTGTATAAGGTTTAGGTTGACGTTTTTTTTTTTGGTACTTGGATGTCCAGTTGTTCTAATACTACTTGCTAAAAAGCCTATCCTTCCTTCACTGAATTGCCTTTCTACCTTTGTTTAAAATCAATTGGTCATCCTCATTTGTATAGTGGTGAGTAAAAAAAAAGAAGTAAAAAAAATCAATTGGCCATACTTGTGTGGGTTTATTTATAGGCTCTGTATTCCTTACCATTTACCTATGTGTGTATATCTTTACCAATACCACACTGCATTGATTACTGTAGCTTTATAGCAATGTTAAAATTAGATAGTGTGAATGTTCTCACCTTAATTATTAACATTTTTCAAAAATATTTTGGCTATTATAATTGTTTTGCCCTTCCATGTAATTTTTATGATCAGCTTATGTATATCTACCAACAAATTCTGACAGGGGTTTGATTGGAATGGTATCAAATCTATAGATCAGTTTGGTGACAATTTATATCTTTACTATCTTGAGAGTTCTAGTTCTTGAATACAGTTGGTCCCCACATTTACTTAGAACTTCTTTTATTGATTTCACAATAATTTTATAGTTCTCAGCACATAGAGTCTATACATTCTTTGTTAAATGGGTACTTAGGTATTTCATATTTTGGAA
>NW_012142746.1:1066636-1076136 GCF_000956105.1 Propithecus coquereli
GCCTTGCATTCTTGGGATTAACTCCATTTGATCATAATGTATTTTTTTTTTTATGTATTGCTGGATTTGATTTGCTAATATTTTGTTAAGGGATTTTCCTATGTCCATGAGGTATATTTGCAATTTTCTTTTCTTTTACTGTCTTTGGCTTTTGCATGAGAGTAATTCCAGCCTCAAAAATGAGTCTGGAAGTATCCCTTCTTTTTTACTTTCTGGAAAAGATTGTGTTGAATTGGAAATGTTTTTCTTTAAATTCTTAGTTGCATTTACTATGAATCTGGACTTGGAGTTTCCTTTTTAAGAAGGTTTGAATTAAGAATTTAATTTGTTTAGTATACATAGTCCTAGTCAAGTTATCTATTTCTTCCTGGATGCGTTATGGTAGTTTGTGGCTTTAAAAGAATTTGTCCATTTCATTCTAGTTGTCAAATTTGTGATAGAGTTGGCATAGAATTGTTTGTAGTATTTATTAATACCTAATACTCTTTTAATGTCTGTGGTTATGTTGTGATGGTCCATCTTTCATTCCTGATATTGGGAATTTAGGTCTTCTCTCTTTTTTCTTTGCCCATCTTATTAGAGATTTATCAATTTTATAGATAATTGATTTTTTTCTATTAGTGTTTTGCTTTCAACTTCACTGATTTCTGCTCCTTATTATTTTCTTGCTTTGGGTTTATTTTGCTCTTCTTTTTCAAATTTCATATGGTAGAATCCTAGACTATTGACTTGAGACTTTTCTTCTTTCCTAATATAAGCACTTAAAGCTCTGCATTAGCTGCTTCCCACAGGTTTTGATATGGTGCATTTTCATTTTGTTTACTTCAAAATGCTTTTCAATTTCTCTTGATACTTACCCATATGTTATTTAGAAGCATGTTGTTTGACTTTCATGTGTTGAGAGATTTCCAATTATTATTCTGTTATTTCTATCTTATTTAATTCCATTGTGATCAGAAAATATGCTTTGTATGATTTCAGTTCTTTTAAATTGGCTAATATTTGTTTTATGACCTAACATATCATCTAAGTTTGTGATTGTTCCATAGGCACTTGAAAAAAATGTGTATTCTGCTGTTTGTTGTAGTGTTCTATAAATACCGATTAGTTCCAATTTGTTGACAGTGTTGTTGGTTTTTCTATATATTAGCTTATTTTTCTGTTTATTTATTTTATTAGTTACTAATAGAGGAATATTGAAATTTTTAACTATAATTTTAGGTTTCTCTGTTTCTCTATTTAGTTATAGAAGTTTTTGCTTCATATTTTTTGAGTATCAGTTGCTATGTGCATCCATATTTAGGACTATTATATCTCCTCAGCAAATTGATTCCTTTATCTTTTGTAATGTCCCTTTTTATCCCTGGTAATTTTTGTTGCTATGAAGGCTTCTTTGCTTTATATTAATTGTCTTCTTCAGATTTATTTTGTTTAGTATTTGCATGTCATTTCTTTTTGTATCATTTTACTTTTAACATAGCGACATCATTACATTTACAGTGAGTTTCTTGTATACAGCATAAAGTTGGGTCTGTTTTAAAAGTTCACTCTTGCAACTGTACTTTCAAATTTGTGCATTTAGACCACTTATATTTAAAGTAATTATTGAAATTTTTGAATTTAGCTCTACTATTCATTACTGTTTTTTTCCTCTATTTTTGTTTCTGTGTTTCCGTTTCTTGCTTTTTTTGGATAATTTAAATATCTTCAGTATTTCATTTTAATTTATCTATTCAGTTTTTCATTATATCTTTGTATAACTTTTTAATGCTTGCTTGAGAGGTTAAAATGTACATGCTTCACATTTTACATACTACTCAGAATTAATATTTTCCTACTTCAAGAGGAGTGTATACATCTTACCACCACATAGATCACCTTAACCCCATATTTATGTTGTATTTTTCATATATGCTATGTCTATCTCTATTGAAAACTCTATCAAAAATGTTATAATTTTTTGCTTTCAATTGTTATATCTATTCCCTTATGAGGAAAAGAATTTATTCCCTTTACCTATAAATTTATCATTTCTGCTGTTCTTCCCTCATTCCTAGTGTTTTGTGTTCTCTTCTGGAATAATTTTCTTTTAGTCTGAAGAACTTCCTTTGGTGTTTCTTTAAGAGGTGGCCTTCTGCATATGAATTCTCTTAATTTTCTTTACCTCAAAATGTCATTACTTCTCATTTATTCCTAAAGAATATTACTGGATATCAAACTCTGGGTTGACAAATTCTTTTCATTCAGCACTTTAAATCTGTTGTTCCACTGTATTCCAGCTTCCATGAGAAATATACAATCATTCGAATCTTTTCCCCCCTGTATGCAATGTCCTGTTTTTCTCTGGCTGATTTCAGAATATTTTCTTTGTCATTAATTTTCAGCATTCTGATTTTCATGTAATTGAATGGAGATTTCTCAAATTTTATTCTGTTTGGAGTTTGCTGAGCTTCTCTAATCTGTTATTTTATGTTTTCCACCAAATTTGGGGGGTTTTCAGCCATTATTTCTTTGAATTTTTTTTCTGTACCATATTCTTTATCATTTCATTGTAGGATTCTGATGACATGAATGCTAAATCTTTTGACATTGTCCCTTATGTCTCTGTTCATCCTTTCTTCTCCCCATCTCTTTGCTCACTGTTATTTAGATTTAATATTTCTATTGATCTATCTTTAATTTCTCCAGCTCTTTCTTCTGTCATTTCCATTTTGCTATTGAGCCCATCCAGTAAATGCTTTATTTCAGTTATTGTGTTTTTCAGTTCTAATATTTTTGTTTTTAAAATCTTTCCTATATTTTATTTATCTGCTGAAACTTTCCACCTTTTCATTTTTAAAAGATTATTCACCTTTATTTTTTGGATCATGTTTAAAATAATGCTTTAAAGTCCAAGTCTGAAAATTCCAGCATCTGTTTCATTTTCAGGTTTGTGTCCCAAATATTGAGATTGTTTTGATTCTTTGTATCATGGATTTTTCTTTTCCCCCACTGGAAATCAACTTTTATTGAGATCCCACCAGCTGAACAATCTGTTCCTGACATTAAGCTCCTTCTTCCTTGGCAATTTTGTCATTCTTAAGTGGTCCCATAAATGTTTTCTTCTCCTCCACAGTCTGGGAATGGCCATAGCCAAGCTTAGAGGTGGTGTCGATGAACTTTAAGGTCAATCTTCTCCAGAGCCCATCAAGTGGTCTGCACCAAAAAAGACTTGTGGAGGGTGAGCACTGTTTCTTAGTTCCCACCACACAGTGTATCAGCAGGATAAAGTTATCGGTCACTTCACCAGAGTGGACAAAGCCACCTGGGGGTCGATGCTCTTGCCAGACAGGTCATTATTGGTAGAGGCATTGTTCTTGATTGGTTTGCCATCCTTGATAAGGTAGCTCTGGCTGATCTTATAGATCTTCTTGTTGATCTCTGTGCACTGATGATAGCCTTTCTGCCTAGCCATGCCACTGAGAAAGCCACAGGGGGAAGATGCCATGCCCCAATATAGGCAACCTTGAGCAGCCCTTGATGGGTCTTGTGGACAAGTTTCTTGGTATGCCAATGACTGGTGATCCCTTTGTAACCTTTGCCCTTGGTCACCCTGATGACATAGACCATCTTGTCCTCCCCAAACACTTGTTTCACAGGGACCTGCTGCTCCAGCCTCTCCTGGGTCCAGTCCAGTTTGTCAGCCACAATGCCTCCATCAGGTGGGCCTTCTTCTGGTGTAGAGGGAGCAGGTGCATCTGGGTGTGGGCAATGATGTGAATGCCTTGGCAATACTTCTTCATGCTGTTGAAGTCCTTCTCCAGCTGCTTCTTGCCATCCTCATCCTGCCACTTCTAGCAGTACTTGGCGAAGGCAGGCCCTCTTCTTAGATTTATACCAGTCCTTGTAGAAGCGCCTTTTTGCTGATTGCTGATAACACTCAGCAAAGATGGTCTTGAAAGTCCGGAGGCCTTGAGGAGTTTCCATGTAGCCCAGGATACCTACAGCCACCATGGGTGGTGTCTCCACAATGGTCACAGCCTCTACAACTTCCTTCTTGTTCAGTTTGAATCTTGGCTTATCAACTTCCTGCACAATGTGGGTCATGACAGCCTTGTCTCCCAGGAAGGCTGTGAGGTGGACAGGCTTGGAAGGCTCATCCTTAGGGAAGCTCTTCACCTTCCCACAATGCCTGCTGTAATGTTTCAGAGATGAGAAGCCCAGGGACACACATCTGGGACCTGAGAACTTCCTGTGAAACATTCTGCTATGAAATCCTGCCAGTTAGAGCTATCCTGGACTTTTTGAATGTTAACTTAGATACTCTTAATATCTAAAAGTAGATTTTATTAAATCATGTGAAGAATGTTATTTGTTTGTTTTAGCAGGCAGCCAACCAGGTTTTGTTCAGGCCGTGTTTCTACCTGCCACCTCTGAGCTATTGTTTCAATGTTAGTCCAACTTTCAAAGCTTTGCAGTGCTATTTCAATCTGTCCCATGTGAATGCCATCCAGATACCAGTTCGAGAATGTAACAGTGGTCTACCATATAGTTCAGTTCTTAAAGATTTTGGTATGTTGTTTGGGATCAGGTCCATATACACATAGCTCGGGGTAAGCACAGGAGTTCATACAAAATGTTTTGGTATCATTTTCTCAAGTCTACTCTCTGTGAGCTACCACATACTAACTGTCTCAAAGGAATCCTCTATTCTGGTTTTTGGACTGCAAAGCTGTCACTTAGTTTCTCCTCTCTGCCATTCTCTTTCCACAGTATGTCTGCTGGGGCTAAGTGGCAAGAGAATACATAAAGAAAAAGAGCAGTAGGTATTATCCCCATGTTCTTGGAACCAGTCTCTCTGGTCAGAAAGAAGTGCTGCCTTCCATCTACATTTCAGGTATTTGTCCAGCTTCTATTGTCACCACTACTATTGTGTGATTGCCTGGAGGCTGGCGGGGAGAGAGAAAATGAAAACAGTAACAAATGAGCAAATGAGATTTTCCCCACTCTTCCCTATCCAGAGAGCCTCTCCTTTCCCACTCATTAGACCAGCATTAGAGCTCTTTTGGAGTCCTTCCTGTCTGCTCTCCACATGCAGTTCTGGGTTTTAGGACGCCTTTGAATCTGAGTCAAGAGATACAAGAAAGGGGGAAAAGTGGAAGTTATCACTAACCTAGTGCCACTTAGAATTCTGGTTTCCTACCCTACCTGGTTTCTGCCTGCTACCATTTACTTTTCAGAGTCCTGTGCTAGCTGCCCTGTGCATCTTGTCCAGGGTTTTTAGTTTCAGTGAGTGGGAGAGACAGAGTGGAATGTGATTATTCCATTTTGAACAAAACCTAATCTCCTCTCCCTTATTTGTGACAGAAGAAAAGGATATTTTGAAACTTTGGCTAAGCTCTGATGTTTTTTTAATGGTGAAAATTACATAGAGTGGTAAGTAAGGACATGGATTTTAGAGCCATAGATTTGAGTTCAAATCTTTTTTTTTTTTTTTTTGAGACAGAGTCTCACTCTGTCATGTGGGCTAGAGTGCCGTGGCATCAGCCTACCTCACAGCAACCTCAAACTCCTGGGCTCAAGCAATCCTCCTGCCTCAGTCTCTTGAGTAGCTGGGATTACAGGCATGCGCCACCATGCCGGCTAATTTTTTTTTTTCTATTTTTAGTAGACGGGGTCTCACTCTTGCTCAGGCTGGTCTCAAACTCCTGACCTCAACCGATCCTCCCGCCTCAGCCTCCCAGAGTGCTAGGATTACAGGCATGAGCCACTGTGCCCGGCTGGGTTCAAATCTTGATTTTATAACCTTATAGGAGTGTGGCTTTCAGCAAGATACTTGACCTCTGTTACTCAAAGAGACGTCTTTGATAATAATAGAATCTGATTCATCAGATTAACATTACATGAGTTAACATTTGTAAAGCATTAGAACCATGCCTGGCACATAACAAGTGATATCTAAGTGTTTATTATATAAACTAATGTCCATTGGTCCCATAGATTATAAATCTCTTTGAAGAAAAAAGTGACTCTTTCTCATTTTCCAATTCCTTGGCATCAAACTCATCATTTTGTTTGTAGAGGGTTACAGAGTAGAGTAAAAAGACCATGGACACTAGAATTAGGATGATCTGATTTTAAATCAAGTGTAAAATATCTAGCTCAATGTCAGTCACATAGGCAAAGCAATGTAAATGTTCCCTCCCCCTTAATTTAAAAGAAAATGTACATGTCTGAAGCCTATCATTCTTGATTACTACCCTAGCCCTCCTTTCTCATCCATTCATCCGTCAATTTATTCTGTCATTTTCTTATTAATTAACTCATTTATTTGTTCATTTGCTCAAAAAAGTTATTAAGTACCTACTTTGTGCCGGACTATGCGCAAGGTGCTGGGGAAATAATAGCAAAATAGACATGATTCCTACCCTCGTGGACCCTATATTAATTGAAGAATCACTGAAACATACAGTCGCAAATATGATGGGTACATTGATGAAAAAGTACACACAATAACAATATATCTTAGTCCATTTTGTGCTGCTACAACAGAATACCAGAAACTAGGTAATTTTAATAAACAGAAATTTATTTCTCACAGTTCTAGAAGCTTAGAAGTCCAACTATGAGGGACTGGCATCTGGTGAGGGCTTTCTTGCCGTATCATCTCATGGCAGAAGGAGAAAGGGCAAGAGAGAGGGAGACAAAAGGGGGCTGAACTTTTTTATAAGAAACCCACTCCTGTGATAATGAACCCACTCTCCATGATAATGAACCCAGTCCCCGCAGTAATAAATGACATTAATCCATTCATGAAGGCAGAGCTCTCATCACCTCTTAATGATTTCACCTCTTAATACTGTTACAATGGCAATTAAATTTCAACATGAGTCTGGGAGAGGACAAATATTCAAACCATAGCACAAAGAGATTTCACTTAATTGGTGAAGTCGGGGAGGAAGGTGGTCAATGATGGCTTGGGCTGAGATCTGAATAATAAATAGGAACGAAGTTGGCCAACTGGTAGGACAGAGTTGGGTAGGGGCAGGGGGAAGAGGGTCTGTGGTAGAGACCACAGCTCCTGCAGTGGCGCGGTGGTGGGATGAGAGTGGCATGTTCGGGAACTAATACGGTTGGCGAGGCGGTCAGTGCAGGGAGTTCAGAGAATGGGGCCAGAAGAAGTGAAGCAATATGAAGGGTCAGGTCACACCAGGCCTCTTGAGCTTTGTGAAGGGCTGTATGGTAAGAACAAGGCAGGGAACTGACAAGTTTTAAACAGAGGTCAGGATGGAAGGGGACAGTGATGTGATCAGATTTACACAGAAAAATGATACCTGGGAATGTCCCCATGTGGGAGTTGGTTCTCTGCCTACAATAATTTCTCCAAGCCTAGGTTTGCTTAGACTAAATGTCCTCCATGCTTGCTTCCCATGGCCCTCTCAGGGGAACTGCCAGCCTGTCAAAGACGCAAGTAAAAAAGCCTGGCATCAGCATCCAATACTATGGTTGATACAACATCCACAGTCTAATGTTTTCCCCATAATTTCTGGGTGTATTCTCTTGGTCTAGGCAAATCATCTTCCTCTTGAAGCTAACATGAAAAACCTCAGGGACAAGTTCTCTCTTTGGTGGAAAAGAATGAAACAGACCCACCAAGAGAGGGACAGATGGGAGATGGGAGTCCCTACAGTATTTAAGTCTCTGGATCCAATCAATCCTGAAACTGCTTCTACTCTTCCCTTTTCCATGGTTGGGGTTTCCTGGGCTAACCAGTCTCTTTTTGTGGTTAAGCCAATTTGCAATTGAAAGAATCCTGTCTAATACATTCTTCTGGGAAGTTCTCAATGAACCAAGTTTGCTTTGTGTGCTAATTAATTTAACTCAAGCATAAGCGGGGGTCACCCTATCCTTTGGATTTAAATAAAATTTGGCACAAATTCCCATCCCACATGCAGAAGGTACTGTTTCTCCCTTGGGGATTCATGTTTGCATGGGGGGGGGGGTTGTAGAGAGGGCAGGAGATAGAGGAGGGGAGGGAGGGAGTGTGTGAAAGTTCCCTGGCAAATGGTTCTGCCCGTAGTGGGCTCTCAAACATACTTGGTTCTCACATCTGGCTACTGTTCTCTTTCTCTGCCTCCCGGCTCAGAAACGCAGCCTGTTACCCTGATTATCCCAAACTGTCCTCGCCAGGCACTGGTGTGTTGGGCAAATCTTGCTCCAAGTCTGAGAGGCAAAGATGTTGACATTTTGAAATTGCAAACGACTTAAAAGTACACATTAGACATCAAATCTTTTAAAAATATGCCAGCATTTCTCCATGGTCACTGTGCTGCACGCTCTGCCTCCCATGATGCTGTTCTCACTTTATCCCTCGCTGCCCTGTCCAGTTCTAAATTCCTGTTAACTTCCCATGCAGAGAAGTTTGGCTATCTTCCGATCTCACTGTTGCTTTCTAGAACCTTCCACCCAGAGCAGCCTAGGGACATGAACCACTTACAAATACAGCCCATTCCATGAGGAAAACTCCCTACCAGCTCTTATATGACAGGATTTTTTTCACCCCACTATATTATCTGTTTTTACCTCTTTAACATCTTTACTTTTTATCATTAATTTTTACTTCCCTCCAAGTACAGCAAAACCCCCACAAAACCCTGGCATTGATTCCTAATGGTATGTTTTGCTCTCGTTGCACAAATGGCTTTGAAAGGCACATTTTCCCTCATCTACTGAGACCTGGGAAGAGGCCCCACCCCCACCCCCCAACTCAGTAACTCTAAGGTACCAAATTGGCATCAGCTCTGAGCAGTGTCTTTTGTGTCACGCAACTCTTCCCCTGTCCTCCCTCCCCCCATGCCCAATAAGAGCTTTGGCAAAAGAAAGAAAGAGAAAAAAAAAACCTGACCGGATTCCAGCTCTTCTCTTGCCTTTTTCTCCCAGGTCTCATGTTACTTGAATGAGGGGCTCTCTGCTGATTGAACCTTCTGTGTTCAGCTATTTAAGCTGACAGCTTCCCTTTCTTCTCCTGCCATGAGAAAGCTTTCGGGGGCTTAGGCATGCTGCTCCTTCTCTGGTACGGGGGTGGGCCAATGCCCCCGCTCAGGTGGGCCTCAGAGGTATAAGATTGCTCAGCCCTTGGCCGTGCACTAGCTGGCTCTGGCCCCGGATCCCTCCGCAGTCGACTCGGGCACCTCGTTCCAGGAAACACCAACATGGGTGGGTGACCTTTCACCCCTGGCACAGCTTTCTTTTCTTCAAACACGGGAGAAGGAAATGCAGAAAGGGCTGGACAGTGAGGTACGTCTTTTACAGCACAAATAACACGGCCTTATTAATGTCAGTGGTCGAGGGGATTTTCCTAACTGCTACAGCCAGCACGAATGCTTGCAGGAGACAGAGCAAGACTGCAAATAGCCCCTTCACCTTTCCTTCTTCCCTTTAAACTGAAAACTGTAAAATGTAAGTATTATGCATTGTTTTTGCATGCCATATAATTCCTAGCCCATATATTGTACACGCCA
>NW_012142746.1:1079252-1079859 GCF_000956105.1 Propithecus coquereli
GGATTCATGTTTGCATGGGGGGGGGGGTTGTAGAATACATAAAGAAAAAGAGCAGTAGGTATTATCCCCATGTTCTTGGAACCAGTCTCTCTGGTCAGAAAGAAGTGCTGCCTTCCATCTACATTTCAGGTATTTGTCCAGCTTCTATTGTCACCACTACTACTGTGTGATTGCCTGGAGGCTGGCGGGGAGAGAGAAAATGAAAACAGTAACAAATGAGCAAATGAGATTTTCCCCACTCTTCCCTATCCAGAGAGCCTCTCCTTTCCCACTCATTAGACCAGCATTAGAGCTCTTTTGGAGTCCTTCCTGTCTGCTCTCCACATGCAGTTCTGGGTTTTAGGACGCCTTTGAATCTGAGTCAAGAGATACAAGAAAGGGGGAAAAGTGGAAGTTATCACTAACCTAGTGCCACTTAGAATTCTGGTTTCCTACCCTACCTGGTTTCTGCCTGCTACCATTTACTTTTCAGAGTCCTGTGCTAGCTGCCCTGTGCATCTTGTCCAGGGTTTTTAGTTTCAGTGAGTGGGAGAGACAGAGTGGAATGTGATTATTCCATTTTGAACAAAACCTAATCTCCTCTCCCTTATTTGTGACAGAAGAAAAG
>NW_012142746.1:1084054-1086403 GCF_000956105.1 Propithecus coquereli
TCCCAATAATCCTATGAATTAGATTTGATCATTTTTTCCAGTATTTTACAGAGACAGAGAAGATAAGCCATTCAAACCTGGCAAATTTGTAGTGGAGCCAGAATTTCAACCCAGACCACTCCTACACTTTGAGTACCAAATCACATACCGTATTCATGCACGTCACAAATGTATCAGGAAGGTGGTGTTGACTTGGTGATACCGCACAGCTGTTAAGGAGAAAGATCATATTAGAGCAAGGAAAAGCAAAAGGAACTCTTCTTCTTTAGATGTTCTTTGCTTTGTGTTTTCCTGCAATCTCATCAGCCTTCTTTGGATAATTGCAGCTTATGCCGCTCTGATGCCAACGAGACTTAAGGAGTTCAGGTTCTCTGAGAGGTATCTTTGAAGCAAAACTGGAATCTTAGAGACTCCACCTCTCATCCCTAATACTGCATAAGTGTTTTAAGGAACAGGAAAGCCACAGCTTTTGGTTTGTAGTTTTCTCATATTTCTGTCTGGATTTGGTATCAGGGCAATGCTAGCCTAAGAGAATAAGTTGAGAATAAGTTCTCTCTGCTTCCAATTTCTGGAAGAGTTTGTATAGAACTGGTATTATTTTTTCATTATATGTTTTAGTACAATTCTCCAGTGAAGTTATCTGGGCCTGGAGTTTCCTTTGTGTGAAGGTTTTTAGCTACAAACTCAATTTCTTTAATAGACATAGACCTATTCAGGATATCTATTTCTTCTTGAGTGAGCTTTGTTAGTTTATACCTTTCAAGGATTTTTTCTATTTCATCTAAGTTGTTGAAATTATTGGCATAAAATTGTTTATAATAATATTTCCTTATAATTCTCTTAATATCTACAGACTCAATAATGATGTAACCTCTCTCATTCCTGCTACTGGTAATTTGTGGTTTCTTCCTTTTTCCTGATCAGTCTGGCTTGATAGTCATCAATTTTATTGATCTTTCCAAAGAACCAGCTTTTAGTTTTATTGATTTTTCTTTTATTTTTTCTATTGCATTGATTTCCACTCTGATCCTTATTATTATTATTTCTTTCTTTACTTTGGTTTCATTTGTAATTCTTTTTCTAGTTTCTTAAGGTGGAAGATAGGTCATTGATTTGAGATCTTTTTTCTTCTGTAGTATTGCCTCTGGGGCTATAAATGTCCTCCTAAGTAATGCTTTAGTGGCATTCCACAAAAATCATAATATGCATGATTTTATCTTCACCAATTTCAAAATAATTTCTAATACATATTTTAATTTCTTCTTGACCACAGATTTAAATATGCACTGGCTTCTAAATGTTTGGGG
Source organism: Propithecus coquereli (assembly GCF_000956105.1). Taxonomy (NCBI): domain Eukaryota; kingdom Metazoa; phylum Chordata; class Mammalia; order Primates; family Indriidae; genus Propithecus; species Propithecus coquereli. The sequence continues at coordinate 1,085,362 of NW_012142746.1, forward strand.
GTTTTCACATATCTTTGTGTTATTAATTTTTCATTTCACTCCATTGGAGTCCGAGAACATACTTTGTATGACTTGAATTTTTAAAAATATATTTACTTACTTTATGGCTCACAGTATGGTCTATCTTGGAAAATGTTCTGTGTGAAGTTGAAAAGAATGTGTGTATTCTGCTGTTTTTTGGTGCAATGTTATATAAATGTAAATTAGGCTAAGTTGGTTGATAGTTGGTCGAGACCTAGATCCTTCCTGATTTTCTGTTTATTCTTTTTATTAATGATTAAGACAGGTGTGTTAAAATATCTGATGATGATTGTGGATTTTTCTCTCTCTCCTTGCATTTATACTATTTTTTCCTTCATGTATTTTGAAATTGGGTTAGGTCTATGTTTAGAATTGTTATGCCTTCAATGAATTGATCCTTTTTTCATTATGAAATGACCTTCTTTATCCCTGTTAATATTCTTTGCTCTGAGTCTACTTTGTTGGATACTAACATAGCCACTCTAGATTTCTTTTGATTTGTACTAGCATGGTAACTATTCTTCCATTCTGTTACTTTTTAACTTATTTGCATCTTTGTATTTATATTTGGTATCTTATAGACAGCATATAGTCAGGCCTTGTTTTATTAAAAATCAATTTGACAATCTCTACCTTTTATTGGTATTGTTTATTTATATTTAATGTGATTATTGATATGGTTGTGTTTAAATCTGTCATTTTGCTATTTATTTTCTATTGATGTCATCTGTTCTTTGTTCCCTTTCCCCTCCTTTCTGCCCTCTTTTGGACTGAGTGTATTTATGATTCCATTTTATCTCCTTTGTTGGCTTGTCAGATGTGACTCTTTGTTTCATTATTTTAGTGGTTGTTTTAAACCTTGTAATATACATTTTTGATGTATCCCAATCTACTCTGAGGTGATATTATATACTTCATATATACTATAAAAATCTTATGACAGTATACTTTTATTTCCTATTTTCCAGTCTTGGTGCTATTTTTGTCATACAATTTACTTTTACAGACATTATAACCCTCC
>NW_012142746.1:1087624-1152526 GCF_000956105.1 Propithecus coquereli
TTAAAAATATTCAGAATATAGTTATGATCATTTTAATGTCCCTTTCTGTTAATTCTAACATCTGGGTTTATTGTGGGTTAGCTTCAACGGATTGATTTTTCTTCTGATTTTGGATTCTGTTTTCCCATTTCTTTGCATGCCTGGTAAGTTTTGACTTGATGCCAGACATTTGCTAGTAATATGCTGAATACTCCGGGGGACTCTCTGCAGATCTACTGAGTTTCTCTCTGTGTCACTCTTTTCTCTCTGGTACTCTGTCCTGTGAACTCTATCCAGTGAACTCTAGCTGTCTTAGTCTCCTTGGCCTCTCATGTCCATATCCACAATCATGGAATCTACCTAACTCTACCTAGGTTCCCCTTCCTGTGCCAATGAAATAGCCTGGGATAACTTTGGGGCTCCCCTCATTTGTTTGCTGCCTCCCAGGGACCACTGTCCTTTGTTACCTGATGTCCAATGTCTTTAAAACCATTGTTTCAGACGTTCTGTGTGCATTTTCTTCGTTTTAGGAGCAAGGTTCACTGTTATTCCATCTTGACTGAAAATGAAAACTCTGAAGTTCGTTTTTTTAATGATGATTTATAACAACAGGAAGGGTTACTAATCTGTGTAATACCTTTGGGGTTCAGATACCTCTTGGGATTACTTAGTAAAGTAGGTGAGGGCATATTCATTACAAAAGAAAGAGAACATTTCACTTTAAAAATGTTCTAATTTTAAGGTGCAAGGTGTGTGAGTATAGCAGTAAAGTGTTTGCATACCGATCGGCTAGTCTTTCAGAAATCTGGGGGTTAGATTTGACACAGTATCAGTAAACGTATTCACAGCACACAGGACAATTACTGATGACAGCCCATTTATGGTGCTAACGGAACAAATAATGATTCTGTAAAGTTTAAGAACAGATGGACAGTTATTTCTGTTTCTACAAAGTCAATGCAAGATGAGTAAACTCATTTTCTTCTAGCCAGGGAATTTTGTTTATGACATGGGAAAACTCACTCCTCATAAAGAACAGGAGTTAGCCTGTCATTAACTTTGAGAGCCTAGAGAAGTCCCAGGCAAATGGTCGTCACTTTAATAGATATTTATCAAACAAATGAGTATTATCTATCAGTTACAGAAATAGCACACTGGTAGCTTGTGATTAGTATCTTTTCTGTCTACAAAGTGTTTTTAAAAATCAGATGAGTTCACATAAAAATTCAGATTTTCAGTTTCTCTTCGATGAGGGGAGCTCCCTATCAACATATTTGGCCTTTTTCTTTCATTGATATTAGCTGCATGGCCTGTGCATTCACTTCAGTTTGCACCCCCTTCCGCAATACTTCATTCTTCTTAATTTTTTTTTTCATTGAAAGATCCTCCTAATAAAGGTTAATACTTAGAATATTGTGAGTAGTAAAAACGCATCATTAAAGCAGGTTGTGCTAAGAGGCACTTTAAATTTATTATTTCAATCTTGTGGTGGATTAAAGTAGCGACCACAAAATCTTTGACACTCCTCCCAGTGAAAGAAAGGATCTACGTCCCTTTCCTTTCCCTCCTCCCTTTGAATCTAGGCAGGCTGTGAGTCAATTGGAGTCACCGAATGTGGTAGAAGTAACACTGTGTGACTTCCTAGGCTAGGTAAAGAAAGGTAATGCAGCTTCTATCTTGCTTGCTGAGGTACCCACTTTTGGAATCTAGGACTGCCACTTACCCTGAGGCTGCCATGTTGTGGGGAAGCCCAAGCCACATGGAGTAGGGGCTTTGGTGAACAGCCACACCTGAGGATCCAGCCAACAGCCCCCATGAATTGCCAGGCATGAGTAAGGAGGCCTCGAGGTGATTTTAGACGCCAGCTATCAAGTCATCCTCAGGCATCAAGAACTCCAAGCCGGGGCTCCAGACATTGTGAAGCGGAGAACAAACACTCCCTCTGTGCTCTGTCTGGATTTTGACCCACAGTACATGTAAATATTAAAAAATGGTTGTTTTAAGCTGACGAGTTATGGGGTAGCTCTTCAGATAGCAAAAGTAATTGGAGCAGAACTATTTAAAAAATTATTTGAAGTAGTTCCACACTAAAGAACACATACACTGCTTAAACCTGAGTATCTATCTGTAAAATGGGAATAATAGTTTCTATAAGATTAAAGGAACAAAAGTATGTAATATGCTAATCCTGATGGTAGGTTCTTGCTTTTAAAAATACATAGTTAAAACAAGAATAACTTAACTCTATGAAACGCTGGTTCTGCAATAAAAATTTAGAAGAAATATTAGTACTAAAATGGTTTCATCTTGTCCTGTTGGTATTCCTCCCACTCCCCAAATCCTAATCCTTTGTATTAGATAGAACTGATGCTGGAGAAATTATTTGGATTCTGGGTGAAAAACCTGCTTACACGGAAAGCTCACTAAATAAAGGCAGCATTCTAGGAACATTGGTCAAAGAACAAAAACGTGATTTTCCATTCTTTCGTCAGCCGCAACAAGGACTTGTAGGTTTTTCAGATAATTGAAAAAGTCAGTTAATTCTGGGAAGCATAAATCATCTGATACCTTAGATACCTTAAACTCTTTATTTTACCTAAATACATGCCCTCTCATGCACATATGTAAATTACATTTATCTGTCCTTCTGTCTAGGACCAAGGCCTTTTCTTTAGGCATGGGTTCCCTAATTGGAGTTTCGTACCATCCTCCTTGCATTAAACCGCACCCGCAGTATATTGGCTTTGATTTTTACTTACGTTTCTTCAAGAAAAGTGAGAACTAAATGGAACTCAAGAAGCAATTGAGTGTAGACTCCTTTTATATTTTTGCAGCCTTTTATAGTCCTCTCACTGATTCCTAATTAGATGGCCATTTTTAAAGTTACTCACCACTTATTGATTCTTTTTGAAGTATTTGCCTTAGTTTTGAACATCTATTCTCTTTTTTGCACTTCTGTTACACAGTTAGCTACACGTATGAATTGGTGATGGAAGCTCCCTCAAGTATTATAGTTAAATTTCATAAAAGGGTTAAAGGTAGTGTTTAGGGAGGGAGTGGGGGAGTTACAAATTTCCACTCTAGAGTTGGAAAGGTGTTAACAAAGATGTCTTGAGACAAGGGGTCCTTTGCCCCTTCTGGACAGGTGGCAGAGCTGGAAAAGACAGAGATATGAAGGAGGATATTTTCTGCAGGTGGGAAGTAAGGTGTAAAGACAAAGACAGCCAAATTCAGGGCATGTTTAGCAAATCAGCACTCAAGCTTCCTGGGGATAAGACGTATCTATAGGGAGAGTGATTCCTACATCTCAGTTTTCCAGAGACATTCTGACTTATGCCTGCTCTTCAAGAATCCCATTCAACTTAGCATCTGTCCCAGAAGAAAGTGTCCTGATTTAGACAATAAATTATGTGGACACCCTACATGTAGGAGAGGAATAGAAAGTAAGGACAAAATGCCAGGTAAGGTTTTTCGACATTAGTAGGCAACTGAGAGTCATGGAAGATTTGGGGAGTTGAGAGAATCAGGATGAGTTTTAGAAGGATTAATTTGATGACACTATAGATTATACAACAGGGAAAAGAGAAGAGGTGCAGAGGGGAAGAAATTGAGGTTTCTGGAAATAAACAGCTCAGTAAAGCAGTAAGGAGAAAGGACGGGTTGAGGAAATTCAGGAGAAGGCATGGACAGGAGCAACAATTCGAACAGAATGTTGAAGCATCAACTTTGTTCATAGGTGAGGTGGGCAAGACATGGGCAGGAGACAGGATTTCCTGTCCTTTCCTTTGGGCCACTTAGTGACATGGTTTAATGGCTAATCCAGATCCCTCTTGGATGGAAGAAATAAAAAATCAATCTTTGGGTCTTGTAGCTCTTCCAGCTTAGGGATGGGTCTTGTAGGTGTGCACTACTTTGCTGTTGAGCATAAATCTCCTTCGAGATTCTTTACCCCACCTACACTGTTGAAGAAGAAAAGAACTGAAGTTGTCTCGAGAGCTCACCTCCATTCTGGATTTACTTCCCATCTTTAGTTCTTCACTGGGACGCTGAGAAAATGTGAATGTCTTTGTGTATGTTGGGGAAAGGAAGAGGAGGTGACCAGAAAAACATACAAATTTTGATCCATCAATAGATGAATGGATAAAGAAAATGTGGTGTATATACACAAAGGAATACTTTTCAGCATTTAATAAGAAAGAAATTTTGTCATTTGTGACAACATGAACAAACTTGGAGGATGTTATGCTAAGTGAAATAAGCCAGTCACAGAAAGACGAATGCTACATGATCTTACCCATGTGTGGAATCTAAAAAAGTGAAACTCAGAAGCAGAGGTAGAATGGGGGTTACCACAGACTGGAGTGGGGGTGGGGGATTTCAAGGGATGTTGGACAAAGGACACAAAATTTCATTTAGACAAGAGAAATAAGTTCAGGAGATCTATTGAACAACACGGTGACTAGAGTTAATATTTAATAACAAGTATACTTGAAAATTTCTAAGACAGCTGATCCTAAATGTTCTCACCACAAAAAAATAAATAATTGAGGTAATGCATATGTTAATTAATATGATTTAGCCACTCCACAATGTATACATATATTAAAATATGTTGTACACCATAAATATATACAATTTTTATTTGTCAACTAAAAATTAATTTAAAAAAGTTGGGGGGACTGAGCACTTACTTGCAGACGTAATTCCTTTTTATCTTTTTCCAAGACAGAAAAATCATATTTTCCCCCAGTTCCTTCTTGCAAAGGGCCTTTGAGGCTGTGTTTTTGTCTTGGTATCTGGAAAACATTTGGATAATACTAAGTTTTCCACACAGACGTGAGGTACTTGATATAAAAGTCACCTGTGCAACCCCCTCCCTTAAATCCCCTCACCGTTCCTTCAGCACACATTGTCCCTGGTGCTTTTCATCCTGTCAGAGAGACTCCAAAATAAAATGGAAACTTTTTGGTTTCCAAGAGAGGAAGCACTTTTCCTTTTTCTCTCCAAGAAACAGGCTTTCCAGAGGCTTTGTGTTGTTGTGGGTCTGGTTCCTGAGCCGGCACGCACTGACACAGGTGTGCTCTTTCACTTCATCTTCCTGCCAGTTCACAACCATCTGGCCTCGGGCTCTGCTTTGGCCGGTGTCTTTCCTTTCTCCGCCAGAGAAACGTTTTCAAGTGCTCTTCAAGCAGGTAGAAATCTGTTTGGATGCAAGAGAACATGTGTTCGGGTGTCATGTAGAAGGTTTACTAACTTGTTGGAAACCTGGTCCCTAACTGTAGAGATCGAAATGACTCTGAGTATCCATCTATGCGAACAGGATCATTAACCACCGTAGAAACACAGCCAAAAAGGTGCTCATTCTCTCAATAAATATTTGCCCACCTTCTCTGTGTCAAGGACTGTTCTAGGTCCTGGAGATATTGCTGCCCCCATGAAGATTACATTATAATGGGGCAGAGAGAGAGAGAGAGAGAGAAAGAGAGAGAGAGAGAGAGAGAGAAAGAGAGAGAGAGAGAGAGAGAGAGAGAGAGAGAGAGAGGATAAGCAATATAGTAAATACAGTATAAAACTGAGGGTAGTAAGTGTTAATGAGAAAAAATAAGTCAGAGGGGGAGCAGGGAGGAAATGATAGGGATGAGGGGATTTGAAATACTAGATAGGGAAGCCAGGGAAAGCCTCATGGTAAGATGTCATTCCCGGAAATATGCAAAGGAAACAAGAGACCAAACCATGTCCAGTGAAAGGAGGTCTCAGGCAAAGGACACAGCAAATGCAAAGTCTCTGAGATGTTTAAGGAACATGTTTAAGGAACAGCTAAGTGGCCAGTGGGCTGAAATTGACTGTTCGTCCATAGTTTCTGCTTTTCACATTTCCTCTGCGCAGTGGAGAAGGCCTAAGATCTGACCTAATATAGTACATATTAGTGGTTCCATATACCTGCTGGATTGTTATTAATCCTAGTGAGCATTTGGAAAATACAAGTGCCTGAATCCTTGCCCAAGCTGTTCCAGTTAAGTGGATATGAGGTTGATGGCCAGGTATCTGTCTTTGTACACAGCTTCCAAGGTAGTTTAGATGCTCTGTAGGTCAGATCTGTAGAAAATGATCTAGAGGGGATCATCTATCTAGATCCAATCCATCATGACCTCCACCTTCATCCTGGTTAGAGCATCTATGATCCCCTCTTCATAGCAATGAAACATTGAGGTCAATATAGTTAGTGCTGGATTCAGTTATTTTATCAGCAGGGCAAAGGCATGGTGATGACAGGCTAATGTTTTAATGTCTTATAGTCCGGAATTGCAACACAATGTGGGGTGACAATAATTTCCAGTTGCACTGTAGATTTGTCCTTTGTGCTCCTTCCATGAGACCTAGCCTCCGTCTTCAGCAGGGTCTAGCTGCTCCCTTCCATGTCCCAGGAAGGATTAAGTAAGCTGACTGTAGATAAGGGTGAGGATACAAATGGGATTCACCAGGAACTTGGATACAACTCGATATATTCTGCTCTTGCTTTTGCTGTTCTCATTTGTTGGCTTCATGCTCCCTCATTTCCACAAAGCAGGAAACATGACCACCCAGGACTCTTGAGTTTTACACCTGAGAGCTTCTGCCATGAGAGAGAGTCTGACTCCCATTCCCTGACACTCAAGTCTAAAAAGTTCTCAGGAGGGAGACTTAGTAGCTTGTTCTCAGTCAGGTGCCTTCTGTTTAGTGGATCAAACATGGCCAGTGTCATGTAAGAACATGGACGCTTCTTTGGCAGCCATCAATGGGATGGATGACAGTTCCAAGAGAAAGAAGGGTTGGGGTGCAGATGAATATTTCCTTAGATGTTCACTCCAGAGCTGAAACTTGCCTTGGAACTTTTCTTTTGAAATTGATTTAATTCAAGACCAAAGTTCTTAAAATGGGATAAATGGCTCTACCAGATCTAGTCTTTCCCTGTCCACCTTACCTAAAATTGTACTTCTGCCACCCCGGAGCTCCCAGAACTCTCTAGTAATTTTATCCACAGCACTCATTCCCACGAGACATACCATGTCTTACATACACGTTGTCTCTTTCATTCAGTACAACATCATCGCCATAAAGCTGGGGACTTTTGTCTCTGTTGTTCACTGCTGTATCCTTACCACCTAGAACATCCTCAGCACTTGGATCCTTAGCCCAATACATAGCAGGTACTCAATCAATAGTGAATGACTAGCAAAGTTTATGTATCTTTTTTAGACACCGTAGTTATTCCACAGCCATATTTTTCTATGATTTCCCTGCTTAAGAATCCATGGGTGGAGAGCCCCACCTGAGCCTCCTTTGGATTGAATCCAATGATGATTCCAGAAGACAAACAGAAGGGCAGGGAGGCTGGTGTTGGCATAGCAGCTGCCGAGTTGGGAAGGGAGCAGCATCTGTATTACTCAAACACAGCAGTGTCCCTGGGGAGAGGGTAACCCTGAGGCTTTGCAGGTCTTTTCAATATCTTGGATTAAATGAACTGTGAAATATTTGTTTTATTAGGAGAGCTTGGGTTTGTTTCTGAGGCCTTAAATTGTGTCTATTCTGGGCAGCTGATACGTAGCAGAGTGGAGCGTGCACAGTGTTTAGAGAACTCACGGGACAGCTCCCCGCTGTCCCGATCATTTGGGGCCTGTCTTCAGGGGCCCCTCTCATTTCTCCTTCAAGACCAGCAATATGCTTGTTGGCACAAAGCATGGGAGAAAAGAGTTTACGGTCAGTGAAGGAATGTGGAGAGGAGCAGCCTTGCGGAGTTCTGAAAGCGGAGGCCCTCAGGAAATGCTTTGTAACTGAATGGCTGCAGGCTACAGAATTTCAGACTGGGGCAAGTTCACTGAATGAGGATTAGACAGGGGTTCAGGAAGAGTCAGTTCCTAAAGCTAATAGAAATTAGAGAGCTTTTATGAGACTTGGAAGAAAAACCCCTCATGTGTACAGATATGCCAAATACAGTTCCAGAGCATCTCCTGTCAAATCTGTTGCTCTTAAATCACATCTTCCATCTGTGCCTAGGAAAGCCGAGGGCCTCTGAGGTTAATGCAGGAGCCCCTACTTTCTGAGTTGGGAATGATAAAACCCAAATTCCATGCTGAGCTCTTGTGTTGAATGCAGAGGGAGCCTCTACGTTCTTAGCTGTGAACACCGAGCTTCTTTCTGCTTGCTAGAGGTTTATAATTATGTGTGGATATATGGGCTCATGTGCATGGATGTGTGTGTGTGTGAATGCATATGTGTAGATATGGATATAAATGCATGGGAGAAGTTTGGGAATGCTGTATATATTTTCCCAATGGTTCAATGTTTAACTCTGGAGAGGGAAGAGAGAATTGGGGGCATGGTGAAATAAAGGGAGAGAGGGGAGTGGGTTTTATATTTAGCCTTATAAATTCTAAAAGGTTTGCATCTTTTTTGCTACCAAAACATATCTATGCATTATTTGTATTGTTCAAAAAAATTGCAAAAAATTATAATTGACAAATGAAGTCACTAACAATGATAAGACATCATCAATGACAAATTGATTGATGTTTACTTTTCTGTTCTACTCCATTTCCTGACCATCCCAAATGACCGCAATGGTAGTGAATTAGGGAAAGAATCTAATCACATCACATAGGAATCGTTGTTTCTCTAATGCCACCAACTTATTTACCTATGTTTATGCCATTGTTTCCATGGTATCCCTTATATCTAGAATTCATCCTTCCCCAGCCCTGTCTTCAATTACCAAATTTTGCTCATTCTTTAAGACCTATCATGATCAAATCACCTCCATGAAGCTTTCTCTCATTTGTTCATCATCCATCCTGTCCTCTATGTGTCCATCCATCATTCAGTGGGTGTCTACTGAATGCCAAACACTGTGAAACGTTCGGTAACGCAGATATTCTTGCTCTCTTGAAGATGATATTATAAAGGAAAGAGACAGAAAATATATCATCAAACAAACGAATGTATATAAAATTTAAAATTGTGTAATGAATGCTAGGAAGAAAATAAATATGGCATCCTGAGAGAGAACAGCGAAATGATATCCAAATCAAAGAGGGTGGTCAGAGATGGCATTTACCCTAAGACACAGAATGGAAGAAATGAGAGGTGTGTTACAGGGTGAAAGAGGGGAAGTAAAAGGATGTTTTCAGGCAGGGGGAACAATACATATGATCTCTTCTGCTTCTGAAATCCTGTATTTGTTTATCACATTTTTCATTATATTTATCATTTCTATGTTCATACTCTTAATTTTCAAGGTTTTTTTGAAGCTTTTAGTTTCCTATCATATAGTAGACTCTAAATAAACTGAATAAAGCATCCATGGACTCCACAGTGGGAAGAAGTAGCTTTCTCATATTGTCTCAAAAACAACTTAAATTTCATCAATATAATCTCTGGAGAGTCTCTACAGATACAGTGATGATTTCCAAAATTATCTTCAGGACTGATACTGAAATGATTTTTCTTTTCCAAGCTACTTTTCTGCTTTACCCTGAACCAGGAAAGAAAGATCATCATTATCTACAAATCCAGTTCTGGTTGGGTAGAGTCAATCTCTATGCCAAAATGTCTTTTAAAATAATTTTAAGACCTGTTAAAGAGGAACGGTTTCTTCCATTTGGGCCTCTGGTCATTTTTTTTTTTTTTTTGGAGAAAACAGAAAGTGTATTTTGGGTAGAGCAGAGACTGTTTCCTTTATTGTGATATATGAACTATAGAATATGCCCAGCCTATAACCACCTCTCCATACCTCTTAATTGAGTGGGTGCTATTAATATTTTCCTGCTTAATGAGTTGCTCGTCAGTCATGTTGATTTTTCTCTGAGGTCCAACCTTGAGGCATGGAGAGGTTTTTATTTTCTAAATCGGTAACTAGGAAAGATCTTTGCTCTGTCCCTCAGGGGTATCATCTTTTAGATTGAGGTACTAGAAAGAACAACTCCAATTTTAGAAACTTGTGGTGGCCAGAATCAACTGGAAAACACCTTGCCATGTCTGGAAAGTCATAGGATCTTAGAGTTGAAGGAACCTCAGAAATCATTTAGGTCACTCTCCTACTCAATGCTGGAGTTTGTTTACAACAGCCCTAAAAAAATGACCACATGTCTCACTTATACATGAATATTTCCCTTGACGCAGAACTTAGTATCTTCTCAGAAAGACCATTCTGAGTTTTAGTTATCTCTAGTTATTAGACATTACTTCTTCGTACCCGTTTCATCCCATAAACTTCGATGAGTCAAAACCTACATTTCTAACATCTCCTTGGTAATCCCAGGTATGTTGACTGAAACAATAAAGAACATGTCATATCTATGGCCTGAGGCTAAACTGAACCTTGAATCAGAAGATTCAAATTATGGATCCACGAATTAATTGACCTTAGGCAGTTTTTAAATTTCTGTTCCTCAATTCCTTCCTGCCTAAAATGTAGACAGTACTTACCTCATTGAGTTAATTATGAGGATTAAATAGTTCTGAAATAGTTGATAATTTAAAGTAGTAGAAAAAAGATAATTTTATAAAAAAATTTATTATTAATAAATTATCTTGGTATATACATAGCTGCAATGAACAGACCATGTTTACTTCAATTATAGTCACACTAGGATTCCAAACTTCATATATATATATATATTTTTAACTTGAGGCTATCATTTTAAAAGATGTGCTCACAAGATAGCATGTTCCTTGATGAAAGAAACATAATCTCTCATTTACCAATTCTTTTTTTTTAGAGGACAAAAGATATTGCTTTTATTTTAGAACTAAATTAAACATAGTAGTTTAGTGCAGTGATTCAGATGTGTCCATAAAATTTAAGTGATATTATGTTTAATCCAGCTTTTCAAAATAAGAGCTTTCTTTTTCTTGTTTTTGTTTTTTATTTCAGAATATTATGGGGGTACAAATGTTTTGGTTACATAAACTGCTTTTGTACCATTTGAGTCAAAGTTGTAAGTGTGCCCATCTCCCAGATAGTGTGCACCGTACCCATTAGGTATGAATTTACCCATCCCCTCCTCCCTCCTCCCACCTGCTTGATTTCTGATGAATGTTATTTCCGTATGTGCACATAAGTGTTGATCAATTAGTTCCAATTTGATGGTGAGTCCATGTGGTGTTTATTTTTCCATTTTGCAATAGTTGACTTAGAAGAATGGTCTCCAGTTCCATCCGAATGCTCTCCAGTTCCATCCAGGTTAATACAAGAGGTATTAGTTCACCATTGTTTTTTATGGCTGAGTAGTACTCCATGGTATACATATACCACATTTTATTAATCCACTCATGTATTGATGGGCACTTGAGTTGTTTCCACATCTTTGCAATTGTGAATTGTGCTGCTATAAACATTCAAGTGAAGGTGTCTTTTTATAGAATGTTTGTTTTTCCTTTGGCTAAATACCCAGTAGTGGGATTGCTGGATCAAATGGTAGTTCTACTTTTAGTTCTTTGAGGTATCTCCATACTACTTTCCATAGAGGTTGTACTAATTTGCAGTCCCATGAATAGTGTATGAGTGTTCCTATCTCTCCACATCCACACCAACATTTGTTGTTTTGGGACTTTTTGATAAAAGCTATTCTCACTGGAGTTAAGTGATATTGTAGTTTTGATTTGCATTTCCCTGATGATTAGAGATATTGAGCATTTTTTTGTATGCTTGCTGGCCATTAGTCTCTCTTCTTTTGAAAAGTTTCTGTTCATGTCTTTTGATCACTTTTTAATGGGGTTGTTTGATTTTTTTTCTTGTTGATTTGCTTGAGTTCTTTATAGATTCTAGTTATCAGCCCTTTATTGAATGTATAGCATGCGAATATTTTCTTCCATTCTGTAGGTTGTCTATTGGCTCTACTGATTGTTTCCTTGGCTGTGCAGGAGCTTTTTAATTTGATCAGGTCCCATTTATTTATTTTTGTTGTTTCTGTGATTGCTTTGGGGATCTTCTTTAAAAATTCTTTGTCTAGGTCAATGTCTATAAGAGTTTTTCTAACATTTTCTTCTAGAGTACCTATGGTTTCATGCATTAGGTTTAAGTATGTTATCCATCCTGTTTATTGTTTCTTTAGTAGGAAGCTCAAAGACAGGCAGCCTTTGGCTTGGTCTGGTAGTTCATTGATCTCATCACGAACCAGGCTCGCTTTCTCTGCTCCACCATTCTTAGCACTGCTGGGTTTTTTCTTCATGCTTTCTGCAGGAGAGCTGAGATGACTGCCACTGTTCCAGGTATCACGGATGTAGTCAAGGCAGGAAGAAAGAGAGAGAAATGGCATTTGTAGGCTCTCTTTTCACTCCCTTCCCTTTTTTGAAAAAGCAAAAGCCTCCTGGAAGCCTCTCTACAGACTTCTGTTCATCCTTCATTGGCAAGACTGTGTGAAATGGCCATCCCTCACTGCCAGGTGAGCTGGGAAAGTGCCACAGGTGAGAGGGAAGGAGTGGGGGATGGCTCTGCATTAATCAACTAATCACAGCTGCCACAGCAGCTCTTGTGTCTCCCCTAAATCGTCACTTCTGCAGGCTTATCACTACCCGTGGCCTCGGCAATTCTAAAATGACCTGATTTGCATACTTCTTCACCCCTTTGGTCTCCTGGTTGCCTTAATTATGGTCAGAACCAAGCAATAGCTGTATCACTTGGGGTTCAGCTAGGGAGCAGAACCACTGTGATTATTGTGGACTATGGGGTTTATTGAGGGATTAGATCTTATAAAATGGGAGAGGAGCTGGACAAGTAAAGTCTGGAAAGAGGAGTTGTTGGATCAGAGAAAAGTCACTAACCAGCTCTCCCAAAGCAATGGGCACAGGGGAACAAATCAGAATTTGTATGGAAATCTGGGAAGTCAGGCATGTCCAGCTGCCAGAGGGAGATCACAAAAGGAATCTGGTGAAGAAGTTTCTGGAAGGCTAATTTCTCTGTTTCTAGAGGTGTACAAGGGTCAGTGTTGGGCAGTTGGGCCAGCAGTCAGGAAGGAGAGCTGTGTGTAGGGAAAATTTAGGACAAGCTGAAACCTGGTGGCATCTTTTTCTGTCTTTCACTTCATCTAACCATGGTGATCCTCAGAGAATAATTCAGAGTGATTTGAACTGGCTGATGTGGCTTCTCCAAGCCTAGAATGTATCAGAGGGTAAGAGAATGAGACTGTGTACCCAAATGTACTTTTACCATTGTGAGATTTTGCACATTTTCATTGCAATGAGAAGCACCTTTAGGGGGATGTTTAAGAGTGTATCAGATGATGGAAATAGAGCCAATCCCAAAAGTAAAAATAGAATTAGCATGGGCTATAAACGTCGATGGCTTTTAGGAGTCCACCAGGGGAAGAGAAAGCAGGGATGTGGATTGTGAGGATAAAGAATAAGAAAGAGGATGGAATATTGAAGCAGAAACTGCCTCCACAATCATGTTCCTACATAAACTCTTCAAATCTCTATTATTAATTTTTGTTTCTTTATCTTCTGTTTTAAAACCCCATGACAGCAGTTTTTCCTTTGGACAGTGTATTTTTTCTTTGGAATTAAATCTTTTATCTTTGTCTTGACTTGTACATCAGTAAATGTTTAGCAGTATGTTAACTGTTATCTTTTGTGTACTAAAGCACATGATTGTTTGGAATAATTAAATCATGAAATGTCTCCTAAACCAATCTTAGCACTGATACTCTTTTCATCTAGGTGATAAAAGCCAGACCCACATTAATTCACATCAAATTGTCTCATGATAACTTGAAAAATTATGAGAGAATGTTATCTAATCATGAAAATAAGTTAAATTCCTCCTTTCATATAAATAAGAGTTGTTTTTTTTTTCTATTTACAAAGCAGACAGATCTGTGAGGAGGGCCATTTTTCTATTGCATTATGGAACACTTATGATATATTTATTGTTTCTAAGATCTGTTCTTCAGGGTTGATTTGTCAAAAGGACAGCCTGACCTATGTTTTTTCGGCATGGCAATCTGAATGCCAAACAAATGTCTCCTTCGTTCCAAAGACACCATTCCATTCTATTTAGGCAGAAGATGTTGTTAGCTTAACTAAGCAGCAGGAAATTGCTTGACCAGAGTACCTTCTCATGATAAGCTTATTTCACAGACCTTTCTATAAAAGGTAGGTTTTGATGTCAGTCCTACTTAAAGCAATAGTTTTAACCTAATTTCCGATTATTATTGTCCAAATGGGAATATCCAAGTGTTGGGATTTCCTTATAAAAATTGTAACTCTAGAAAAGTTATATTAAAAAAAACACGACTTAAGGGTATATCTAAAAGCCAGCATTGTAAATTCCATATTGCTCTCGACATGGAGAAATAAGCAGATGGAATATATTGGAAGGGCTGAGGGCACAGATGTCTTCTTGGCTTGGGTTCAGAGTAAAAGAAGAAGCCCATTTTGTAGCTGAGGCTGTGATAGGAAACATCCAGATACACAGAGGGCTGAAAAATCAAGTGCACAAGGTTTAATGAACTGTTTTTCAAGACAATTATTACAACATTTGAGCAACAAGTTATTGTTTGGGAGCATGTTCTTCTAACTAATTCAAACATGTGTTTTGAGTGGGAAGAGATTTTCAATGGTGGTTGAGCTACATAAAGTGCCTGTAGATCTTCCACTTACAGTAGCATTGTTACTCTTCTGGCCAAAAGAAAAATAAAAACTTTACCCTGCTGAAACCCTAAGTCCTTCATTCATTACAAATATCATCTCCATGATACCTAATAAACTGAGAATGGGTGTTTACTGTGTTTAATGGGTGCGTACGCCTGTCCTTAAAAAGTTAAAAAACAGAATCAACTGCTATACTCAGTGTAGGGGCTATATTCTTAAGGGAGAAGCCGTGAAAAATAACTTCTATTGTTTAGTGCTATGAAATTTATGCATATTTGTTATAGAAAATGTAAGAAAATACAGACAAAAAAGTTGAAATCACAATACTTTTTTTTATTGGGAAACAATCACAATTAAAATTTTATACTAAAATTCCAGTCATATTCTAAAATTTCTGTGTATTCTTTTTCATATTCCTGTTCTTTTCTTCTGACAATAGGTTATAGAGGTTGTTCTTTGTCAACAAATGCAGATATAAATTGCCAATTTTAGTGGATGCCTATATTTTATCTAATCTATGATTTATTTAACCTATCCGACATTTGTGGACAGTGTTTGTTTTAATCTATCTATCCGTCCGCTGATCTATCCATTTACTTATTTTCGACAACATGGCAACGACTATCTGTGCACATACTTCTCTGTGTGCCTGCCTAATTACTTCCTTGGGTTGAATTCCCAGAAGTAGAATTGCTGGATCAACGGGTCTGCACAAGTTTAACTTTTGATAGATATTGCCAAATTGCCTGCCAAAATTTCATACCCATTATACTCCCTTCAACAGGGTACGAAAGTGTCTTTTCTCCATATGCTCCTCAACACCGGGCAATATCAATCTAATTAATCTTTGCCAAGCTGAAAATCTAAAACAACCATAGAAGCAATACTCCTTCTTATTTGTCTATTTAAGTTTATTATTGCGTTTGTCCATCTTGTTAATGTTAATTGGCCCTTTTCACGGAACACTATGAATTTTCAAACAATGAACTTCCATTTATTGTATCTCCACTTTCTTTGTATTTTAAAGAAATTATATGACTCAGCCTGGAAGTTAGTAGGCCTGGAATTTAATGCTCTCTGACCCTAGCTAAGGGATTAGTTCCCACTTTTCCCTAGATGTAAGATGGGAGCAATTATAACCCAAGCATAGCTGCAAGGACTGCTTTCTATTAGTAAGTAATTGGAAAGGAGAGGTTTAGATTTTGGATTTTTTTGTTTGTTTTAAAATTTCTGTCCACTCCTGTGGTCGGCAGCCTATAAAATGGCCCTCAATGATCCTACTCTCTGGTATTCACACCTTGTATAATCTCCCCTTCAGTGTGAGCTAGACCTAGTAATACACTTCCAATGGATAGAATTCAGCAGAAGTGATGGAATGCCACTTCAAACACTGGGTAACAAAGAGACCCTGGCTTCCACCTTGCTCAACCTCTCCTACCCTGTCTCTCTCTCTCTCTGTCTCTCCTAGAGTCCTTGCTCTAGGAGAAGCAAGCTGCCATGTTACTGTACTCTATGGAGAGGTCCATGTAGCAAGAGGTCCATGCTTTGTTAAACAACCAGCAAAGACCTGGGGCCTGCCAATAGCCATGTGAGTGAGTTGGAAGCCAGTCTTCTCCCAGTCCAGCCTGGAGATGATAGCAGCCCCAACCTGAAACACCTTGATGCAGCCTAGTGAGAGGCTGAGTCAGAGGCACCCAACTAGGTTGTGCCGACATCCATGACCCTGAGAAATGGTGAGCCACTAAATTTTGGGGTGTTGTTCTGCAGTGCTAGATAACTAATACAACTCCTGAGTTGTCCTCTGGGCAGTGTTGTGAGTGTTGTGAAACTCATGATGTTGTGAGTTTCTGCCTCCTGCTCCTGGTTTGGCCATGCATCACCAAACCTCTGTCATCGCTGGTACCTGGTCCATCGCTGGCACCGCCTGAAATTCTGTGGCTCTCCTCTCAATGTACTTGGCCTATCCCCAGCAGAGAGGCTGAGGGACTGCTACACTCCTGTATTAACCATGTCTTTTCTTTTCTGTATCCTGATGCTTTGACATCTGGGGCCTTACTGATGCTGGAGGGACTGCCCCTCCCAAGGTAGCTAGTTTCTGCAGATAATAAACAACTCATCCAAGAACATGCTTTTCAAAGGCAAAGCAACTATTCCAGAGCCCACCCCAACCACCTCCTTTATGGGACTCTCAAACTCCAGGCCACTATCCATCAGCCCTAATCATCCCAGAGCCAGGTACCAGACAACGAGGATAGCCCCTGTGCTTCAGAGCCCACTGAAATTAGTCAAACGAGCCAATCCTCTGCCTATTTGCTCTGCATTGCTCATTCCTACCCAAGGAAACCACAATAAAAACTCTTGCTCAGGATTTCTGTGTCTCCTTCTGCCTCCTGACCCCCCACCATGGTGTGCCCACCTCCTCTTGAAGTCTGTGAGTATAACACGCTATCTGTTCAGAGACAATCATTTCCTGATCTGTTGGCCTTACCATACCGGAATGATAATAAAGCCTATATTAAAACAATCCCCCTTTACTCTGCTCCCGCTTGCCTTATTCCCCCCACACCCCATCCTCTTAATGCTTTATTGAATGGTTCAGGTAAATGAAAGGCTATGACTACACATAACCAAAGGCAAATACTATTTCACAGAGACCCATATTAACTAAAAACACAATAAGGAAGATAAACACTTACGTAAGTGCACTTGATCTGGGCAGATTCCCTGGCCTATTAATATGCAAATCAGCATCAGTTTTCCTTTGTTTATTGCAACGTTGAGATTCTGCCTCAGGCTCACCAGTGTTGAAGAAATGGGGCTCATTAGAGAACAGGCTACCCCATGATGGCTGCCCTGAGTTATAGCAAGACTGTTCTAAAGCTCTGGAAGTGCTACTTTTAAAAATAAAATTATTTGTTCTCCGCACCCTTCTCATATCTTCCTCCTGCAAGTAAAAGGAGGGGGAAAAAAGAGGTCGATTTTCAGGTTACTGTGTTTCATTCAAGGGGCTAGACCAGATGATCCCTCAAGGTCCTGTTTAACCCTAAGGTTGCTTGCTTGTTTGTGGATCAGTTATACACGTGCTAGAATGAAGGAGCCCACGGAGCCTACTGTTTGCTCCTTTGTTGTTTTTGTGTTTGTTTTGCTTCCTTTGTTTTTGGAGAAATAGCACTCCAGCTTGTATGGCCCATCATCCTGTCTTACCTCCTTACTTTCAAATGAGGTAAGGAATACATGGGAGCATATTTCATGCAGACTGTCTTCCAGATTTCCCACAGTCCTGTTTTCCTGAGCAAGATGTTATCTTTTGTAGGTAAAGGGAATGAACTTTAAAATTATTCCAGAAGAAAACAAGTGAAAGGTTGTCTTTTCCTAAGGTACAATCAAATTTTGTCACAATTTGTATTTCATGAGCCTACTTGTCAACATTGCATTGTATCTAAAGATGCTTTTATCTACCTGTATGTGTCTTAGGTTGAACTAAATAGCATGTAATTTACTGAATCACTAAAACATGGAATAGAAAAGAGAAATATTTCTTACTCATTGTTCTACTTCTCAGCTCTGAGGTGCAATGAATCTTGTACTTCAGGACTGTCAATCACTTCTGGTTTCAGAATTGCTTTGGTAAAAATTAAGATATTCTGGCAGGTTATATTCAAACTTTTTTGTTTTGTTTTGAGACTCTTCTCTTTGTTTAATGGGCTGCCTCTTAAATAATGCTCTTACTCTGTTGAGGAAGAGAATTATTGAATTGTGTGTGTGATGACTAGCAATCACATATAAATGGAATAGTAGCAGGGTTTCTGTAACCAACAGAAGTTTACGAAACATTAAATTGTTAAGGGAGTCACAGTGTTTCGGAGATTGACCTTGAAGTTTTAAAAGAGTGAATTGATCCACTGGAACAAGTACAAAGCCAGCTTTGGTGCTAAATGTAAATTGTTAAAAATGGTACGGAATAACATCTGCCTTGTAGTATGCCTTAATCAGCACTGTGAAAAATGAAAGTTTAACGATCTACTATAGTGGCTTCTAAGTGAAGGATAAACAAAGGATGAAAGAGTTTCTTGCATGGTTTGTAACTGATGCCATGAAAAATGTCAAGAACCATCTGCCTCAAACTTATCCAAACTGTCATCAAGTATTCTAATCCAGTCAAACGAGATACAACTAGAACAACCTATGTAACTTGCTGAAGGCTTATCAAAAGAGTTGTAAATAAAGAAGAAAAAAACCCATCAACTGTGTAGCTGCAGATTGCAGCCAGCTTGCCTGTGGCTTTGAAACTCAATCCCATTTCTCTAGTCTGACAAACTGTACTAAATAGCAAAATGGATTTTTATTGCTCTTAGCCATTTTCACTTTAGTTGCTATCAGGAGATAAATACAGAGTTTCTTAATAGAATTGGATCATGATTTATTTTTTAAAATGTACAGACTGGTTTAGACCTTACCACTCAATCCATAAGTATGTACCAAATGTGTGCAGGGAACCTTAGCATTGCATTTTGGTCAGTAAGAGATCACTTACCCACATATGGTTAGATTTCCATGGCCTAAGACCCCATAACTTTTTTTTCTTAAATTAGAGCTTCTCTTCATGCTGCTTACTAAATCAATTTTTAATAATCTACTCATTAAGAGTACAGAGTTCAGAATCAGACAGATGGGGTTTAAATCCCAGCTTTACTACTCACTGCCTGAGCAACCTTAGGCAAGTGGTTTAACTTCCCTGAACTTATTTTCCTCATCTGGAAGACTGAGATGGCTATAACCACCTAGATCATAGACAGACATGAGTTTATGCTTGGGAAATTCCTACAACAGTGAAGCCAATCATGGCAGAGACAGGTAATGCTCACTGAATCACCATGCACTCCCCTCAGTTTCCTAGTCACCATATGACCCCAAGAGGGTCAGCTCTGGCCAACGAACTGTGGGCAGAAGGGCTGCATGCCATTTCCGAGCCAAGATCTTTAACTGCCCGTGTGCCTCCTCCATTTTCTCCTTCCCTGCCAATGCAATCTTGGAATTGATGTATTCAGATGGAATAGTTAAAAAATAAAGACCACTGGTCCCATGTTGGACTCCCCATGAGAAAGAAATATATCTTTGTTGGGTTTAGCTGTTGATATTCAGTGTTAATCTATTCCTGCACACAGCAGAGCTGAGGCTAATATATAAATCAGTAAGTGTTGGTATTTATAACTATATATGTGTGTGTGTGTGTAAATACATATTTCACTACATAGATACACAATAAATATTTAAATGGCTTGGAATCTTTTGGCTATTCTATTCACTGCTGCAGTATTTCTAAATTAGTAGGATCCAAGGACTATTGTTGTGGGGGAAAGAAGGATGATAATACGAATAACTTTAGAACAAGGCAAAATGGTGTTAAAGCCACAAGAATAGCTTTATGAGAGAACTTCTAAGAAATAAGAAGAGGAGATCACTTATGGCTCTGGGAAAAGACTTCATGGATGTGAAGTCCCTTTAGCTAGCATTCAAAGAAAGGGAATATTAACATAGATAGGTCTAGAGTTGTGGAGGGCATTCTTTGTCTCCCCTCCCAACCTCTATGCTAAGTCTTCAGCAAAAAATAAGAAATAGGAATGACCAGTATATACGTGAAAAGATCTTTGTTCCCACAATTACTCAAAATAGATTAGAATTAAAACTAGAAGTAGATATTATTTTTCCCCTATCAGATTGGCCAGATTAAGATCGATGACATCCAGTGCAGGTGATAGAATGGGACTGTGGCACTCTCACTGACCTCCAGTGGAAAAGTAACTTGCTGCATTTCTGAGGATTTTGGCAATAACTACTAAAAGTCTTAAAAATGTGCTTGTCTTTCACCCAGTGATTTCACATCTAGAATGACTTCACAAAGGTAATTGTATGGAGATATTAATCACAGAAAAGTTTAAAACAGTAAAAACAAACAAAATAACCCACAACAACTGGAAACAATCTAAATGTCCATCAATAGGGGATTGGCCAAATAGATTATGGCATATGTGAGAACATTATATTAAATAAAAATGATGCATATATAAATCTATTGACATGGAAAGATTCACTATGTATGATTAAATAAAAGGATGTTTTAAAACATTATGGGCTATATGATACCATTTATGTCCGTGTTTATGAAGTTATCTATTGTCTATTTTATATTTTTAGAATTTAGAATTATAATTTACTTATTATAATTTAATTACATTTGCATACATATTATATAATATGTATTTAGATTTAATTAGATTTAGATTTATACATACACGCATATCCTTTCTGAATTTTCGTATGTCAAAATTTTAACAGTGGTCATACTTGGTGATTTTAGGTGGTAGGGTTATGAACGGTATTTATTTTTATCCTCATTTCCTGAATTCTTTTCAATGTTTATGTGTTACTTTTATAATAAGAAGAAAGGTATTTCAAAAACAAAAAAGAAGGGAGATCATTCCAAACAGTTTGGGAATGGTCTTCATTTTATGAAGTGGATAAGGGTCTCTTCTAATGGCCTCAACCCATGTGTGATAGACACAATTTCTTTTATCCTAGCTGTATCCACTCTGCATAAGGAGATAAGCTGCACCATCTAACGGGCCATTTCCTGATAGATAAGTCATACTGAATTGAAGAATATTGCCTACTACCATATTTTAAAAACTCTTTTTAGTATTATCTGCCATTTCTCTAAAAGTAACGGTTCTTTTAATTTTATAATAAGTGGTTTGGCAGCCCACAAAAGAGAAAAGATGGATTGATACTTTAAGGACTAGAAGACTAGAAATCTCTTTCCTTGTATACTCAAGGCAGAGAATTCTTAGTTCTGTTACATTTAAAATAATAATAGCTACGATTTCTTGAGTGCTTCGTATTTGAAAGATCTATGCTAGGCACCTTCTGTGCAATATCTCATTTCATCCTCACTAGAACCCTATAAGTTTGATTTTTATTTCCATTTTATGGGTGAGGAAACTGATTGAGTAAATTATTGAGGTTCCATAGCTAAAAGTGGCAGAGTCATCATTTTGCCTGGTAATTGAGAGAGAATCAGATTCCAGATGGTGGAACAGCTTGTCGAATGGAAAGGGGTCAGGTGTAGGGATTAGATGACCTGGGTCACACCGCCATTAAATCTTGGTAAGTTTCTTCCCTTGGGTTGTAGTAAATACGGTAAATAGAACATATGTGTGTATTTACACTCTGTCACTCACATGAGAGTAAAGAAATAAAAATTATGTATCTATATATCCAGATCTATACCAACAATGACATAAAGAGGGAGAGGAAGGGCCACAGATAAGAAATGTCAAAATGTTTTTGAAAGATTGAAAGCAGAAGAAAGAGTAGTAATGAACTTAGCAGAGTAGAGAGCACTGAAATCTAAAAGCTTGTAGTATAAGGAGATGATGCAAAGATATTTTCTCTAGAGATTCATGTAAAAGTTCAGAGATTAAAGGCATCATGAAGAATATGCATTTGTTTATCTATTTGGTTATTTTTCTCAGAATATTTTAATCTGCTTTGTAGAATTCTTACATTCCAATACATCATTTTATGGTTGCTTCCTTTTTATTGCTATTTCATTTTTGCTTCCAATTAAAAAGGTCTGGGTTTTTAAATTTTAAATATGATACTCTTAAGTGTCATATTCATATTTTAAGAATTTCAATCAATACAGAAATGTATAAAGTAACAGAAAGAAACTCTCTTACACCTTCATCTCATTCTCTAGCTGTACTACTCCATATGGTAGTTGCTAGCTACAAGTCACTATTTAAATTGCAATTAACTAAAATGAACTAAAATTAAAAATTTAAGTTCCTCAGTTGCACTAGCCACATTTGAAGTGCTCAAAAGTCACCCACGGCTAGTGGCTATTGTATTGAACACTGCAAAATAGAACATTTTCATTATCATAGAAAGTATATTAAAGAATATTGCTATAGAGGTATTCACTGTTAACATTTATTATATAAATATTCAATTTTTTCAACTGTACATAAATAATAAGGCATCATACTACACACGCTCATGGTTTTTCACAAATAGTCCAACTACTTCTAAGGAAAACCAACGTTGTCCTGTTCTGTCCCTCCGTATGTTCACCTCAGCTCCCCAGAAGCACCCACTTACATTATTAAAATCAAATTATAGTTTAGGTATTGTAACAAATTAAATAGTACAGAAACACACAAGAAAAGAACTTCTCGCCACCTCCAGTCTTACACTATAGAGACACAATCTATTTAATATCTGTTTTTAGTTCTTTTGGTGGCTACTTTCACAACTCCATTTCTCAATTTCTTACTCAATCAGTATTTATTAATTCCTCTATATGTAAGATGAGGATTAAGCTCATATTAACCTCATCCCTTTATATTTTCCTCCTGTTTGAAATTTGTATTATTACATTCTATTGTTGTCTCTCTATTTTGTTTTTTGTTTGTTTGTTTTGAGACAGGGTCTTGCTCTGTTGTCAGGGTAGAGTGCAGTAGTGTCATCATAGCAAACTGCAGCCTCCAACTCCTGGGCTCAAGTGATCCTCCTGCCTCAGCCTCCCAAGTAGCTGGGACTACAGGTGCACACCACCACCCCCGACTAATTTCTTAATTTTTTGTAGAGACGGGGTCTTGCTATTGCCCAGGCAGGTCTTGAACTCCTGGCCTTAAGCGATCTTCCTGCTTCAGCCTTCTAAAGTACTAGGATTATGGATGTTAGCCACTGCGCCCATCCTAATTCTAAATAATATTCTTTACCTCTATTTCTTATTTCCTCTACTCTCCCTTGACTTGTAAACTTGTGATATCAGCCCCTGAACCCTCTTCTCCACCACTTTCTCCCATTTCCAGATCCCACCCTCTTGCCACACTTTGGCCCACACATTGTATTGTGTTCTGTCTGCCCACCAAAGCTGCATTTTCTATGCTTTCTCCACAGGTTGACACTCAAAATCCAAAGCCAATTAGCAACATTCATTTGAAATAAAATATGTGGCTTGAACTAAATGCATTCTAAGGTTCCTAAATTTGGATATTTTACAATCTACTTAGCTAGATTTGTTGTTAGACCATCTGATATAAACCTGACTCATATTGCTGAGGGAGTCTTTCTATGTGTGTGCGTGCATGCAAGATCATGTTTGCGCAGGCAAACGCTCTTCTTCCTCTAATCAAGTCAGGTAGGAGATGCAGATTTAGAGGCTTTGGAGGTCCCTGGGAGATGAGCTACAGCAGTGTGATTCTGATCCCTTTGATTGTATACAGGCTTCACATCCTAGATCTTTGTTCAGACGCTGTCTCTCTCGCATGGCCTGAGGGCTGTGGATACTGTTTAGCTTTCTGATCTTCCAGAGTGTAAAAGATTCCCTTGACTGGGGTGGAAGCAAGTGGACTAAAAGGTACAGAGAGCAAGGTTTCAATCCCAGAGATCTATGCAAATGCATGGAGACATCTCTATTACATACACCATGAAAGTTGATGCAAGTTATTCGTAATTTCAATGACCATACTGGATTGCCTTTAATATACACTAGCTGAAAGAGGGTACTAACCAAAAGCTAATATTGGAGCTTGCTCTCAGGCTGCTGGGAGGCTACCAAGAATCTCATTGGCAGTCTTTTTTGAAGATCAGTTCCTTATGTCCATTAAACCAAGATTAAATTAGTTTGTGGAAGCTGCTTTTAGCATTTGCACTATTACATTATGCATGATTCCTGACTGCACATCGTATGAACAAACTGCACTGAGCTCCATTAGTGATTGTTTAGGGCTGTGCTTAACTTGGAAATGGATTGATTTTGTGTAGGTTAATGTATAGCAGTGATGTTGCCATGGCCTTAAAAATACCCTCTTACATTTGATATCAATAGAGAAGCATTCTTTGGGGATTATGGCTCATTTTAAAAGGATAATTTATGTAGATTGCATGATTAGAGAGCAGTAAACCCTATAATAGTATATTGTATATCAGGAAAAGTGGCACTCCCCTCCTCCCTGCGTTGGAAAGGTTAGGGTACCTTATTCCGTGTGTTTCCTACTGGGACCATCCCTAGTAAGGTGAAATGATATTCCCAGATTATTCAACCAGTCATGACAGAACCAAAAATTGAATGCACATCTTTTAAATTTTGGTTATATCTGAAAACTGGATTTTTTAGGGACCTTAGATCATCCTCCTCATTAGAAGGCTGCACCCATCTTTTTGTCCTTCCCAGAAACAAACAAGTGCTTGGGATAGTGTAGGTGTTGGTATATACTTGCTGAATTGAACTAATGATTTAGCTTCCTTATTTTACAGAGAAGATGGCTGGGACATGATATAAATGTTTAGTCAAAAAATGCCTTTACTAAAGTGTACCCTAGGCCAGACACAAAGGTAAATCAGCTGTAGTCACTGCCCTCTAGGAGCTGAGAGTTGGGGGATGGGGTAGGGGGAGGGACAGATCACGCATAGGCAATGCCCCTGTAAGGTGGCAGAATGTAGTAGGTGCTCTGGGATCCAGAGGATGGATCAATGATATCTGTGGTTAGTCAGGCAAATGAGCTGGTGGAAGGCATGCAGGCAGGAGGACAGGCTTGAGTATAGGCATAAAGGGACAAAACAACCTGGAGTGAGCAAGGGTCTATAAGCAATTGTGGGAGGTGGGGAAGGAAATCAGCACAGGTAGAACAGATCAGGAAGGATCCTCCTTGCCAGATGAAGGAGCTTGACTTGCCCAGGGACATCCCACCCGCCTCCCTTCTTAGTTTTCAACGTCCATTATACTACTTTATGATGATATAGTAATATATCCCTCATTTAGCTCCCATTTATAAGTGAGAACATGTGGTATTTACTTTTGCATTGCTGAGATACTTCACTTAGGATAATGGTCTCCAGTTCCATCCAAGTTGCTGCAAAAGACATTATTTCATTCCTTTTTATGGCTGAGCAGTACTCCATGGTATACATATCATATATTTTCTTTAACTACTCATCAGTTGATGGGGACTTAGACTAGTTCCCTATCTTTGCAATTGTGAATAGTGCTGTGATAAACATTCCAGCATATATATTTTAGAAAGTATAAAATATATTAGTGCTGGGCATGGTGGCTCATGCCTGTAATCCCAGCTACTCAGGAGGCTGAGGCAGGAGGATCACTTGAGCCCAAGACTTTGAGATTTCAGTGAGCCATGATCATGCCACTGCACTCCAGCCTGGGTGACAAAGATCCTGTCTCTAAAAAAAAAAAAGTGTGTGTGTACATACATATATATATGCACACACACAGGGTTGAGCATATATATAATTTATAAGTAACTACACACATAAATGATTATATTAGGGGTGACTCATCAAAAATATTTAAAAACAAGTCTCTACAATTTAGCCAGGTTACTGCATATGGATCTAGTTATTTTGCCTGAGCCCTGTATGGTGCTACGTTATGTGAATATGCCACAGTATATGTATCCATTCTCCTTTGACTAATATTGGAGCTGCTCCCAGTTTTCACTGTTACATACAATGATGGAGTGAACAGGTATGATTTGCTTTTGTCCAGACTCATGACTACTTGGTAAAGCCTGGTGGTAGGAACTGATTCTGACCTTGTCCAGGTTTGAGAACTGCACACAACTAGTAAGATGCAGACCCGGACACAACTGGGCCATGGCTACATTATTCTTGGCTGACTACACATGTGCTTTATCTGCCTTGATGACAAATAGATTACACTGAAAATTTTCATGAGCTTCAGAAGACAAAGGGGAAAAGAAGGTTTCAAAGACTCCACAAACCCAGGAATCTACAGGAAGAAAAAACAAACTAATCTGAGGTGCCTCTGACTCTTCCTACTTCTTACATGTCTCCAGTTGTCCTCTGACATCAGCCAGCGCTTTCTTCCTGGCACTTTGCAGGGCGACTCTGCCTTGCCCCCCCACCCCACCCATACTGGCTAGCTTTCATGCCCTCTGATTAGACTGCACCTTTTCCTGCCTCGTGTATTTTTGATTTTAATGTAGCATTCTGGAAGATCTGAGAGTCTGTACTATGATTTGAATTATTAAAGCAGGTCAGTGTTTGTGCATTTAGAAGCAAGGTTCTTTTTTCGACCAACCCCTGTGACATGAAAAAGGAAATCTTGCAACCAACAATTACCCACACCGATGTTCTTTTTATTCCCTCTTTTATTTACTTATTTTTTGGCAGTTTCTTTATTCCTGAGGTTCTGTCTGTCTATCTGTCTCTCCTTTTTAATATCATGTATTGGGCTCTAAGCCAAGGAGCATTCTATCACCTAAAGGAACTGACTGAATAGATTCACATTGGGTGTATGGATGTTGCTTCTTTCTCCTTGGATTTTGAGTTTTAGGTTAATTTGACCAATGTCATTTCCATCCTTGGCATCAAAAGTGAAATGCTGTTTTGATCTTTGGGCCAATGCTTTAGCTACTATGAAACTATAAGCTTTATAAGGTCTTGTTTTAGTCACTGTTAGAATCCCATATAGATGTCCAACAATATTTATTAAATAGATGAATAAATTAAAAACAGGTGGGAGGCAGCTAGAACTTGGCACTTGGGACCATGGAGATTCAGTGTATAGGAGAAAAGATTCCTAAGTTAGACTTTCCTCAACTATAAAATTTGGGCACTAGCATGTGGAAAGATTGAAAGACCATCCTTCACTGTTCAGATTATATCTTTAATGTTGCTGAATTGCTAAAGAGATGAGACAGTTATTACACAAAGTGTTTAGTCTAGAATTAAATTGAGAATAAGAAAAACCATCTTGCTTTTTGATTTAGAACACCAGCATTTGAGTTCCAAGTTCCTGCATTTACCATGAGTCTTTAGCTGTGACATTTTACTGTTTGGGCTCCAGTTTGCTCATCTATAAAATATCCAAACAACAAACAAACAAAAACATAGTGTTTACAGGTTGTTTATGAAGATCAAATAAAACAATTATTGTCATCTTGAGTAATGATAAGAGCTCAATAAATGTGAAAGAAAATGAGAGTTCCTTTGTCCATTTTTTCTTCTTTTCCCTTAGGAAAGATGATATGGTGATTGGAATGCAGAAAAGAACTCTTGAAAGGACGGTTTTGTGGCACAGACTTAAATAACTGCTGTACAGATAAATTATGATGTATTTGAAGCAGGGGATTTTGAATTAAAAAAGTAGCAATTTGAGCATGGTTGTTGGACAAAGAGTTCTAAAAGTTAGATTATTTTACTTATTAATAAAAATTATACTTATCTTTGTGTTGTTAACTTCATAGATCCATAATATTATATATGGATATCTGTATATATTTTTGAGAGGTTATATGACTCTTGTGGGTTGAATTGTGTCTCCCCAGAAGATAGATATGTTGAAATTCTAATGTTTCCCACTATTGTTTCCTCTCCACAGAGCCTGTTGTCCCTGCGACGACTTTGCACTGACTTCAGGAGCATCCCTGTCTGGGTGGGTGTAGAGGTCTGTGGGGGAGCCAGGCATCCTCCTGTGGGTCAGATTGCACTGCATTGGCTGGCCGTGTGGGCATGGCCCTCCCATGCTCTATTCCTAATTGTATATCTCCCACTCTTCAGTGTTTCTGATTATATCTCCATTTCACCCATTTTTTTCCTGTGCTGTGTGTCTCGTGCTGTTTCTCTGCAGATTCACAATGCTGTTTTTGGTGGGGAGTGATCCACTTGTGTGTGGCCATCCGAGTTCTTCACCTCCTTCTCTGGGAGCAGTGAGCCAGGAGGTCACCACTAATCCACCATCTTTCACAAACAAATTGGGAGTCATCAGTCTACCAGACTTCAAGCTGTACTACAGGCTATAATAACTAAAACAGTATGGTACTGGCACAAGAACAGAGACATAGACATTTGGAACAGGTCTGAGAATCCAGAGATGAAACCATCCGCATATGGTAATCTAATCTTTGACAAAGCAGACAAAAATATACACTGGGGAAAAGAATCTCTATCCAATAAATAGTGCTGGGAAAACTGGATAAAAAAATGCTGGAAGAATGAAACCAGATCCCCACCTCTCACCTATTACAAAATAAACTCATGATGGATAACAGACTTAAACCTAACGCATGAAACCTTAAGAATTCTAGAAGAAAATGTTGGGAAAACTCTTATAGACATCAACCTAGGCAAAGAATTTATGAAGAACACCCCCAAAGCAATCACAGCAGCAACAAAAATAAATAAATGGGACCTGATCAAATTAAAAAGCTTCTGCACAGCCAAGGAAACTGTCATTAGAGCAAATAGACAACCTACAGAATGGGAGAAAATATTTGCATGCTACATATCTGATAAAGGGCTGATAACAAGAATCTATATAGAACTTAAGAAAATTAACCAGACAAAATCAAACAACCTCATCAAAAAATAGACAAAGGATATAAAGTGAAACTTTTCAAAAGAAGACAGAATAATGGCCAGCAAACATATAAAAAAGTGCACCACATCTCTAATCATTAGGGAAATGCAACTCAAAACCACAATGAGATATTACCTAACACCAGTGAGAATGGCCTTTATCAAAAAGTACCAAAACAACAAATGCTGGCATGGATGTGGAGAGATTGGAACACTCTTACACTGCTGGTGGGACTGCAAATTAGTACAATCCCTGTGGAAAGTAATTTGGAGATACCTCAAAGAGCTAAAAATAGAAATACCATTCGATCCAGCAATCCCACTACTAGGCATCTACCCAAAGGAAAAAGAGATATTGTGTAATAAAGACATCTGCACTCTAATGTTTATGGCAGCAAAATTCACAATTGCAAAGATGTGGAAACAACCCAAGTGCCCATCAATACATGAGTGGATTAATAAAATGTGGTATATGTATACCATGGAATATTACTCAATTACAAAAAACAATGGTGAACTAGCACCTCTTATATTATCCTGGCTAGAGCTCGAGCCCATCCTTTGAAGTGAGGTATCACAAGAATGGAAAAACAAGCACCACATGTACTCGCCATCAAATAAGTACTAACTGATCAACACTAAGGTGCTCACATGGTAGTAATAGTCACTGGGTGCCGGTCAAGTGGGAGGGGGTGGTGGGGGTGGGTAAAATCACCACAAATGGATGCAGAGCGCCCTGTATGGGGGAAGGACACACTTGTAGCCCTGGCTTGGGTAAGGCTAAGGCATTATATGTAACCAAAATGTTTGTACCTCCATAATATTCTGAAATTTAAAAAATGCTTATATGTAAACAAATAAAAAAGAAATTCTAACCCCAGGTACTTGTCAATGTGACCTTATTTAGAAATAAGGTCTTTACAGATATAATCAATTAAGATGCAGTCATACTGGATTAGAGTGAGCCCTAAATCTAATTATGGGTATCTTTATAAGGAAAGAGGGATTTAGAGACACAGAGACACACAGGAAGATGACAACCACGTGAAGCAGAGGCAGAGTTGAAGTTATGCTGCTATACCCAAGGAACACCTGGGGTTACATATGCTAAAAAAAAAAAGGATCTAGCCTTTGGAGGAAGTGTAGTCCGGCTACCACCTTGAAATTGGACTTCTAGCCCACAGAACTGTCAGAGAATATATTTCTGTTGTTTTAAGCCACCCATTTGTAGTACATTGTAACAGCAGTCCTAAAAAACTAATGTGATAAAATACCTAAATTCTTCTCATAATTTTATAAATTTTTAACCTTCAACTTGTATTGACAGAATATGGCAGCAGAGTTCATTGGAAAATATTCATGTTTGACAGCAATAATCATCACTTGTATGCTGCTTTATGGCTCACACATTTCTTTCTCAAATTTTCTTTCTCTTGATCCTGGTGATGACATTTCAAGAAAAGGACGGCTGGTAATGTTATTTCCATCAGACCAACAAGAAAGATTAAAGGCCACACAGTTAATAAGGTCTAGAGCCAAAGCTTGACTCCAGGGCACACTGCTCCACAATTTCATCTGCATTGGACTAAACCACACGGCCTCAATTCTAGAAATGCCTCAGACCAAAATTACCAAGGCTCCCCAGGAGCTCTACCTCATAACCAACTGTGGGTTATGGGAATGTGCTAAATACTCTAGAAAGCAGGGACAGGGCAAAGATTAAGTGCTGGTGTTTTATTTGGGAGGTGCAAGCCCATGGCGGTGAAGGGGAGGGAAAAGGAAATGACGCAAAGCCTGCAAGGAGATGGGCTCCTGGATTGGTCACCAGTTCACAATGAGCTTCCATGTAGCATAGCAGGGCCCCGCAGTGAGGATACTCACTTGGCGCACTGAACTTCTCCGAAAGGACTAAGGAGGAAGCAGAGAACAGAGAAGAGAGGTGGAAATTATGTCTTCCTCCTGTCCCTTGCTTCCCATTGGTTAATATCCACCCCAGGATAAGCTGACTCTTCTTCCACCCACTTCTGTGTGACCTCGTCTGCCCTCTGTAGCTATTAATATCTATTCCAGAGTGAAGAGGGAAGGTTGCACTGCTTATGTATGCTCAACTTGGTGATAGGTTTTTTATTAGAGGATTTTTCTCCTCTCTGGCCACGAAAATGGTTTTGCAGAAATGATAAGAAAATCAACCACACGGTTCTCTTAGAGTCTCCTGCTCACAAGGAAAATGGAAAAAAGAAATGATGTTTTGAGGCCCTGGCCAAAGCAGATGGGGAATGAATAGCTGCTCACACATTAAGAGCTTGTGTGCCCTCTTGCTAAGTGTCTGACCTGCATTCTCTCATTGTTATTGCCATTATGAGATAGGTACCTGCATTTTCTAGATGAGTAACTGAGGCTCCATGAGTACTTTGAGAAAACCAACTGAAGGAATAGGCTGTCAAGCTCAAATTTTGTGCAGGTTATCTGCTGTCAAACACCAGAGTTCATAAACATAGTGTTACACTACCTGATAATTATTATATTTCATCAAATCTAAGACACCACTAATTGAAGTCAAACCATTACGTTATGTAGGATTAAGACATTGAAAAAACATTGCCACTTAAACTGGCTCACTGCTTTCTAATCACTCCGAATTTTTACTTTTTACCTGTGGAAAGATTTATTTTAAACTTATCTAGACACACCTTTGTTAGACATAAAAAGGGGAATATAAGTGAAATGAATCTGTTGAGATATTCCCTAAAACATCTGCACTTTGGGCTAATGTTTGATCTGGGCTGTCCATGTTTGCACGCTCTATACCACTGAGCATCCTGGTTGTGAGCCATAAGAGAGTCTGCTACTGTCTTAGGAATTTTCATGCAAGCCATCGAAGCCCATTCAGTGCATGTCGATGCCCATGCAGACAATGACAACTACATCATGACTGCCAACTGGCCAATAGCGATTAGGATATACATCCCAGTTTCAGGGATGTAAAAAGGTTGAAAATACGCATTTCAGAATCTATGAAGTATGGAAATTTTATCCCTGATCGTAACCTAGATGTTATCTTCCATTTAGAATAAAATGTTTTCCTTCCATAACCTAGGGGATTTCTGCTGGCTGTATAGGCTTCTTTGGAGGGAAAAATGTAGAAAATCTTCTTGTTGCTGGGTTTCACTAATGCCAGCAACAACATTAATGAATTGGATTATTTTATAGGTAAACTCAACCCCCTCCATTCTTTGCCAGCTATGAGATTTAACTGTGTTTGAGAAAGTTTCTCACTAAAACTCCTGGGCTTTTAACTTATGTGGACTTTTAAGTATAATTCATCATCTTATCTAATCTGATATCCAAGGATAGCTTTGTCAAAGCAGAGTCAAGTATTGGCAATCCCTCAGAAATCCCTGAAGAATGAATAAAAGAAAAATGATTTAAAGCTGAACAATTTAAGTAGAAGTTTGAAATCTTTTAAAAAACTGAACAGACGTCTTCTCGAATCTGCTAATGCCGGCTTTGGAATATGAATAGAAAACCACACTTCAGGAGCAGAGATGGATCTTGGATATTCATCTTGCCTACTGTAAGAGGTGTATTGGGCACCCTAGGCACATAATAATACAATGTGTGAAGATTTCACAGAACAAATTCCCCAACCTGTGGTAATTTGCTCAGTGTCTCTCTTCCTCCGGAAGGGATGCTCCCAGATTTTTGTTGACATTATTTATCTTTGCCCTTAGGGAATACAGAGGAATAGGACCTTGTCCGTCATGTAGCAAAGGGGTTGTATAGTGTCAGGGTTGAAAGTA
This sequence comes from Propithecus coquereli, assembly GCF_000956105.1. NCBI lineage: Eukaryota > Metazoa > Chordata > Mammalia > Primates > Indriidae > Propithecus > Propithecus coquereli. The sequence goes on from NW_012142746.1 coordinate 1,120,435, forward strand.
CAGATTCAGACCCAGGTTTGAATCCCAACTTTGGTACTTATTAGCTGTGTGACCTGAGGGTTAATTCTGGAACCCTTCTGTGCCTTTGTTTCCTCATGTATAAAATGGAGAAAATAGCTGTGTCGATTAAATGGTACAGTTTTGAGGATTAAATGTGAATACTTGTTAAGCCCCGCCACACAGTAGGTACCTGGCACCTAGTAGGTGCTTTTTAAATGAAACAAGTAATAACTGCTCTTAATTCAAGTTCCTACAAATAGCATAAACTGAACGGGGGTCCTTCATTAACAATGAACCAGTATAGTTCCCTAGACTGCTCTTCCTTCGGATGTTTCTACCTCATGAGATACGCTTACATGTTTTCCTTAAATTCTGATAAGTGAAAATGGTAATTTTCTGTCTGTGTGAATGCAATATGCATATTTTATTTTCTTTCTGGTTTAAGTTTGTGCTTCTTACTATTAATACATCGGGACAGATAGAACTTAAGGGTCTTCTGGCCAAGGCAACTTGGACATTGCATTTAAAGAAAAAAATTGTCTGGCACCAAAGTCAGGACTCTTTACTGTAGGATTTAAATCTTTTCACTGTAGTGCTTTGTTATTAGTGTGACTCGGCCGCACTCCCAGAGTTGTTTCTCCCTACCCGGTTACCTTCTGATAAAGTCCTTTTTGGACTTGGATTTCTAATGGAGAAAATCTGCACATTTAGTGCCCTTTTCTTTCAGTAAGGCGACTTCTTAGATTACTAGCCAGCCTCACCCCAACCATAACCCCCTCCTGGGAACAATACAGTGCTGCCTCCATGACTAGGGCATGAAAGAGGCCAGGTATGTGTTGGCTACAGCATAAGAGGCAAAATTTGCTCTGGTAGCAAAGAGGTTGATGTGTCTGGAGAAGACGCTCTATGCCTACTCTACTTTTCCCACTCATGAAGACAAAATTCAGCAAATTGTGATAAGGACATTTCTTTGTTCTAGAAGTTTCCTATTCTAAACTCAGAATTTCAACCCAGATTGCTAGTGGAATATGGTCTCCATCAGAGCAGGGACAGGGAACTAAGTCAGCCACCTCTGCCTCTGCATTCCCCACTGCCTTTCCCATTGTCCACTTCATCATGGGCCCTCATTCAATATTCCACGAGTGAATGTGTTATTTCCTTGGATGTGACTTATGTTTTAAATTAAAATATTGATTAAGCTAACTGGTGTGGCTACTGTAATTGTACTGAATTATTTTAAAGAAAGAAAGGAGGGAGGTAGAATGGAGGAAGGAAAAAAGGAAAAGGGAGGGAAGAAATAGAGGCCCTAGTTTCTCTAAGTAGACTTGTGATTGGCTTCCTGCTTGTTTAAATTGTTGGCTGTGGTTTGGACCACATTTACTTGCTGTCCAACACCTTGTCCTAGTAGCTGCCAAGAAATTCATGCTAGTTAGAGAACCCATTGGATTATAAATGAAAATGAGTATCTGAAACATTCTTGGTTTTTTAAAATCTTTTTAAAAAGTATAATAGTAATGATTGCCTATTACAATATTTTTTAAAAAATCAAATAAGAAATGCAACAAAATGAAAATCTCCTTTCCTCTTCTTGCCTTGACACTCTATGTAAATCCTCTAAAGTAGCCTCTATTAACAGTTTTATGTCTATAGTTCCAAGACACTCTTTTAATACAATATAACACAAATATAGGAGTGTGTTTTGGCTGGGGAAGGGCACTGTATATATTAACAGAGAGACTGACATGTTTATTGAGCATAGATCTCAGAAGACAAACTCAAAGGATATATTTTTTTCCAATAAAGCAACCTAATTTGATTCTTAACTTCTAAGCTTCCAACCTGGCAGGAAATTCAACTTCAAATTGAGGTCTCCACAGCTCCCAAGGGTTGTACCAAGGTCCTAGGATCTTATGAGGCTCTAAGTCATCATGAAAGCTCCTGGGCTCTTCTCTCCACATTGGTTCCTCCTGAGATGTCCACTGTCTTTGTTAATATGCTCTTTTCTAGAAAGTCTTGGCAAAACTTCTACTATAGGTAAGGATGCTTGAATGGGCAAAAGGAATGGCGGGAAACACAGGAATAAAACACCATGTATCATCTAGAAAGGTATTTTTACCCTACGTGTGTTTATATTGTTTCAAGAGAACCAGAGAGGAGGGTATCATGGTACATATTTGTGTAAAAAAATAATTACAGTTAACCCACAAAACTATCTCTACATTAACTATGAAGTTACGTTGATCGTTCTATCCTTTCTTTTTGATAGTGAATTAATATATTTCAATAAGCACACAGGGAAAGCTGAATAGACCTCCTGTTTCAGTCCCCATGTGCATGAAGCTCTTTGCTAACGAATCCTTTTCTAGTGGTGCTCAGAACTAAGCTGCATAATTCAATATAAGCACAATAATACCCAACATGGAGTAAATCATTACTTGAATTGTGAGAAAGGCACTGCCTGCCTTGTAAAATGACCTCTAGAATCTTCTCATTATGCTTTTTTTCTCCTTTCCTCATTACCTCATGGGTGTATCGATTAGGTGTATACCTTTCTATTTTCTTTTCCTTCTGTTTGTTCTATTCCTTGTCCTTGTTTTCCTAACTGCAGCAGAAGCTCAGCCACTCCTCTGCGAGGGACGAAATTCCTTAATGAAACAATTGGCGATAGGGACTCGGGCTCCTCACACGCTGTCAATAACTATCTTTGAAGTTTAAAGGAGAAGCATGAACCTTGTGAGCTTGGACGAGCCAGCTTGCTTTGCAATTTAAACTGATCAGTTTGAACAATGCATTTGAGGCACTGAGGGAGGGGGAAGGCTTGACCCACTTCACAACACACACTCCACTTGAGTTCCAACCAATTTCTGAGTCTTCGGCTAAGTCAAAGAACTTTTAGAGATCCAGGGCTTACAAAGTATGTGTGCAGTCCAGGAACATTCATGATGTTATCTTATCTGATAGTGGTGTTTTCCCCCTCTGTTCACCAAAATAGAAAAGTTAGTGCATGTGGGTGACATACCCTTGGTACTGCAGTAGAAGGCGTCTTGGCCGAGTTGACACATGCTGTTGGGTGAGAAAAGTCAGTTTTACCTTTCGGCTCCTCAAATTTCTATCAATTGAAGGTGCAACTGCAATTGGAAATCTCAAGATCCATTTAGGTAACATGTCAACCTTTAAAATTTATATCTGAGTAGCTATAATGAATCTGGATATCAATTAAATTCTATGCTAAGGGGTAAGGAAGAAAATGCAAGAAATTGGAAAGCTTCATCTTTTTTAGCATACTGTCCTGGCGGCTCTTTATTATCATCCATTCTAATCTTTTCCATCAGCATGTACAGGTTATGCAATTCTGACACATTTATAGCTTGTGGTGCTCTTTTTATGGCATATAAAAAGTTGCACATATTTAATGTATGTATCTTAATAAGTTTGGAGATAAGTATACACCCATGAAACCATCCAAGGCCATAAACGTATCCAGCACCTCCCAAAGGCTACTCCCACTCCAGCTTGTGGTACTCTAATGCCCCCAAATAATGCACATGACTCTGTAAAGCTTCAAATTTGTTTCAATTTCCTAACGCTCCTTCACTCCACAGACCGTTCTGCCTGTGTCATGTGAGACTCATGGTCATCAACAAAGTCTCCTGTCCCCCATTTTCTGAACACTCTCTTCAACTGTGTGCTCTGAGACCTGGTGACCCTTTAGGACACGCTTTCATACTGCTTCCAAAGTGATGACTTTGTAAATTTTTTATTCTTAGACCAGAGCCTGGTGATGGGACATTTCCTCCTTTTTCTCATGACTTTTTCTAGACCATTTCCCCTCTCTTCTTCCCTAAACACCAGTTTCTTTGAGATGCATGCTGTCAGGCTACCTACCACAATTCTACTTTGATACAGTCACCTATTAATGTCAAAGCCACTTTGCATCCCATTTGTTGACAATTTAAACAGCTCAACAGGCCTCTCTCATGGTCACATCTTTATCATTCTGGGGAAATCCGACATCTCCAAGAATGATCCATCAAACCTGCTGGCATCTCACATTCTTGCTTCCCTCCCTTCCAAAAGTCTTTTCCCTCCACACTGCCTTTTTAGTCCTCCATTCCCATAATATTACTCTAGAGCTCTATGCTCATTCCCATTCTTTTTCATTTATCTAGGACATTTTTTCCAGGCCTCTCATGGCTTGGTCTCCATTAAAATGAAACCTCCTTGGAGAAGCCTTTTTAAGTACCCTATCTAAAATTCCCTTCCCTCACCCTCCCTTCCTCCTTTCTCCTTACATTGCTTTATTTTTCTTCATACCTTTTATGCTTTCAAATATTATAGATGAAGGCATACCCTGTCTCTCCCTAGAGTGTATGCCCATGAACACAGGATTTTGTCTGTTCACCCCCATGATCCTCGTACCGAAACTCTGTCAATTCATATTAGACCCTTAACAAGTATTTAAGAATGAAATAATGAATAGATTAAATGTGTTTATAGCTGCGTACCAATTTACCATGAACACTTTCAGGCCATTAGTGAATTATCACATCATCTCAATATTCATATAGTAACTCTGATATATTAAAAGCATTCCTGGGAATAATTTCCATCAGAATTTTTATATTTCCCCACTTGAAATTTTTCTGATGTGTTCTAATTAATCCAATCACATTCATACCCTATCCTGAATTGCTGTGTAGATTCCTTTTGGGAGCAATTTTGAAACAGGCATGCCTGCTCTTTATGATATTTCTAGCATAAGTTTTGATAATTCTTTTTCTACTGGATGAGAGAAATTGCATAGATATCAAGGGTGAGGGAACATGGGTTATTCTTGTGAACCAGAAGATTTATTGCTTGCCTAATTCTCAAGGAAATACCTTTGGCTCCTTCTTAAACTATGGGTCAATAGCTTTTCCTGTGTTTATGTAGTAGCTTTATTCATGGGCCTGATACTTGGCCCCTTCTGGGGAGTTCTGAGACTGCATCAGAAAAGTGCTCTGCTTTGTGTGCAAAGATGATCCGTTGACCTGCCCACCATGAGGCTCCTGCTGGGCTGTTGCACCAGAGGTGGGGATTTTTTTTTTTTTAATTTTCTAATGCATTAATAATTCTTTTCTGATTTTTCTTGTGATTAGTGGCCTGAATTTGTAAGACATCTGGCAGTATCCTAATGACACAGACCAATGTTGAAGAAAAGATTTTCCTCTTGTGCAAACCTAATTAAACTTTATATAGACTTTGGCCTCATTAACTCCTTTTTCTAAGCAATTCTGTAGCACACTCCCAAGGTTAAGAAGCACAGATGAAGGCCTTCCCTAAGGTAAGTTCCTCTGAAACTTAAGTTTATATTTGGAGAAAACCACAGGATCTCTGAATTTAAATAAGAAGGCTTGTCCCTGTACTTGGTCATAGTCCATATTCAATGAATGCTAATGAATTGATTGAATAAATAATGGGAAAAAATTGAGGGTTAGGAAAGAATGCATTTTTTTCCCCCACTGGGAGAAGATATTCTTATGTTCTTGGGGATCTTTCTTGGTAGAAGTTCTAAAAATTCAAACTGAGAACCTCTCTGCTTTAAACATTAATTACTGGCCTGGTGAGGGGAGATAAGATATTTGATAGTACAAATTCTCATATAAATGTGAAGGGGGAAATACATGAGTATTAGCATACCCTACAATATTATTCTGAAAAGGAGAGAAAATGACTTACTAAAGCAGGAAAAAAGTGACCAAAGAGGATAAAGAGCCACATTGGATATGTTTTTGATAGAAACTGATAAGTATGAGAAGTATTGAATATGAGAACTGTATCAAAGAGAATTTTTTTAAAAATAACTGTCGTGACCCGGCTGGCGTCCCAAGATGGCGGTGATGGCGGCGTCCAGGCTACTGAGGCGGGTCCTGGGTAGCTGGCGGTGGACTGGCCGAGCTGAGGGCTGGAGGACCGGCGGCCGCGGCCTCTGTGTGCCTCGCGGCCGGGGCTAGGCCGGGGTAGGATGCTTGTGTTGGGCCCGGCCTCTCCCTCCTCAGCTTAGGGCGGCGGCGGGCCCGCGCCCTGGCTCCCGGGCCATGGCGCTGAGGGAACTCAAAGTGTGTCTGCTTGGGGATACAGGTGTAGGAACATCGAGTATTGTATGCCGGTTTGTGGAAGACAGTTTTGATCCAAACATCAACCCAACAATAGGGTGATTTCATTCACTGTCGCAGCTCTGAGGGCCATCTTTCTCCAGTGACTCCAAATGACTACTTTCAACACAGAGACACCTAGGACTCCACGTATCTACCACTGGACTCCTTTCCAGGCTCTCATCCCCAAAGACCCTGTCCTGCCTTGTCAATAAGGAGCAGTGAACAAGTCCATGATCGAGTGTAAATTGGCACAACCACTATGATGATCAACTCGGTAAAGTCCATCAAAATATAAGTAGTAATAATAATGATGTATTTATTATATTCTTTAAATGTAATAACTCAGTCCTTGAAACAATCCTCTGTGCTTCCAGTTCAGATATAAAAAATCTCAAGAGAATGTCATTCTCATCCAAACAAAACAAGTAAGGTAAGTGTTTAAAAGCCCATTAGCTGAACACACAAGAAAACATAAGTGAACTAAACTTCAGAAAGTGATAGGCCATTTAGAAGAGATCCGTGGTTGCTCTTCTCCTCTACTGAAACAGGGACCAAGAGAATCTACCACAGATGGGAACATGTGGGCAGTCAACTGCAGAGACTTGAGGTGGGGCAGGTGAGCTCAGAGCAGCCTCTCCATAGGAATTCCTGCCTTCACTGGACACAGGGTGATATTTAATAGCAACCAAGACATAGCAATTCAGGGGTAGAAATAGAAATCAAAGAGAATGCTTCAAAATCCTGATGCGGTTCACTGATCCTCTCCTCTGCTGTGTTCAGTGTGCTATTAGGCTCATCTCGCAAAATGTCCATTTAAAGTCAGGTAGACAGAAGGTGTCCAAACTGAAACACAGAGGAGGAAAAAGATTAAAAAAAAAAGACATCCAAGATCTATAGGATACTATCAGTCTCTCATACACACATCTGGCTTCCCAGAAAGAAAGGAGGAGAAAGGAAGAAATCAAGAATTCAAGAGATAAAGGGCAAGAACTTTCAAAAAAAACTGATAGAAGTGATCAGTGTATAAATCTAAGAATATCTGCAGACTTCAGGCAGGATAAGTTAATACAAAACAAATCACAGCCTAGGCATGCTATAGTCAAACTGCTGAAAACCAGAAATATAGAGCAAATCTTAAAAGCAATCCAAAGAGGTGTTAAAAAAAACATGTCATATGCAGGAGAACAATGATAAGAATTATCATTGACTTATCGGAAAAGGTGGAGGCCAGAAGACAATGATAGGGTATCTCTAACATAGTTTTAAAAAAAAACAAAACAAAAAAAACCTTACCAACCAAGAATTCTACATCTAGCAAAAACTTTCTTGAAAAATGAAAGTGAAATGAAGACATTCTCAGAGAGACGAAAGCTGAAAAAATTTGTCTACAGCAAGTCCATATCACAAGAAATAGAAATTCTAAAAAGGCTATTGGCTTTTAAAACAAAAATAATTGTGTTTATAACGTAAGTTAAAGGTGACAGAAAGCACAGTAGGTGAGAGGAAAATATGTAGAATTAGGCTGGTGGAGTCTTATGTTGTTCATGAAATAGTATTTTATCATTTGGGAATAGACTGAAATTTAAAGATGCGTACTGTAATCTCTAGAGAAGCCATTGAAAAAATAGACACAAAGAGGTATAGCTAAAAATCCAATATAAGAAATAAAATAGAATATCCCCCCAAAATGCAGTTTATCCAAAGAAGACAGAAACAGGGGAGCAGAGAAACAAATACCAAAATGGGACAATTAAAACTTGCCATATAAATAATTGCATCAAATGTCAATTTTCTTATTTCTAGCATTTTTATTTTTAGACTTCATGGTTTGCCTAGGATGAGGACAAGAATTAACTGGAAATGGGTATGAAGAAACTCTATGATAATTGGAAATGTTGTTTATCTTGTTTTGGACAGTGTTATCCAAGAATATGTTATATTCTTATGGACTTCATGATATATTATAAAAAAGATTATGATGTCTGTAAGAGTTTTGCTTATTTTTACCATCTTTGTACCTCTTTTCCTTTTTTGGCCTCATTGTGTTGGCTAGATCCTCCAATACAATGTTGAATAGAAGTGTAAGAGTACACATGCGTGACTTATTCTTAGTAACGACCAAAATGTTGGCAAGAATGTGGAACAACTAGAACTCTATAAATTTCTGATAGTAGTATAAAATGGTGTAACTACTTTGGAGAACTCTTTTCTATTTTCATATTAAGTTAAACATACCTCTACCCTATGACTCAGAGCTCCACCCTTAGGTATTTACTCAAGAGAAATGAAAATACATGTTTACAAAAAGACTTGTACAAAAAATGTTTATAGCAGCCTTATTCATAATAGCCAAAAACTTGAGACAACTCAGGCCCCTCAACATAAGAATGGGGAAAATGTGATATAGTCCTGCAATGTAATTCCATCCAGCAATTTAAAAAAAAATGAGCTACCAAGCAGTATAGATGAATTTCAAAAACATTGTTAAATGGGCCAGGCGTGGTGGCTCACGCCTGTAATCCTAGCTCTCTGGGAGGCCGAGGCGGGAGGATTGTTTGAGCTCAGGAGTTTGAGACCAGCCTGAGCAAGAACGAGACCCCGCCTCTACTAAAAATAGAAAGAAATTAATCGGACAACTAAAAATACATAGAAAAAATTAGCCGGGAATGGTGGCGCATGCCTGTAGTCCCAGCTACTCAGGAGGCTGAGGCAGAAGGATCACTTGAGCCCAGGAGTTTGAGGTTGCTGTGAGCTAGGCTGACGCCACGGCACTCACTCTAGCCCGGGCAAAAGAGTGAGACTCTGTCTCAAAAAAAAAAAAAAAAAAAACATTGTTAAATGAAAGAAGCTAGACACAATAGAGTACATAATTTTGATTCCATTTATATGAAATCCAAGAACAGTTAAAACTAATTTATGCAGTAGAAGTCAAAAATGATTTGCCTATGGTAGGGGTTACAAAAATGCTGTTCATCTTATTTTGGGCCATAGTTACATGAAAACATGAGATGTCAAAACTCGTTGAACTGAAAACCTACAGTCTGCATTTTATTGTACATTAATTATACCTCAATAAAATATGTGTAGTTTTGTAAAAAAAAAAAAATAACTGTTGTGATGTCTGTGTCATTTTATTCATTTTCTATTTTCCTTAGCAGGTATACTAATAATGTAAATGATTTTCAGTTATTTTTTCCAGGACTGTTACTTTATTGAATGTATATTTTTATCCTGTGGTGCCTAGTTGTATGTGGCTTCCCTGAAGGGACCCATCGCCAAAGCTGTACTAGAGGGATGACCACTCAGGCTAGCTCTGGATGTTTCAGTGATTAGAGAGGGAGCTGACTTCTTATCTAGGGCATCAGAGAAGGTTTCCTAGAAGGGACAGTATTTTACTGAGGCCTTGAAGGATGGATCAAACATGAATCAGCAGATGAGGGACAGAGTTTCCAGATGGAGCCAATGACTAACATGACCCAGATGGCAAAGATCAGGGATGGGTGAAGAGCACAGTGTGACCGGGATCTTTTGCCTGAGATATGTTCTTCACAACTGACCATCACCCCAACACCTACACACATACCCCCCCACAACACTTTCACCTGGTGAGCCTTTACTCATCCTTTAGGTCTCAATTTAGGCTTTACTCCCTCCAAGAAGCTCCCCCCAATTTCTCTCCACACAGTACTATGTCAAGGGCTCCTGATGAGAGCTTCTATTATTGGAGCACCAATCACCGCATAACACAAGCACCCACTGAATCTTCCTCTCCAGGAGGACAAATGCCTCTTGTTCATCCTTGTTCTTCCCAGCATCTATTGAAGTACCAGGAACATAATAAACCCTTAATAATTTTTTTTTTCAGAAAAAAGCAAAGAGGGGTGAGGAAGAGAGAAAGAGAGAGAGTGAGCAAGCATGTGTCATAGGGGATACTTTCTAAAAACATCCTACAAGACATCATAACATATTAGTAGAAGACACTAGTTTTCTTAGATGCCTTACCTGCCAGGTGAGTCAATTGTTCAATCGTAAGCTACCACCATTGGAGAGAGTCTTTAGAAATAGCTAAATCATTCCTTCATTGTAAATGTCCCTCAGACATTTTAGAGTTGAAGAAAGAAGTAACGAGAAGGAAATTATTTAAGAAAGGTACACAATTTGTGCCAGCTAGTCCACCCTTTATTGGTTACGCCTTTGGTGCATTTATTTGGTTACCTTTCAAGTAAAAAATGTGACATTATTTTTGTGTAAGAACCAGAAGTTTGCAATCCAAAATGCAAAAACACTGAAAAAAACATTCATAGCTAAAATGTCATGCCCTGAAGCATAGCAAAGTCTCACAAAAGTGACAGAATTCATTTGCTTGGAAATATTAAAAATAGAATCCAGTCAGCAAACTCCCTTCGCTTCTCGCTCCAAAGTCTATTGTCACTGTGTCAATCACAGCTGCTCCATCCCTCACCCACTCACATTTATATTGAATGCACCTGTATGACTTTAAGGTACAAGGAACCATAATAATGGAGGATTTGGAGTAAAAATTTGCTCCCACTGAATACATAAACCCTGTAAAATATTGGCTTAAAATAATAGGTTGAGAGATGATGAATATATTAATCATATTGGTGAATATATCAGTCATCTCCACAAGAAGATGTGTTCTTTTAATTTAATTTTTTTTTTTTTTTTGGTGAGTTATAAGACCAAAGAGATAATATGAACTCATGACTTCACTGGGTTTTCCATGTTTATTCATTGAACACTTAACTTTTTATGATAGGTTCTTGGGGTGCAGCAGTAAAGAACAGACCTGGCCCTTCACTTCAGGACGTCACTGTCTGATGGGCTGATAGTGAACACATGATTACACATGTAAACATTCAGTCCTGCAGGTACTGAAAAGGAAACATACAGGTATCCTGAGAACCCACACCAGGACGAGCAACTTGAGAATTCAGGCAAGGACACCCTCCTAAGGAAGCTGTTCTTAGGGCAGTGTTATGGTTTTCCAGAGAAACAGAACCAACAGGATACAGAGAGAAAGAGAGAGAGAGAGAGAGAGAGAGAGAGAGAGAGAGAGAGAGAGAGAGAGAGTTATGATAGATATTTTAAGAAATTGGCTCATACAATTGTGGAGGTTTGGTAAGTTCAAAATCTGCAAATTTGTGCAGTTTGCTAGAGTTACCATAACAAAATATGGCAGTCTTGGTTCCTTAAACAAGAGAAATTTATTTTCTCACATTTCTAGTGGCTAGAAGTCCAAGATCAAGTTGTTGGCAGGTTTGTTTTTTTCTGAGGCCTCTCTCCTTGGCTTGCAAAAATCTGTCTTCTCACTATGTCCTCACATGATCTCTCCTCTGTATGTACATCCCTGCTGTCTCTTTGTATGTCCCAATTTCCTCTTCTTATAAGGACACCAGTAAGATTGATTAGAGCGCACGCTAATGACTTCATTTTTAAATTAATCATTTTTTAAAAGCTCCTGCTTCCAAATACTGTTATATTCTAAAGTACTAGGAGTTCAGGGCTCAACATATGAATTTGGGAAGGGACTCAACTCAGCCCATAACAGACAGGATCTGATGGGCAACTAGGATTTGCCAGGTGGGAAGGAGAGGGGGAAACAAGGTCTCTTTCCCAGAGAGAGTAAAATATTAAAATGCAGAAAGGAATGCTTATACATTGTTGATGAGACTGCAAATTAGTATAATACAATCGCTATGGAAAACAGTATGGAGATTCCTCAAAGAACTAAAAGTTGACCTACCATTTGATCTAGCAATCCCGCTACCCAAAGGAAAAGAAGGCATTTTATCAAAAAGACACCTACACAAAAAATGTTTATAGCAGCACAATTCACAATTGCAAAGATGCAGAATCAACCCAAATGCCCATCAATTCATGAGTGGATTAACAAAATGTGGTATATGTATACCATGGAATACTACTCAGCCATGAAGAAGGATTACTTAATGCCTTTTGCAACCATTTGGATGGAACTGGAGACCATTATCCCAAGTGAAATATCTAAAGAATGGAAAAACACCACATGTACTCACTATTAAATTGGAACTGAGCACACATGTGCACAGATGGAAATAAAACTCAATGGAAATCAACCAGGGGGGAGGAGGGATGGGGGATGGGTGAAAACCTACGTAACAGATACAATGAGCATTATCTGGGTGACGGGCACACTGATAACCCTGACTCAAGCATTATAAAAGCAATGCATATAACTAAAAACATATGTACTGCCATAATATTTTGAAATAAAAAATAAAATAAAATAAAATGCCTTATGCTCTCTGGCTAGTGCAATTCTGCTTGAAGTTATTTTACCCATGTAATCCTGACAACCACCTTATGAGGTGGGGACCACTCCTGCCCCCGTCTTAGTAATGTGGCAAGGTGGGGAGGTTAAGTAACTCACGCAGGATCATATAGCTAAGCAGTTGGGGGGGCAGGATTTTGTCCATGGACGTCTGGCTCCAGAGTTTACGCTTCTAACCACTACACTGGAATGCCTATCTCCAGGCCAGAGCTCAAGGTCAGCAGGGTATGAGTGAGAACGTGTGCAGTGAGAGATGAAGCTGGATGGGGACCTCATAAGCTTCCAGAAGGAAATTGGGCTCCACCCTGAGATGAGTGGAGAGCCTCTGAGGGAATTAAGAGTGGGATCGACAGGATTAGAAGATTCCTCTTGCTGCTGCTGGAGAATGGATTATTTGAGGACAAGAATGCAAATCGGGACACCAAGGAGAAGTTTTCCCCAGTTTTCTAATGAGATGGGACATTGGCTTAGACTAGGCTTATGGCAATAGACATGGGAATAAATAAAAATCCCAGATGTAGTTAGACGATGGAAGAAACAGGACTTGGTGATTGATTAGCTATTGAGAGATGAATCTTTATTTTGATGGCATGACTAACTGTATATAATATTGAGTTGTACATTATCAAAAAAACCCCACTTTTAAATCACAAAACATCATGGTGATGAGAAATAATTTAAGATATGCTGACTACATTTCCTTTTGTCTAACTAAAATGCTCCGTTGCTAGTTTGTCTCCTTTTGTCTCTTCCCCCACCCCATTAAGAAAAAAATTAGAGAGAAGAAAACGCGCTACACAAAAGTCAGATTGCGGCAGAGCCCAGGCTAATTGGCTCATACCCAATTCAGTTCCCATAGTTTCTGTGCATGTGCCTTTTTTTAAACATCTACAGTATGTGGAGATATAAAATGAGTCCATTTACAGTGACACATTTAGCTCTAAGATGTGTTATCCTAGCCAATATGTTCATGGATGAACTGCCTTTTTGTAAAGTGTGCTTTCTTTATTACTGGTAAAAAGAGGTTTGGGGCCCATCACGAGGAACTGGGGTGAGATACAGTGACAGTCGTCCCAGGCGCATATTCTATGGGCACTCAGGGTCAAAGAGCGGCGTTCACGGGGGTGGTGAGCTCCTGGCGAATCCATCCAGGTCCAATTCCAGATTGCCTAGCAGCCGAGCTTCTCATTTGGCTGGCTCTGCCAGCGCTGTCGCAGGGGGAGGGGCGTGGGATGTGAGCGCCATACTGGGTCCTAGGTGAGAGCCGCGCCATCAGTGACAAAGATCTGTGCTAAGCAAAAATAATTCTCTGAAAGGAATACTAACTGCAGTGAGAAGCAACTGATAAATAAAATAAAATAGAATGTATAAAAGATGGAAGAGCAAATGGAATAGAGGCTCATTGCTCTTCCCCACTACACTATCTGAATACTCTGGACCTGAGGACACCCCAAAAGGACTGGGCATTGTCCTTCAGGCAGGCCTGTGTGTCCTTCCTGTGCCTGCAGCCTCATCGGTGGCCTTGCCTACAGCGCACAGGACAAAACCATTCCCACTCTGCGCGGGCGAGCTCGAGTCCCTTTGCCTCCAAGTCTTGAGCAATACTGATTGACCGTGCCCTTCATCTCGTTCATTCCTCCAGCCTGCTTCTTCTTTCGGTCCCATACCATGGATGGTGGCATGTGATGACTGCAGGTAGCACAGGAGCAACATGTTAAATAATATCCCATAGTGAGGAAGCTGCTGCCTTTCAATTCTCTTTCAATCCTTATCTTTAAATTAAGACTAAAAGTTCGAGTTTGGGGCTAATATGTCTTTAACAACTGTCTGATACTTGCTAGTCATTTTTTTTTTAATAAAGAGAGAGCAGGCCTTGGGCTTAGAGGCTTGAGAACAAACAGTGTCTAGCTGAAATTTAATAACATTGTTTTATTTTTCAGATAATTTCTATTTATGGTGAGGGATGCCAGTGTTCCATTTATGTATGCAATACAGATCTTCCTTTTTAAAAATAAATGTATTTAAGTAAAAAGGGGAGATAATGGGAAATGCTAAGTGATAGTAGAGGACTTATGAAAATATAGCAAACATTGTGACTAAGGTTTAATAAATACAAACATAAATCGGCATTTATGCCCTACTGCACAGATAGGCAGGGCTCCTCTACTTTGATCTATAACCGAGTCCTGAAAGGTTTGCAAAAGACATGCATGCAACAGGCAGACTTATTGTGACGGCTAAAAAAATTATATTTCTGGAGTCCAGTACATGTTCTTTAATTTTCTTCTTTTCCCTTTGAACTCCCAAATGCAGTCCAATGAACATTCAACTGAGGAGAATTGCCAATTTTGCCACACCTAATGATGTTCATGCTTGAACATTTATATTTCTCATAAACTTCACTGAACTTCATGCAGTTTATGAGAAATATACTTTTATAACAATTTCATCTGCTTTCTTTTTTCATCTTTTCTTTATTTTTATTTTAAAAAAGCAAAACACAATAAAATAGTCACCAATTGCATGAACACTGCTCTAGAAAGGCCAAACCTGAACTGCTGGCTGTCTGGTAGTGCCACATTGATAGTTTAGAAGGTGCCTTGCAGAGAAGATACGCAAATATCAAGTCATAGGTGGTTTAGGAGTGTCTGTGTACAGAACATAAAATTGCATATTAAAAGGAAGTTAAACCTTTAGAAGTTAAGTGATACCATTTTATACAGCATAATATGCTCATGTTATAAGTAGAAGCTCAGATTTGATCTTAATGAAATGCTATTTTGCATTACTTAAGAACTGACTTGTGTTTTTTCCCCAACAAAATACTAACTTCCTGAAGTTTAGGGAGTCATCTTATTGCTTTGACCTTCAGCCTCTCCTTGCGGGAGAAATAGGGATGTGTATGCTCTTTATCTTCTCAGAACCTCCTCTTTTGGATAGAGTATCCCAATTTTCTTTTAGAGAATCACACTTGGTCTACTTTATGTAGTTTGGATGGAGCTGACTCCATCCCTGGCTTTGTGGGTAGACACTTGATCCAAAACTGGTTAAACCAATTACTGCATCAGTGTAATTCATTTGTGAATTGGGCACATGATCCGGGCTGGACCAATGAGAGACGAACCTAACATTTTGCTTCAACTGTTAGAATAAAGGAATTTTCTTTCCATTGATAAGTGGGTAGGATGTAAGCCTGGAAGTACTGGGACTACTATCTAGAGAAATCGTGATCAAGAGTGAAGCCAATGCAGAGAACAACAGAGCCTTGAGTAATGGAAAGAGTAATAAAATCCGGATAAGCCTTTTTATGTCCTAGTTCCAGCCATTTCTGAAAGCATTACTCTTGAACATTCCAGTCATATGAACCAACAAATCCCACCCCCACCCCCCACCATTACCCCTTTAGGTCTAAGCTAGTTTCAGTTGGATTTCTGCATCTTGCTTCTGATACAGTTCTCACCAATACATCCCCTCTTCCCATGAGGCAGCCTAGCACAGTGCCAGGCATGTGGTGTGTACTCAGTAAATACATGCTGAGTTTCAGTGCTCCAAGTTCCTTATGTTTAGAGAACAGGATGGTAAAGTCTAAAGGGTGCTGGAAAAAGTCTGGAGAGTTAAACCATTGTCTCATTCAATGCGTTTTTATTGAGTTCCTACTCTGTGCCAGGCACTCTTCCGGGTGCTAGAGATGTAGCAGTGAACAAATAGACAAAATGCCACTTTAATGCAAAGAATATTTGAATAGGAGAATACGTAATATGGCAGGTGATGATATATTATATGCAGCTGCGAAGACAGATTTGCTACTAATTAGGTGTGGGACCTTGAGTGAACTACTTTATCTCTCTAGGTTTCTTTCGGCTTCCTCACATGTGCAAAGAGAGAGTTACAGTTGTAGTTCATGCTCTTTTTTAAAAAATTCCTTTCCAGGACCGCTATCGCCACCACCACCATCACCACCATTTCCGTTTTCTTGACGTGCTTTCATCAACGTGAGTTCTGGAGCACGCCTGAACATATATTTGTTGGTAGCTGATATTTCCAAGAAATTTTATATTTTTCCGTGTTTATCAGTAAATTTCTTGTTGTATAGTTTTGCGAGCTATGAATTCTTTCTTGTTCAGTTTTCCCAGAAATGAGCCAGATTCCCCTAGGGTTTTGGGGCTGCTTGAATTAGGTGAATTCCCTTGAGAGCTTCACCTGAAAGCGCTATCTGGGTCTACCTGTCCTGTCCGGGAGCTTTCCCTGCAATCAATGACAGTCAGTCGTTCGGTCGCCTTTCATTTGGTGAAAAGCTTCTGTTATCTCTGAACCTTGGCTGAGTTGAGACATCTTTTTCCCCCCACACAGCTCCTCAGTTAATCACTTTACTTATCACAATCTCTAGTCCTGCCTGCTTCTTCTTACAAGTTTTCAGAATCCTCAGAACTTCTCTCCCAGCGGAAATGGTCTCAGTTACACTATTCCTGCTGTCTTTTAAAGCGACGCCATAAATACAATTTGGCTCTGAAGAGTGAATAGCATCCTGTGGTTCTCAAGTGATGTTTTCAGACCTTATTTCTATATTTGTATATTCATCTAACGAATATTTATTGAGCATATACTATGTGCTGGTGGATGCTGCCTTGAGTGCACAGGTACTCCTCCTCTAGCCCCATTCTTCTCTTCAGCAGGTGCAGGGGAGAATTAAATCTGATTAGCAGAAACCACCTTCTTATTCTGGCCTTGTTCACTGTTCTCACCACTCTACGTACTATGCACACACTTAACTCACCACTCCTTCCTCCTATATCTCATCACAGCTAGATCCACAATCACTCCTTCCTAAGACAATTCCCAGGATGTCTTCCAGGCCACTAGGACATCAGGCTCTTGGAAAAACATATCTGTTAGTTTTTCCTGAAAGCCTTTTGAAAGATGACTGCAAGCCCTCTGGGAGTAACTCCTCAGGAAGTGATTTTTAGCTTGAGTGCATGGCAAATCCTTCATAAATCCTTCCTGATCATTTTGCCCATAGTACTAGCTTATTTCAGGTAGAAAGCTTTTGGGTCACCCACCAAAGGGATTCAGACTCCACTTAACCCCAAACTGCCATGACCTGGTAGGCTGTAGTTTTGGAGTCTCCGGCACCAACAGTGTAGTTTGTATAATCATAAGTATCCCCATTTCAGTTCCAACTTGCTGATTAAGTCACATAGTCTTTGCCATGTCTGTTTCAACAATGCAGGTTGGAATCACTCCTCTCGTCCCATGATTGTGCTATTTGGTGATATTTCTTCTGAGGATGGAGACTGCATCTTATTTCTGTTAATCTTCCCAGCACCTTGCTCACTGTTTTTGCATGCAGTGAGTGCCCAGTGAATGTTTTGACAATTGGGTTTTGAATCAGTTACTTTATTGGATAGCTGTTGACAATATCCCAGCTTCTTGATAAAGTAAAACCTTATGTTAGTCATTGAATTTCTATCAAAGGCATTGCAAACTGGTTATTGATTTTCTTTTTTAAAAAAAGAGAAATAAATCTACCACTTGATCCTTACTCTTGTGCTAAAATGTGAGGTAGGACGGTCAGATATAACTCAGAAGTCAAATGGAACCCTTATGAAAATAACAATAATAAAAATGAGAGAACAACATCAGATGGGGATTTAGTTAACTTTACACTATCTTGAGAAAGTTGACAGCTCTCTCCATAATTTGGGGGAGCTTATAAGGGTTAACTCTATGCTTTTCTTTATTTCTCCATTTCCTTTCTCACCTAAGCTTACCCTAGGCCTTTCCCACTCTATATCAATTTCAGCATGAAGCTCAGTCTCTCCACTGTTTCCACCAAAAGTTCATTTACACGCAAGCATTTTACGAATTCTGTAACATTACTAAGGAACTGGGACAGACGAGAGAGAAGTCACACGGAGAGCCTACACTTCACTATCTTACTGGAGACTCCCATCCTCTTCCCTTTCCCTCCTCTCTCGCTCAATGGAGAAATCACTTAATTTTCCCCCTTGTCTTACAACTAACTCTTCTACGCATATTCGTGCCCTCTTTAATCCAGAGCACTTTTCCAAATAGTCTACTTCCTAAGAGTGCTGGTAAAATAAAATTGTCTCCATCTTATGACACGGAGAATGGGTCTCCCATATTTAATATGGGCTTCAAGTGGAGTTGTCATCTGCAACATCACTTCTTCGAAGGACAATACACTAGAAATGAGCGAAACTTGCAGACTGGGTGAAGCACCAAAACACCAAGATGATGAAGAAGCTGACCTTCAGCACTTCCCTTGAGTTCTGCTGAGAGATATCTGGAGTCCTGCAGCACGAAATCTAAAGAGCCACGTGTGGGCTGTGGGGGAGTTAAGTTCCTATCCTGGGGTAAGTGCCCTAGCTTTGATGGGGATGCCACTGTGAATCCTACCTGTGCCTTGAGAAAGAGGCTGGAAGTTTGCCATGAAAGGTTATATAAGGGGTCTCCATCAATGGCTCTATGGCATAGGCTGTCTTAAAACAAAAACAGTAACTGGAGACCCTGATTTTACCCATCAGAAAGGTCTTCTACCTAACAAATGGTAGAGTCCCAAATCAGAAGGCTAACTGCCAAAAGTTTATTGTGTGCAAGTGTAGCAATTCTAGTTTCCACACGATGAATTAGATGAAGGCTACTCGATAGACGCTTGTAAACGATGATGCTCTGGCAGCAGCGGCATATATCCACGCTTGAGCTCGGCATGGTGCTGACTCGTGCTCTTCTGCTGGGAACCCAACTGCTCTGCCAACACTCCTTGCTGGGCAGCCTTCAGGAAGTGCTTGCTCTCAGCTGCAGTGTGGCCCTGAAGTGACTTGCTAGAGTTACAGAGTGAGGCAGGCAAATAAAGGGTGGACAATCCCCATGTTGGCCAAAGGGAATGTGGGGTCAATATGGTCATTGGATTATCGGGGAAACCAAGAATGTGTTAGATCATGGAATCTCCAGGGCTACAATCTCTAGACCAGGGGTCAACAAGCTATGGCCTATTTTTATACAGCCTGCAACCTAAGAATAATATTTTCATTTTTAAAGGGTTGCAAGAAACAAAGAATACATGACAGAAATTGTATGTGGCTTACAATGCCTAAAGTATTTACTATATAGCCCTTTACAGGAAAAGTTTGCTAACTCCTGCTCTAGACCACTGGCATTCAATCTTGGCTGTTCAGCAGGATCACCTGGGGAATCTTTACAAACAAACAACAAAAACAGATCATTCTGCCTTCGAATATGGAAAAACCTACTTTTCTTCTCTCTATAGTCACACTCAACACAGAACACTTCTGTGACAAAATGTGTGGGCTCTACACCAATTCTCTGTGAACTCCAACTGGCGTCCTGTGACTCCTTCTCCTTCACCCACAGGTTAAGGGCTCACACCCACAAAACTGCCCCCACTCATATGCTGACTGGAAGTCCAGGCTGTCACCCGGCTGCTGACCAACTGGCTATAAACAGGAGGTTTCCACCACTCCCTCCTTGGGTTTGATCATTTGCTAGAGGGCTCACAGAACTCAGGGAAAGTTTGCTTACTAGATTACTGATTTAATATAAAGGATACGACTCAGAAACAGTCAGATGGAAGAGATGAGTAGGGTAAGGAATGGGGAAGGGGTGTGGAGCCCCCATGCCCTCTCTTGGCATGCCACCTTCCCAGCACCTCCGTGTGTTCAGACACTCGGAAGCTCTCTGAGCCACTCCTGTTAAGATTTTTTATGGAGCCATCATAACACAGGCACAATCGATAAATCATTGCTGATTAACTCAAGCTCTAGAAACTCTCCCCTTCCGGGAGGTCAGGGAGGTGAAAGTTCCCGCCCTCTAATCTCAAGGTTGGCTCCTTTGGCAACCGGCCCCCATTCATAAGGACTTTCCAAAAGTCACCTCATTAACATAAACTCAGGTGTGGTTGAAAGGGGCTTGTTAGGAATAACAAAAGACACTTCTTTCACCTTTATTACTCAAAGAATTTCCAATGGTTTTAAGAAGCTCTGTGCCAGAAAGGGTGGACCAAGATCAAATACATATTATTATAAATCGAAGTATCACGGCCCTAAACTAACCTACTGAGTTAGGCTTTCCAAGATGTCATTTGCATTTTTGTAAACATTTATAGGTAATTCTGACGTTTACTGTTTTGAGAATGATGTATACCTCTTACTTTTCAAAGGACCCTCATTACGGACCCTTGCACTGTGTCTAACATTAAGTGGAACCTCGGGTCAGCGCTGGATGAATCACAGCCTGTTTCAGCAGAAGGTAGGTTTGGGGCAGTTCTGACTAGGAGAAAGGCCCCAAGAAAGCTTCTAATTTGTGTCAGCGCTGGATGAATCACAGCCTGTTTCAGCAGAAGGTAGGTTTGGGGCAGTTCTGACTAGGAGAAAGGCCCCAAGAAAGCTTCTAATTTGTGCAGGAAAAATCTAAAGAGTTACAATAAAGCTGATATTTATTGAGCACTACTGTATTTGCTAAACACTTTTGTGTACATTTTCAGATTGATTTTTGCAGCAACTCTATAAAATAAATTATCATGAGGTAAATGAGGCTTAAGAATGTTAAGTCATCCATCCAAGATTATCTAGTTATTAAGCTGCAGAGCTGGGCTTTGAACCTGGGTGTGCTTTGCTGTCAGGGTGTCCTTGAGCAAAACCACCAATAACTGGAGATCTGATGGACCGTCTTGGGAGTGGACAGGCAACAATGTGTGAAATTCACTGTCTGATACTATTGGTCTTACATGGAGCCTCAGATGCTGGGAACATGGGACCTCCCTGATGGGTGTCTTGGAGAGGAGTGGAGGGCATCTGGATTTAAGCCCCTACATCACCTGCGATGTTTCGCTGGTTTTGTAGGCTCCCGTCCCTTCCAGGCTTAAAATGCCACACATAAAACTCTGCCCTTTCAGCCTTCAGGACAGTGTAGAAAGCATGTGCATGCTCACGGGAATGAAGGTGGGCAAATGTAAAATATAACCTCTGTGACGTCATCTGGAGTTGCCCAATGCACAGGCCCTGATATTGCTTAGTTTTATGGAGGAAACTGAGTCTTGGAGAGATTAATGAACTTGCTCAAAGTTGCAGGGATTCTAAGGGGTGGCGTCTGTCTAAGGCCCACGCCCTTTCTGAGATATCGTCACTGTCCTGCCTGCTCCCAGTTTGTGGACCAGCCTGATTCTGAGAGGTCCCTCTTCCCTTCGCCATCCATTTCTCAGGAAACCCTCTAGTGGCTTTCGCAATAAAGGGACAGTCCACTTACTCCTGTGGCCTCTGAACAAGGCTTGAGTATGAGATGTCCCTTCTCCCATCTCTCAGTGGCTTGGTCTCTGTTAAAGATTTTTCCCCTTCAGGAGGCCCAACTGCCGCCACATTGTCAATTGCTCACTGGTTACTATGGAAACAGGTCTCAAGAGGGATCTGCTTTTCTCCCTCCTTGAATGAGGAGGAGTAAAGGGCTTCATGAGGGGCAGCACTTCCCCCTTCGTGGCCAGGAGAAGGACAGGTTTTGGATGATGGAGCTTATAAAATTTTACCTAAAGACTCCACTCTTTGTCAGGATAAAATTGCCAATGTTTCATTCTGGAGAACAACTGTCCTTATTTGGAGAATATATCCTTTCTCTTTCTTGGTAGTTCAAAGGCCTTCTATTTTATGAAATGATGATGATAGAAGGAATGATTTAAAAGATGTCATCACTTGGTAAAGTAAAAAGTTTGTTGATACACACAATACCATGGCGAAGTTTCAAAATCATTATGACGAGTGAAAGAAGCTTTGCAAAAAAGAGCACATACCATATGCTTTCATTTATATAAAATTCTAGAAAGTGCAAGTTCATCTAGAGTGACAGAAGTCTGCTCAATGGTTGCTAGGGGATGGGTGGAGAGAGGGATGGATTATATAAAGAGGAATGAGGAAATTTGGGGGGAAGATGAAAATGCTTGTTGTCTTCATTGGGGTGACAGTTTCACAGGTGTGTACATATTTCAAAACTGATCAGATGGTACACTTTAAATATATACAGTTTAGTGTACTTCAACTAAACCTCAATAAAGTTGAAACAAGGTAGCAACCTTTTGATGGTCCTCAATTTTTATTTTATGCAATTTAAGTTATCTGTGGAAAAGCAAAGTCTGGGAAGCATAGGCCCTGGTAGCAACTGTTCTGGATGCAATGATGAAGGAGGTGAAGTTTGCTTCTGGTATCTTCTCCAGACTCAAGCCTGACCCCCAGGGCTCCTATTACAGGAGAAGGAGATTCCATAAGCTAATTGGCACTAAGGTATCTGGAGACTTAATGAGGCTTGTCTCCTAAGAGTATTTATATTTTATAAAGAATTTCTGTGTGTTAATCATGTTCAACCTGGAAGCATCAATTTCCAGTGGTGGAATTTTAAGCCACAAGGCACCTTGTCAAAGCAGTACTTTGAGATTCTTTATATTTGACTACCTTTGTCAAATGTTGGAATTAATGATTCCTTCTGTGTTCCTTGGGCCCTTTGTTAGGTTCAGGATTATTTATCATACTTACCATTTCTGTTTCCATGGTTATTATTCTGCCCAGAGTTTTTATATAAATGTATCACACACACACACACACACACACACACACACACACACACACACACACCTCTCAGTATCCGAGGGGGATTGATTCCAGGACCCCTCTCTGAATAACAAAATCCCTGGATGCTTAAGTCCCTTACATAAAACGGCATAGTATTTGAATATAACCTACACAATCCTCTCCATACTTTAAATCATCTCTAGATTACTAACAATACCTAATATAATGCAAATGATATATAAATATTATACTGTATTTTTAAAAATTTGTATTGTTATTTTTAATCTTTTGAATACTGTGGTCCTCTTTTGGTCGAATCTGAGGATGTGAAACCCACAAATAGAGAGGGCCAACAGTACACATACACATATAAATTTATTTATACATTTATTTATATGTAAAACTACATTTTTGACTTATGAGGGCAAAATCTGAATGGATGAAGCATTGAGTAAAAATATCTTTGCTGGCCACACGACATGTTGTATATTGTTCAACATCAAAATCAACCTCATCATCTACTATGTGCTCAGAATTATTCTTGGAACTAGACATACAAACAAAAATAAGACGTAGTTCTGACTTGGAGACATTAATAACGTAGTAGGAACTGTAACCCAGTAGGGGGCTATTGAAATGAAGTAGGGTTTACACGCATATCTCGGAGATATTTCGGGTTTGGTTCCAAACAACTGCAGTAAAGCAAATATACTGAGTCACACAAATATTTTTGTTTTCCCAGCACATATGAAAATTATGTTTACACTGTACTGTAGTCTATTAAGTGTGTAATAGCATTATGTCTAAAAGACAATGTACATACCTTAATTGAAAAATACTTTCTTGTTCAAAAATGGTAATGATCATCTGAGCCTTTAGTAAGTCATAATCTTTTTGCTGGTAGAGGGTCTTGCCTCACCGCTGCTGACTTATCAGGATGGTGGTTGCTGAAGGTTGGAGTGATTGTGCGGATTTCTTAAAATAAGATGACAGTGAAGTTTGCCACATTGATTGATTCTTCCTTTCACGAAAAACCTTCTCTGTAGCATGTGATGCTCTTTGATAGAATTTTACTATAGTAAACTTTTAAAATTGGAGTAAATCTTCTCAAACTCACAGCCAACATCATACTAAATGCGGAAAAGTTGAAAGCACTCCTTCTAAGAACTGGAACAAGGCAAGGATGCCCACTTTCACCACTTCTATTCAGCACAGCACCGAAGTCCTAGCCAGAGAAATCAGGCAAGAGAAAGAAATAAAGGGCATCCAAACTGGAAAAGAGGAAGTCAAATTATCTCTGTTTGCTGATGATATGATCTTATACCTAGAAAACTCTAAGGACTCCTATAAAAGGTTCCTAAATTTGATAAATGAATTTAGTAAAGTCTCAAGTTACAAAATCAATGCATGCAAATCAATAACATTTCTATATACCAATAATGACCAGGCTGAGAATCAAATAAAGAATTCAGTTCCATTTATAATAGCTTCAAAAAATTATATATGTACGTGTGTGTGTGTGAATGAATGTATTTAACCAAGGAGGTAAAAGACCTCTACTCTTTACAAGGAGAGCTACAAAAAATCATAGATGACACAAACAAATGGAAAAATATCCCACGCTCAATATTGTTAAAATAATCGTGCCGCCCAAAGCAATCTACAGATTCAGTGCAATTCCTATCAAAATACCAACGTCATTTTTCACAAAATTAGAAAAAACAATCCTAAAATTCATATGGAACCCAAAGAGATTCCAAATAGCCAAAGCCATCCTAAGAAAACAAAACAAAACAAACCGAAACACCCAAATCTGGAGGTATTACATCACCCAACTTCAACTTATACTACAAGGTAACCAAAACAGCATGCACTGTATAAAAGTAGACAAATAGATCAATAGAACAGAATAGAGAACCTAGAAATAAAGCCAAATACCTACAACCAACTGGTCTTTAAAAATGCAGCCAAAAACATACATTGGGGAAAGGATGTCCTATTCAATAAATGGTACTGGGAAAATTGAATAGCCACATACAAAAGAATGAAACTGGGTGTCTATCTCTTACTACATACAAAAATTAACTCAAGATGGACTAAAGACCTAAACCTAAGGCCTGAAATCATAAAAATTCTAGAAGAAAACTTAGGAAAAACTCTTCTGGACATCAGCCTAGGCAAAGAATTTATGACCAAGACCCCAAAAGCAAATGCAACAAAAATGAAAATAAATGGGACTTAAACAAGAAAGAAAAAGAAATCATCAACAGAGTAAATAGATAACCTACAGAATGAGAAAAAATATTCACAAACTATATATCTGACAAAAGACTAATATCCAGAATCTACAAGGAATTCAAACAAATCAGCAAAAAACAAAACAAGCAAATAAACAACAAAAAAATAACCCAATTAAAAAGTGGGTAAATGACATGAACAGACATTTTTTTAAAACAACATATACAAATGGCCAACAAACATATGAGAAAATGCTCAACATCAGGGAAATGCAAATTAAAACCACAATGAGATACAACCTTATTCCAGTCAGAATGGCCATTATTGAAAAGTCAAACGAACAATAGATGTTGGCATGTGTGCAGTGAAAAGGGAACACAAACACTGTTCATGAGAATATAAATTAGCATAACTTCTATGGAAAACAGTGTGGAGATTTCTCAAAGAACTAAAAGTCGATCTACCATTTGATCCAGTAATCCCACTACTGGGTATCTACCCAAAGGAAAAGAAGTCATTATGTCATAAATACAGCTGCATGTGTATGTTTATTACAGCACAATTCACAATTGTAAAGATACGGAATCAACCTAAGTGCCCATCAACAAATCAGTAAATAAAGAAAATATAGTTTATACATATATATATATACACACACATATATAGAGATATATATATATAGAGAGAGATATATACACCATGGAGTACTACTCAGCCATAAAAAAGAATGAAATAAAGTCTTTTTTAGCAACTTGGATGGAACAGAAGGGCATTATCCTAAGTGAAGTAATGCAGGAACTAAAAACCAAATACTATATGGTCTCACTTACAAGTGGGAGCTAAGCTATGGGTAGGCAGGGTCATACCTAGTGGAATAATGGACACTGGAGACTCAGAAGGGGGGAGGTTAGGAGGGCGGTAAGGGGTGACAAATTACCTATTGGGTACAATGTACACTATTCAGGTGATGGGCACACTAAAAGCCCAGACTTCATCACCAAAAACCACCTGTACCCCTAAATCTACTGAAATAGGAAAAATAAATAAATAAAATTTTAAAAATCCTCTCAAACCCTGCAGCTGTTTTATCAACTAAGTTTATGGAATATTCTAAATCCTTTGTTGGCATTTCAACATTGTTCACAGCATCTTCACCAGGAGTAGATTCCATCTCACGAAACCATTTTGCTCATCCATAAGAAGCAACTCCTCATTTGTTCAAATTTTATCGTAAGATTACAGCAATTCAGTTATATCTTCATGCTCCACTTCTAATTCTAGTTCTTTTGTTATTTTTGTCATATCTGCAATTACTTCTTCTACTGAAGTATTAAACCCCTCGAAGTCATCCACAAGGGTTGGAATCAACTTCTTCCAAACTCATATTAATATTGATATTTTCACCTCCTCCCATGACTCATGAAAGTTCTTAATAGCATCTAGATGGTGAATTCCTTCTAGAGGTTTTCAATTTACTTTACCCACATCCCCAGCAGAGGAATCACTATCTATGGCCCCTATAGTCTTATGAAATCTATTCCTAAAATGATAAGGCCTGAAAGTCAAAATTACTCCTTGATCCATAGGTTCAGGGAATAGGGAGCCCTGAGGAGAGGAAGAGAGACAGGGGAATGAACGGCCTGTAGGTGGAGCAGTCAGAGCACACACAACATTTACTGATTAAGTTTGCCATCTTATATGGGTGCAGATTGTGATGCTCCAACACAATTATAATAGTAACATCAAAGATCACTGATCACAGATCACCATAACAGATACAACAGTGACAAAAAATTTGAAATATTACAAGAATTACTAAAATGTGACACAGAGATACAAAACAAGCTCATACTTTTGGAAAAATTACACTGTTAAATTTGATTGATGCAGGAATACAGTATCTGCAAAGCACAATAAAGTGCAATAAACGAAGTATGTATGCCTGTATGTTAAGATCTTAATAAGCACAGGAAAACAGGACCTAGGCCAGCCATTGGGGTGTCAGTAAAGATTTCCTGAAAGATTTAATAGCTATAGCTATGCTTAATCCAGAGGACCAGAGGAGTTAGTCAACAGTGAGGTGATAGAAGGACTATTCTGGCAGTGGTGCTTTTGTGAGACTGGAAAACTTGATTATTTTGGAATGTGACCTGGGGCCTGGGAAGAGATGAACCTGAAGAGATATTTAGGAATTACATTATGATTATGTGTTCTCGTACAGCCAGTGGGAAGCCTTTGTGCACTTTCAAGCAGGGTAGTGGAAAAACCAAAATTTGAATTTAGAAGGATCATTTTGGGTACTGTAGATTTGTTTATGTGCAGACAAGGCAGCAGCTGGAAATCAAGTTAGGAGACAGACCACTGTGGCGATCTAGAAAGACAACGGTTGCTGAACACTGGGTATGGCGGGGGGAGGAGGGGGAAGGTGGAGGCAATAGATATATTTGGAAAGTACTAAGAAGGTGGAATCCATAGGACTAGATTTGACAGACTGATTGGATACGAGAGTGGGAGTCATAGAGAACAGAAAGCCAGGAATGACACCCAAGGCTTGGCCTCAGGCAACTGCGTGGTTAGTTAACGGATGATGGGTTTAGGTTCGAGTAAGGTTAGAAGAGATCATGAGTTCAGTTTGGGACACACTGAGTTGGAGGTGTCAAAGACACATATAGAAATTAAGAAAAAAGTCAAATTTATGGGTCTGGAACTCAGGAAGTAGGTCCAGCCTATAAATACAGATTTAGCATATTGATAGGACTTGAAACCATCGGGAGAGGATGAAATAGTAAATGCATGTTGAATTAAATTCTTGGTGTTAGGTTAGGAATGTCGAGACTTTTCCATGTTTCACAGGTGACTCTTTGTTTACACAATGGGGAAAGAAGCCCCTAGTTAGTGGCAGATATAACTGAGAACCCATTTCTTGACTGTAGAGATGGGCATGGCTGTTGCGATGGAAATGCAGAGTTTGGACTAGAATTGCCAGTTTCAATCCCTCAATTTTTACCTGATTATACATCTTTTTTAGAAAATATTCCTTCATCAGTCTTCTGTGTTCTCACTGCATTTGATACATACCTCCATGAGTGTACTTTTTAACCTTGGCTGATACTATGTATTTACACATCTGTTGCACCCTGTGCATTAAGCCCCTCGAGGCCAGGTACCAGCATGCCTTATTTAAGTTTTGGCATGCATCAAAGAACTGATGTGCTAAATGGAGTGCCTGCTCTCTGCAGTTTCCATGTTGAGTTTTCTAGCAAATTACTCTTGGCTTCCGCATTGACATTCGTGTATTCACGGCAGCAAATCTAAACAGAGAGGTATTTGTATCCAACCGAAAGGAGAATTTTACTCATTGTCGCATAAGAAAGAAATAAGGTTTTTTTGTATAACGTGGTGAATGCTAAATCTATAGCTGTGTCCTTGTTGCTCATTATAATCTAAACCACTGGACAGATGTTCCCCTTGGCTTTTGTACAAACACCTAGGACATCCCTTTTAATTTAGTCCATGGACTCTGTGATTTTCCTTAGCTTGTCGACCAAATATTCGTTCTCCAAAATCATACAGAAAACTAACCAAAGGTCTCTTTGTTTCTGTCAAATGCTAACATAAACCAATAATATCAAGATGTTGTCTGTTTGTGTACACATCTTAATATTAAGCCAACTGTTTTGTGTTTACAATCTGCATTAATTAATTTAGGGCTTCATGAAAATGGTTTGTGTTTGATGGGTGAGTTTCATAATGAGCGGAATTTCTGCATGGATTTCTTACTCATTTAACAGTTGAGAATATGCCATTATTTTATAAGCACTACTGATAAATCATTTGGCAAATACTTCTCAGCCATTTAAAATAATTTTTATTTCCTGTGATTTCAATTGTCTCCGCATTTTTCCTTGTAAATAGTTAAAGAGTAAGCACATTTTCAAAGAGCTGTAGGGAGGCTGAGATGCCAGTTGCATTTTAACGATATAGGGCATTATCGTTCTTACTGTAGCCAATTCTCTTTTAAATCATTGCAGTTTCTGCTCTAGCCTCCAGCTATAGAATTCTTTTCAAGCTGGCAGTGAACTTGGCAGGTTGCCAGAAGAAATATAAAGGTGTTTTGGTCCACCAAAGTATTTTGAGTGGTTCTTAGTGATACAGTTTTCTTCAGTACATCTGCAAAACATTTTTCTGAAGTGAATTTTCATGTGAAAAGCCTCCTTAATCATCACCAGTATTGTTTGTTTCAATGCAGTTATTTAAGTGCCCCCCTGGGTGCCTACAAAATAAACAAGGGAATCTTCTAAAGAGTTTTGAAAGTGGCAGGTGCTGAGGCTGTGCCCTATTCACTTAGTTTGCAATGACATTTTTGTGCTAATCTATAGACAAACAAGAGACAGGTGACACACCAAATCAAGTACAATGCACAAGAGAAGACAGTTTCAGCCAATGGGGTCAGCGCTAGATAAGATGCTTTTGAGGCAAATACATGCAAGAAGCAACTGCTTTTTAACCCCCTTGCTGTTTGCATTCTGCCTGTAAAAATCTAATACTGAAACTTGAGATGTTAACTAAACTTTTCAGTTTTAAATAAAAACAAAAGAAGATTGAAGATGAAAATATATACATCTATGCGTGTGCGAATTTCAGAAGTATGTGTATGTATTCACATATGTATACACATTTATGTAGACATATATTTGCATTCAAAGAAAATGAGTACTATGATGAAACGCTAAAACACGTAAAAATAACCATTTGTTTGCTATTTTGGCCACGAATTCAATCCACGTTTGTCATATTTTCACAACAAACCACTGTATTTGCACACCAAACTTCAACACACATGATGGAAATTTAAGAAATGATTAAACACGTTTTTATATTGTTTCTTCTTTATTGATTGACATTTATATGTAAAAAATGTTTCTAGCACATTTTTTTTTTTTTGAGACAGAGTCTCACTCTGTTGCCTGGAGTAGAGTGCCGTGGCATCAGCCTAGCTCACAGCAACCTCAAACTCCTGGGCTCGAGCAATCCTACTACCTCAGCCTCCACCATGCCCGGCTAATTTTTTCTATATAGATTTTTAGTTGTCCAAATAATTTCTTTCTATTTTTTAGTAGAGACAGGGTCTCGCTCTTGCTCAGGCTGGTCTCGAACTCCTGACCTAGCGATCCACCCGCCTTGGCCTCCCAGAGTGCTAAGATTACAGGCTTGAGCCACCGCGCCCGGCCTAGCACATTTTTTAAAAAGTTGTATTAGTCATTGATTTAGAGGTACTTGATGGGAAGTTGATTTGATTAAGCTTTAATGCAGACACATTAACCACCACTCTCCTATTTCTTTTTAAAAATAATCGTACTCATAAATTGGTGACAAAAAGTTTTGTGGAAGACTCTTTCTAAAAAACCTTAATTTTTTTGTAAAAAATGAAGTATACTTATTGTAAATAATACTGAAGGCACAAAACACTGTAAAATCATCAACATATTCTACTGTGCCAAAGGGTAGAGATTTGAAGGCATTTATATACTGCTTTTAAAAAGCTGAAGGTTTTGCATAGAATCTTATAACAAAAAAGAATCAGATAATGGCAATTTTTTCCGGCCCTTTCTACTTTAAGAAGCCTTGGCAAGGTCCATTTTGATTATTGTGATCAAGAACAAGAAGGACTCAATATGCTGCCACTGATTGGATCTTTAGTATCATTAAATTTCAAGCCTTACATCTATGGTTTGGGCTCAGCTGCTTCCATGGCAATCAGGCTTGGTTTACAAAAATGTATTATTTACCAAGTGGTTAACAGAAGGGAACATATACTTCCTTGTAGTAAACATGGCAATCCTAGAGTTTAAGAATGAAAGGAAACTTAGATATCATTTTTGTGATGTTGGGAGAAAAGGAGCATCATTAAAATTGAATTGAGAATCCATGAACCAACGCAGCAGAGTTGTGAGATTTGTTTGTGACAGGGGGAGAGAGAGTCCTCTGCTAAAATTAGAGAGGCTTGCCTTTTGATACAGCAGCAGCATGGCAAAGGGCCCGTAGCCATCACTGGGAGGATTGTTATGTTCTGAGTATTAACAGGAAACACTCAACCAACTAGGTAATAAGGCAGTTGAGAAAAAGAAATTGTCCACTGGCCAGTCTGCATTAAGACTACGATGGAAATCTTTAGCTTTCAAAATTGTAGCGTGCTACTTCTTCTTCTACTGAACGTATTTATGATCCTTTTTCCATCAAAGAATGGCTCAGGATTGATCAGGACAGCAAAGCCTCCTGGTTGCCATCTTTGGATCTTGGTCTTCAGAGTCACCTCCGAATCTTCACTGAAATACGCGGTTTCAATGCCTGCTGGAAAACGAGAGTACACAGAATAGAAATTTCAAGAAATGGCAACCTTTGTAGAAATAAATGTGTTTAGGGAATACATTGAGAACAGACTGTTCAGTTTAAATATACTGCAGCCCTTTCTTCCTTTTAAAAATGGAAACAATTACAATGAAATACAGATTATGTAGAGGATGTAGAACTACAGAAAGCAGAGGATGCCTAAGAGAAGCATGGATCCTTTCGGTAATTTGATAAAATATAGGACTCTCTGTGTGGGCACGTACACACACACACACATATTGACTACATAAACAAATAAACACACATATAATAAAATGTTAGAGGAAGCAGAGATCCCCTGGAAGTGAATCCACGGACCTCCCCTAGGACTGCGGACACCAGGTTGCAAACTCTGCATTATAGCACGCAAAATATTGCATATGCATTTGTGGTTTTTTTTTGGC